>NC_133711.1:6786921-7161921 GCF_048934315.1 Petromyzon marinus | reverse complement strand
TACTTTTCGAAGTAAGAGTGTTCCAGACGGCCGCAGAAGCGCTTCTGAAAGCGCCGTGCGATGAACCGTCCATGGCCAGCCAATAGCCGCGACAAATACAGTACCTCTTACACACGCACACCACGCACACATATCACACACACACATATACGTATTACACACATATTCGTCTCACCCACACACACACATCACAAACACATAGTACACACATATACGAAAAAGTATTTGATCCCCTGCTGATTTTGTACGTTTGCCCACTGACGAAGAAATGATCAGTCTATAATTTTAATGGTAGGTTTATTTGAACAGTGAGAGACAGAATAACCACAACAAAATCCAGAAAAACGCATGTCAAAAATGTTATAAATTGATTTGCATTTTAATGAGGGAAATAAGTATTTGACCCCCTCTCAATCAGAAAGATTTCTGGCTCCCAGGTGTATTTTATACAGGTAACGAGCTGAGATTAGGAGCACACTCTTAAAGGGAGTGCTCCTAATCTCAGCTTGCTACCTGTATTAAAGACACCTGTCCACAGAAGCAATCAATCAATCAGATTCCAAACTCTCCACCATGGCCAAGACCAAAGAGCTCTCCAAAGATGTCAGGGACAAGATTGTAGACCTACACAAGGCTGGAATGGGCTACAAGACCATTGCCAAGTAGCTTGGTGAAGAGGTGACAACAGTTGGTGCGATTATTTGTAAATGTAAGAAACACAAAAGAACTGTCAATCTCCCTCGGCCTGGAGCTCCATGCAAGATCTCACCTCGTGGAGTTGCAATGATAATGAGAACGGTGAGGAATCAGCCCAGAACTACACGGGAGGATCTTGTCAATGATCTCAAGGCAGCTGGGACCATAGTCACCAAGAATACAATTGGTAACACACTACGCCGTGAAGGACTGAAATCCTGCAGCACCCGCAAGGTCCCCCTGCTCAAGAAAGCACATATACATGCCCGTCTGAAGTTTGCCAATGAACATCTGAATGATTCAGAGGACAACTGGGTGAAAGTGTTGTGGTCAGATGAGACCAAAATGGAGCTATTTGGCATCAACTCAACTCGCCGTGTTTGGAGTAGGAGGAATGCTGCCTATGACCCCAAGAGCACCATCCCCACCGTCAAACATGGAGGCGGAAACATTATGCTTTGGGGGTGTTTTTTTTGCAAAGGGGACAGGACAACTTCACCGCATCAAAGGGACGATGGACGGGGCCATGTACCGTCAAATCTTGGGTGGGAACCTCCTTCCCTCAGCCAGGGCATTGAAAATGGGTCGTGGATGGGTATTTCAGCATGACAATGACCCAAAACACACGGCAAAGGCAACAAAGGAGTGGCTCAAGAAGAAGCGCATTAAGGTCCTGGAGTGACCTAGCCAGTCTCCAGACCTTAATCCCATAGAAAATCTGTGGAAGGAGCTGAAGGTTCGAGTTGCCAAACGTCAGCCTCGAAACCTTAATGACTTGGAGAAGATCTGCAAAGAGGAGTGTGACAAAATCCCTCCTGAGATGTGTGCAAACCTGGTGGCCAACTACAAGAAACGTCTGACCTCTGTGATTGCCAACAAGGGTTTTGCCACCAAGTACTAAGTCATGTTTTGCAGAAGGGTCAAATACTTATTTCCCTCATTAAAATGCAAATCAATTTATAACATTTTTTTGACATGCGTTTTTTCTGTTTTTTCTTGTTGTTATTCTGTCTCTCACTGTTCGAATAAACCTACCATTAAAATTATAGACTGATCATTTCTTTGTCATTGGCAAACGTACAAAATCAGCAGGGGATCAAATACTTTTTTCCCTCACTGTATCACACACATATACGTATCACACACACATCACACACACACATTACACATACATCACACGCAAACATATACCTATATTACACGCACGCACTACATGCACACATCACACCACACATCACACGCGCACTTCGTTAATTATCCACGGGCACGCCACGCCTGAGTCTCACACGTGGCGTGCCGCTGCCGTCAAACCTGACTCCTCGCACCGGCACAGGGCCACAGAGAGGGCAGGGGGGAATTAAATCACCCAGCCACGGCAACCGCTCCCAAGCATTCCCAACCACTCACAACCACTTACAAGCATCCCCAAACACCCACAATCACTGCCAACCACTCACAACCACTGCCAACCACTTACAACCACTCACAAGCACTTCCAACCACTCTCAATCACTCACAACCACTCACAAGCATCCCCAACCACTCACAACCACTGCCAACCACTAACAAGCATTCCCAACCACTCTCAAGCATTCCCAACCACTCACAACCACTGCCAACTACTAACAAGCATTCCCAACCACACTCAAGCATTCACAACCGCTCACAAGCATTCTGAACCACTCTCAAGCATTCCCAACCAATCACAACCACCCACAAGCATGTTCAACCATTCCCAACCAAACCCAACCACTCTCAAGCATTCCCAACCACTCATAACCGCTCCCAAGCATTCCCAACCACTCATAACCACTCACATCCACTCACAAGCATTTCCAAATTCCCAAACCAGTCAAAACCACTCAGGACCACTCCCAACCACTTATAACCACTTACAACCACTCTTAACCACTTCCAAGCATTTCCAACAACTCCTTAGTACTCCCATCCACTCCCAATAGCTCCCAGTCACTCCCAAGTATTACCATCCACTCCCAAGCATTCCCAAAGTCTCTCTACCACCACTCCCAGTCTCTCCCATCCACGCTCATCCACTCCCACCACTCCCAGCCACTCTCAACCACTCCCAGACATTCCCAATTGCTCCCCTATCACTCCCAAGTATTCTCATCTACTCCCATCGCTCCCAATTACTCCCAGCCAAGTCCCAACGACTCCGATCCACTCCCAAGTATTCCCATCAACTCCCAATCATTCCTAATCACTAACAACCACTCCCAACCACTCTCAATTATTCCCATCAACTTCCAACCGCTCCCAATGACTCCCAATCATTCCCAAGTATTCCCATAAAGTCCCAACCACTGCCATCGCTCTCAACCACTGCATATCGCCCCCAATCACTCGCAACCAAGTATTCACATCAAATCCCAATCATTGCCGACCATTCCCAACGACTCCAAAACATTCCCAAGTATCCCATCAAATCCCAACCACTACCAGCCACTACCCATCGCTCCGAATCACTCCCAAACACTCCGATTGAATCACAACCACTCACAGCCACTCCCAAGTATTCCAGACCATTCCCAAACACTCCCAACCACTCACAGCCACGCACAAGCATTTCCCAAACACTCCTAACCACTCCCAACAACTTACAAGGATTTCTAACCACTCCCAAACACTCCCAAGTACCCCAAATCGGCACAACCGCACGAACCTTGCAGACACCTTGCTACACTCACATGATACGTATGTTGAACTTCTTCCGCACCCATCCGTCACAACTTCTCACTGCCTCTCAAGGGGGTGATTTTCTTTTAAATCGCTCCATCTTTACCGACACATTTGGCTGTCAGTCCGTGCTTAGTCTCGACCCACTTAGCGGCCGCCATTGGACATTCTGGCACGAGACGCGTCCTGGCCACGAGCTCGCTTGACTTTTTCTGACAGTTTGAAATGATGACATTAATCTGCGGTGCGTTCTCGAATGCACGCGTTCCTCTGTGTGTGTGTGTTGTATTTCTGTCTCTCTGTGTCTATCTGTGTCTCTCTGTGTCTCAGTGTGTCTCAGTGTCTCTCTTTGTCTCTTTGTGTCTCTGTATCTCTCTGTGTCTATCTGTGTCTCTCTGTCTCAGTGTGTCTCTGTTTCTCTCTTTGTGTCTCTGTATCTCTCTGTGTCTGTCTGTGTCTCTCTGTGTCTCAGTGTGTCACTGTGTCTCTCTTTGTCTCTTTGTATCTCTCTGTGTCTCTCTGTGGCTATCTGTCTCTCTTTGTCTATGTGTCTCTCTGTGTCTCTATATCTCTCGGTGTCTCTATGGCATCTCCGTGTCTCTTTGTGTCTCTGTCTATGTCGCTGTGTGTCTCTCTATGTCTCTGTGTGTCTATCTGTTTCTCTCTGTGTCTGTGTCTTTGTGTCTCTCTTTGTCTCTCTGTATGTCTCTGTGTATCTGTGTGTCTCTGTCTCTTTGCGTCTTTGTATCCCTCTGTATCTCCGTGTGTCTCTGTGTGTCGCTCTATGTCGCTCTGTGTCTCTCTTTGTCTTTATATGTCTCTGTCTTTGTGTGTGCCTCTGTGTCTCTCTGTTTCTCTCGGGGTGTCATTCCCAGCGTCTCTCTGATTACTTTATTTCACATTTCTCAGGTACGCTAATCCGGCTATACAGCATATAAAACCAATGCACTCGACATTCTGTCTAATAGCTGCTTGCCTGTCAGCCTTCCCTAAATACAATATTACGAAATTCGATAAGTTAGTAAAATTTACTATTTTATCTTTAACAGCAGCACAACGCAACACATTATTTTATACAACCTGTGTCTTTTAAATAAGGTATCAACGAGACTACGAACGCAACTATTGATTTTTACTTTACCAGGTAAGGTCCACTGAGATATGCAGCTCTTTTTCAGAGGCGGCCTGGCCACAAATGATAACTCAACGAAGTTGGCTTATCGCGTGGACATTCATAGCAGCCAAAATATATGTATGCACATGATGACCCGGAGAAGAATCCACGCAATCACGGGAGGGGGAAGGGGTGGAAGACACGCAAACTCCAAATATACAGCAGGCGTTAGGGTGGGGATCGAACCCACGACATCCTGTTTACCAGGCGAGGTGGTTAATATCTCCTTGCCACCGCGGCGAGATGTCAATCCAACAGTGGATTGACCATGGCTGCTGCTGCTCGCTGGCTGCTGCTGCTGCTGGGGTTTGGCATCGGTAGTGAGTCGGAGGTGAGTGGGAGGTGAGTGGGGGGCGATTGAGAGGTGATTGGGGGTGAGTGGGTGGTGAGTGGGGGTGAGTGGGGGGGCGAGTAAGAGGTGAGTGGGAGGTGAGAGGGAGGTGAATGGCAGGTGAGTTGGGGGTGAGTGGGGGATAGTGGGTGGTGAGTGGGTGGTAAGTGGGGGAGAGTGGGTGGTGAGTGGGTGGTAAGTGGGGGAGAGTGGGAAGTGAGTGTGGAGTGAGAGCGAAGTGAGTGCGAGGCGAGTGGGAGGTGAATGGCAGGTGAGTGGGGGTGAGTGGCGTTTAGTGGGGGGTCAGTGGGGGGTGAGTGGGAGGTGAGTGGGGTGAGTGGGAGGTGAGTGGGGGTGAGTGGGGGTGAGTAGGAGGTGAATGGGCGGTGAGTGGGGGGGGCGGGGGGAGATGAGTGTGGAAGGGAATTGGGGTGAGTGGGGGGTGAGTGGGGGGGTGAGTGGGGGTGAGTGGGGGGTTGAGTGGGGGTGAGTGGTGGGTGAGTGGGAGGGGGGAGGGAGGTGAGTGGGGGGTTAGTGTTGAAGGGAATTGTGGTGAGTGGAGGGTGAGGGGGGGTGAGGTGGGGGTGAGTGGAGGGTGTGTGGGGGTGAGTGGGGGGGGGAGGTGAGTGTGGAAGGGAATTGGGGTGAGTGGGGGGTGAGTGGGGTGAGTGGGGGTGAGTAGGAGTGAATGGGCGGTGAGGGGGGGGGGGAGGTGAGTGGGGAAGGGAATTGGGGGTGAGTGGGGGGGTGAGTGGGGGTGAGTGGGAGGTGAATAGCAGGTGAGTGGGGGGTGAGTGGGGGGTGAATTTGGGTGAGTGGGGGTGAGTGGGGGTGAGTGGGGGTGAGTGGGGGTGAGTAGGAGGTGAGTAGGAGGGTGAATGGGCGGTGAGTGGGGGGGGAGGTGAGTTTGGAAGGGAATTGGGATGAGTGGGGGGTGAGTGGGGGTGAGTGGGGGTGAGTGGGAGGTGAGTGGGGGGGTGAGTGGGGGTGAGTGGGGGTGAGTGACGGATTAGCATGAAGTAAATGGGAGGTGAGTGGGGGGGGGGGGGGTGAGTGGGGGGGGGGGGGGGGGTGAGTGTGGAAGTGAGTGAGGGGTGAGTGGGGGGTGAGTAGGTGGTGAGTGTGGAAGTGAGTGGGGGGTGAGTGGGGGGGGTGAGTGGGAGGTGAGTGGGGGGGGGGGTGAGTGTGAAGTGAGTGGGGAGTGAGTGGGGGGAGAGGTGGAGTGGGGGGTGTGAGTGTGGAAGTGAATTGGGGTGAATGGGGGTGAGTGTGGGGTGGTAGGAGGTGAATGGGCGGTGAGTGGGGGGGAGGTCAGTGGGGGGTGAGTGGGGGGGTGAGTGGGAGGTGAGTGTGGAAATGAGTGTGGGGTGAGTGGGGGGTGAAAGGGGGCGGGGCAGGTGAGCGGGGGGGGAGTGGGGGTGAGTGGGGTGAGTGAGGGTAAGTGGGAGGTGAATGGGCGGTGAGTGGGGGGGGGGGGGTGGGGGGGAGGTGAGCGGGGGGGGGTGAGTGTGGAAGTGAGTGGGGGTGAGTGGGGGGGTGAGTGGGAGGTGAGTGGGGGTGAGTGGGGGGTGAGTGTGGAGGTGAGTGGGGGTTAGTGGGGGGTGAGTGGGAGGGTGAGTGGGGGGTGAGTGGGGGGTGAGTGGGAGTGAGAGGGGGTGAGTGGGGGGTGAGTGGGAGGTGAGTGTGAGGTGAGTGGGGGGTGAGTTTGGAAGTGAGTGGGGGGTGAGTGGGAGGTGAGTGGGGGGTGAGTGGGAGGTGAGTCGTTCGAGAAGGGGGTTGTGGTGTTGGGGGTTAAATAACGGTGGGGGTGGGGGGGGGAGAGTTGCTAATTAATTGAATTTCACGACCCACAGCTCCCCCTCTCCCACCCACAACGCATGTCCATACAACTCCCCCCCCCCCAACGGTAATAAATAATTAAATACCCTACCCTCATATCCCTTATTCAACAACCCGCATACCCACCACATACCCACATCCCATCCACAGCCACCACACACCACGTGTGCATTAGCACACGTCATACTGAGACAAAAGGTTCCCCGGCGTATAGCCTTAAGAGGCTGTTGGGGCAAGTGCGGTCACCACGACGCTCGGCCGCCTTTGTCTCCCCAGTGACGATGTTTTACACAAGGTACGTGCGTTAATTTGTGGCTGAGTTGACCTACATAACTCACGCACATATTGACGCACGGAATTATACACTCGTGCACACACATGTATACGCGGACACAAAGACAAAGATCTTCCGTATAGCCTTAACACACCGTTGGGGCTGTTAGCGAGCACCTATGAAGGCCGGCACGGCATACGAGGGGGTGGGTGGCTAACACCACACCCGACCGCCTTTGTCTCTCTAGTAACGATGTTTACACGTTTACACACCGCACCGGGTACTCATTTGAGGCTGAGTCTACCTAGGGAAGGCCCAGGACCGGTGCACATGATCGTCACTGGTGTTGGCCGTGAGCGGGTAGCCGGATTCGTAGCGCAGCGCGCTAACCGCTACACTACCGCGCCCCACACACACACAGACACAGACGCGCACACGCGCACAGACACACACGCCGCTCTCCTAGAAGATTAATGTCAGAATAATTAAGCGAGATCCTTTTTTAAAGAGCCGACCAGACCTCTTCGCCTCGCCATTCTCCAAACAAACCCACACCCCCCCCCCCGTCTCTCTCGCCTTTCATTCACTCGCTCCATCATTCACCCATCCATCGCATCTCCTTCTCCCACCCAAACACCTCCCCGCCCCATCCTTCTCAACCACCCATCCCACCCATCCTTTCACCCACCCTTCTAGACCATCCTTCCATCCATCCTACCACCCATCCTCCTTTCCGCCCTTCTCAACCACCCACCTCACCCATCCTTTCACCCACCCACCCTTCTAGATCATCCTTCCACCCATCCACCCTTCTCAAGCACCCTTCCCACCCATCCTTTCACCCACCCACCCTTCTCATCCACCCATCCCACCCATCCCTCCACCCACCCACCCTTCTCAACCACCCATCCCACTCATCCTTCCACCCTTCTCAACCACCCATCCCACTCATCCTTCCACCCACCCACCCTTCTCATCCACCCATCCCACCCATCCTTCCACCCTTCTCAACCACCCATCCCACTCATCCTTCCACCCTTCTCAACCACCCTTCCCACCCATCCTTCCACCCACCCACCCTTCTCATCCACCCATCCCACCCATCCCTCCACCCACCCACCCTTCTCACCACCCATCCCACCCATCCTTCCACCCTTCTCAACCACCCTTCCCACCCATCCTTCCACCCACCCACCCTTCTCAACCACACATCCCACCCATCCCTCCACCCACCCACCCTTCTCAACCACCCATCCCACCCCTCCTCCCACCCGTCACCCGACCGTTGTTCTCACCCATACGCGCCTTGACTCTATCCACATTCCGAACAGCTTTTCGCCACATTTTCCCTCTCACTCGGCTCCCTTGTCTCGCCTGACCCCCCCCCCACTCACCCTACAGAGAAGAAAAGGCAAAAAAAAAACCATTAACTTCTTTTCATTCTCACTTGGCCACTGTGCCTCTCCTAGAGGTCCCTACAAATAAAAGGTTAATGCTATTGTCGGGCATATGTGCTTTTGTATAAGCACTTTTCATTCTACAGAGGAATGGTGTGTGGGGTGGAGGGTGGGGGCGAATGGAATGGAGGGAGGTAACAGAGAAGACAAAGGCGGACTAGGCGGCCGTGGCGGTGGTGTCGGTGGGACGATGTTGATGGTACACGTGCAGTGTCTGTGTTTCCCACGTCTGCAATGGTGCGCGCCTTGACCACCGACCCGCTCTGACCAACGCCGTGAAGTATGGACGAAAATAATGTACGCAGGGCAGGATCACCCCCCCCCCCACCTCCCATCACTACTACGCGCGGGTTCGGTTTGTGCGAATTCGCGCTGTTTGTGCGGCTAAACCGATTTCTATCCAAAATTGGCTCGAGCATGCGGTTTGAGTTCACTCTACGCGCGGCCATGCGGTCGGATATGGGGCCACATTGTGTACTGGGCTAAGTGTGTATTATGTGTGTACTGTGTGTGTGTACTGTGTGTACTTAGTACTGCGTGTGTTTACTGTGTGTAGTGTGTGTGTGTAGTGTGTGTGTGTACTGTGTGTACTGTGTGTGCGTACTGTTTGTGTACTGTGTATGTACTGTGAGCTGTGTGTGTACTGTTTGTGTACTGTGTGTGTGTACTGTGTGCGTGCTGTGTGTACTGTGTGTGTACTGTGTGTGTGTACTGTATGTGTACTGTGTTTGTGTACTGTGTGTGTACTCTATGTGTACTGTGTGTTTTCCCGTGTGCACTACTCGGCAGACAGCTGTTTCACACAGAGAAGTTACACACAGACACACACCGATACAAACAGATAAACACAGATATACGCACAGAGATTCACACAGAGATACAGCATGTTGTGTGTGTGTACTGTGTGTGTACTGTGTGTCTACTGCGTGTGTGTGTGTACTGTGTTAATTGTGTGAGCTACTCGGCAGTTGTAGATGCGTTTTTTGAACGCAACTACACCTAATACTACCGCGTAACGCGAAACCTGTATCTCTAACACGCGTATCTACAACTACGACCGCGTAAAGCGAAACCTGTATCTCTAACACGCGTATCTACAACTACTACTACCGCGTAAAGCGAAACCTGTATCTCTAACACGCGTATCTACAACTACTACTACCGCGTAAAGCAAAACCTGTATCTCTAACGCGCATCTACAACTACTACTACCGCGTAAAGCGAAACCTTTATCTCTAACACGCGTATCTACAACTACTACTACCGCGTAAAGCGAAACCTGTATCTCTAATACGCGTATCTACAACTACGACCGCGTAAAGCGAAACCTGTATCTCTAACACGCGTGTTTACAACTACTACTACCGCGTAAAGCGAAACCTGTATCTCTAACACGCGTATCTACAACTACTACTACCGCGTAAA
Organism: Petromyzon marinus; assembly: GCF_048934315.1. Lineage (NCBI taxonomy): Eukaryota > Metazoa > Chordata > Hyperoartia > Petromyzontiformes > Petromyzontidae > Petromyzon > Petromyzon marinus. The sequence goes on along the minus strand of NC_133711.1, from coordinate 7,152,028 downwards.
GCAAAACCTGTATCTCTAACACGCGCATCTACAACTACTACTACCGCATAAAGCGAAACCTGTATCTCTAACACGCTTATCTACAACTACTACTACCGCGTAAAGCGAAACCTGTATCTCTAACACGCGTATCTACAACTACTACTACCGCGTAAAGCGAAACCTGTATCTCTAACACGCGTATCTACAACTACTACTACCGCGTAAAGCGAAACCTGTATCTCTAACACGCGTATCACCTCGCACCCACTCCTTCCTTCCTCTTTCTATATCTTGGCGGTATTTCCAAGCGTACATCTCTCTCTTTCATATCCATAATATATATTTTTTCACCAAATGTGTCGTTAAACCCGCCACCACCCGACAGCCAATTGGTAAGATTTGTCATGTAAACAGAACGTGCCACTTCGTCACGAGTACATCAAATCGGCTGTGTGTTGGAGATCAAAGTCCCACCATTTACTCTCTCTTGTCTGTGTGTATGTATGCTGAACTTCTTTCGCACCTCACGTAGCCAACCGTGCTGACAATTGCCTTCTCTTGCCCACGTTCGAATTCGTGCCATCGCAAGACAGTGGTGGGTGCGCGGCACCGATTGGAGTGAAGAGGTTGTCAACCAGCAGCGGATACGATCCCTTGAGCCAGTTGCCGATGATGCAGCTGATGCAGCAGCAGAATCAGCTGACGTTGCAGCAGCTGCTGCTGCTGCTGCTGATGATGATAGTTTCTGTGATGATTTTAAATCTCAAACTCCGCGGAGGACACTTTGTTATGTTGAAGTTGGAGAGGCCGCGGGACAGATTAAATGAGCCCTCGGGCCTGCGATTAGCCCGCGGGCCGTGATTTGGATGACCCCCATCACTCTGCTGTCTCGTGTGAGTGTGCAACACGCGCGCGTGCATGCGCGTGCGTCGTCCTCATCTTTGGAGCGGTGGTGCCGCGGCTCGCGCGCTGCGCTACGAACCCGGCGACCCGGGTTCGATTCACGCTCATGGCCAACACCGGTGACGATTATCTGAACCGGTCCTGGGCCTTCCCTAGGTCGACTCAGCCTCAAATCATTACGGTGTGTAAAAATTGCCACTATGGAGACAAAGGCGGTCGGGCGTGGTTTCTGGCCACCCACCCCGTCGTGTACCGTTCCGGCCTTTATAGGTGCTACGCGCTAACAGCACTTGCCCCAACAGTCAGATAAAGCTATACGGGGGATCTTTGTCTTTGTTTGTGCACGTGTATATACGTGTCCAGGGGAGCGGTGGCGGAGTGGTTAGCGAGTTGGATTCCCGCTCACGGCCACCAACACCAGCCACGGACTCTCTGAGCAGGTTCTCGGCTTCCCCTATGTCGACTCAAATGATCGCACGATGCTCATGTTTGACACACCGCACCGGGTTACTCATTTTTCAAAGGCTGAGGCGACCCAGGGGAGGCCCAGGAGCGGTTCTAACGGTCGCCACTGTCATCGGTAGCCGTGAGCGAGGATCACACGACAAGCCACTTCGCTGAGCTCTCATTTGTGATCGCCAGGTCGCTTCTGAAAAAAAAAAACAAATAGCTACGTAGCTCAGCGAGCTTCGCCTGGGGAATTTTTTTTTTAAGTTGTAAATTTTTCTGCCTTGTTTATAGAATCGAACTCGGCTCGCTGGGTTTCGGAGCGCAGCGAGCTAACCACTGCGCCACCGGTCCCTACCCCCCAACCCCAAATCCCCTCCCTCACACTTGCACGCCCAAGCAAATGCGATTGCGTTCCGCCGCTCTCTACTCGATGTTGTCGGATTTCACGCCACGTGGGGGCTACGGGGAGCGGGCAGGGTGGGAGTCGGAGGGGGGGGGCGGTTCGTGGGGGGGGGGGGAGGGGGGTATTGGTGGGGGTGGAGAAGGGTGCAGGGGGAAGGGCTGGAACAGCCCTTGGGCTAAGAGACTTCGCATCGCGGTGATGACTCTGAGCTGTGGCGAATCCATTGGCACGCATCTTTGTGTCCGTTGCCAATACGCAGTGTTGTTGCACACGGCATTTCTATGGCCTGCCTCGTGTGTATGTGTGTCTGTGTGTCTTGGTCTATGCGTGTATGTGGGGAGCGGTAGTGTGGCGGTTAGCGCTACGCTGCGCTACGAATCCGGCGACCCGAGTTCGATTCCCGCTCACGGCCAACACCGGTGACGATTATTTGAACCGGTCCTGGATCTCCCCCTAGGTCGACTCAGCCTCAAAATGAGTACCCAGTGCGGTGTGTAAACATCGCCACTAGGGAGACAAAGGCGGCCGGGTGTGGTGCTGGCCACTCACCCTCTCGTGTGCCGTGCCGGCCTTAATAGGTGCTCGCTAACTGCACTTGCCCCAACACTCTGTGAAGGCTACACGGGGGATTTTTTGTTTTAAGCGTGCGAAATAAAAGCCGGACCCCTGCTGTTACCCTCTCCGCCTCCTTGCAACCCCCTAACCTCACCACCACCACCACTATCAAGACGTCTATTGCAACCACCACCATCATCATCATCACTCCCATCATCAGCAGCAGTACCATGATCATCACTCCCATCATCTTCATCAGCAGCAACGGCAGCGCCACCATCACCATTGCTATGGCCACCGCTCTCTCCACTCCGCGTGATTGGAGGTTGTTCAAACTTCAGTTCCTGCTGAAGCTTCTGGAGCGTGGGGCGAAAACGTCGGCGGACATCGCCCCGATCAAGCAGAGGTTCGCGGGTCGAATGCTGCTGCTTTACACAGGACGTTAAAGATCCCATGATGGCATTTGAAAAGCGGACGTCACTGTGTGCCGCTGATCATGGTCCAAATATATCCGGAAGGTTTGAACAATGACACCGGCAGGTTACGCAATTGGGATGTCGACACAAAGGGACAGCTGCCACTGGGGGTAGCCCTAGGCTAGACCACACTACAGCAATTGTCCCCGACCCCTTTACTGCCAGACTAATGCTCACTTGTGGACTATTGCTGTGCCGCACAGAGACAGCGTTCACTGGGGTGTCGTTCCAATGTTTGACGTTCAGTGTGATGCAGGGAGATTTGCGTTTGCTGAGAGAATAATAATTAGTTTAATCGAGCAGAATAGCGAAAAAAAACGGACGTTGCATCACTCAAGCACCAAACTACTCAACCACACAACCACACTTAGCCACACTTAACCACTCAATCACCCAACCATTCAACCACTCAACCACCCAACCCCTTAAACACTCACCCACCCAACCAATCAACCACTTAACTACTCACCCACCTAACCACCCAACCACCCAACCACCCAACCACTCAACCACCCAATCACCTAACTACTCACCCACCTAAGCACCCAACCACCCAACCACTCAACCACCCAATCACCTAACTACTCACCCACCCAACCACTCAACCGCCCAACCACCCACACAGTCCCACGCGCAGCGGCGCATGAACGGAGTGATGAGCGGGACACGAATGTGACTCGTCGCCTCACAGTTGGGACGTGCAGGTGTGAGTGCGTGTGTGAAGGTGAAGGTGGGGCTGTGATTAGCGCTACGCTGCGCTACAAAACCGGCCACCTGAGTTCGATTTCCGCTGACGGCCAACACCAGTGGCAATTTCCTGAACCGATCCTGGGCCTCCCCTACGTCGACTCAGCCTCAAATGAGTACCTGGTGCGGTGTGTGAACATCGCCACTTGGGTGACCAAGGCGTCCGGGGGTGGTGCTGACCACCCACACCCCCGTCGTGTGCCGTGTCGGTCTTCATAGGTGCTCGCTAACAGCACTGCCTTCAACAGGCTATGCGGGGCGTCTTTGTCTTTGCCTGTGCGGGTGGTGGCGGCCGGCAGTGACGCGGGTGGCTAGCGCCATGCGCTGCGAGCCCCGGGTTCGATTCCCCGCTCAAGGTCAACACAACCAGCACCTGGGGTCCTCCCAGAGGTGGAGTCATCAACACTGGAGGAGAGCGCGCCGATGGGGAGTCGGGGGAGGAGAGAGACAGAGGCGGCCCCGGCCATGCGCGGTTCTGGTCGCACCAACCCTTCGTGTGCCGTGTTGTCATTCATATCGCAGCATCATCATCATCAGCAGCAGCAGTAGCGGCGGCACCACGCCTGGCGTCCGTGTAGGACTGTAAGGTGCTCTCTGAAAACAACGCTCGCCCCAACTGTCTGGTGGAGGAGGATGCAAGGTGGGGAGGGGAAGTAGGCGATCGCACACAATTACGCCACGTCTTACCACTGCGCTGCTTAAGCCAGAGATTGCACGGATGCCTGAATAGCAGCGTGCTCGCAGCAAGCCTCTAATGAGCCCTTGTGCGTGTGCGTGTGAACGAGCGGTTAGCGCCACTGCGCTGCGAACCCCGGCGACCCGAGTTCGAGTCCCCGCTAAGGGCCATCATCTGAACCAGTCCCGGGCATTCGCTCGGTCGACTCAGCGTCAAATGAGTGCCTGGTAGCGGTGTGTGAACATCGCCACCCGGGAGACAAAGGCGGCCGCGTGTGGTACTGAGCACACCACCGGCTTTTAATAGGTGCTCGCTAACAGCACTTGCCCCCAACAGACTGTTAAAGGCTACCCGGGGGATCTTTGCCTTTGTGTTTGTGAAGGAGCGTGGTGGCGATGTGGGGAGCGTCGCGTGTGCACGTGTCGGCCTTAAGGCACGAGCGAACAGCTCTTGCCCCAACCGTCTGGTAAAGACTATATGTTGCGGGGGATCTTTGCCTTTATCTTCATTTCTTCGTGGGAATGGGAGATGGGGGAAAGACGGAGAGCGGTCATCAGTCACTAATTAAGCTCCATTAGAAGAGGCTTGGGGACCCTGTGCCGACTAATGGACGATGATGCTGGCCATGATGAATGGCGCACGCGTGAGGTGATGGGGAGGGAGGGGGGGAAGGTGGACTTATGATGCTGCTGCTAATGATGATGATGCTGATCATGATGTCGCTGATGATGATGCCTAAGCAGGTGGTGATGTTTGTGATGATGATTATTATGATGCTGATGATGATGCTGTTGATGATGATGCTGATGATGATGCTAGTGATGCTTCTGATGATGCCGATCAGGATGTTGCTGCTGATGATACCTAGGCAGGTGATAATATTTGTATTGATGATTATGGCTGTTATGGTGTTGCAAACAACGATGATTCCGCTGATGAGGATGCTCTTACTGCTGCTTATGATGATGATGATGATGCTGATCAGGGTGCTGCTAATGATGATGATTTATAGGAAGGTGTTAGATGTTTGTGGTGGTGGTGGTGGTGGTGGTGATGATAGTATTGCAGATGGCGATGATACTGCTGCTGATGATGATCATCGTCATCAGCGTCATCATCATCGTCATCATCGTCATAATCATCGTCATAATCATCGTCATCATCATCGTCATCATCATCGCCGTGATGTCTTCGTCGTCGTATTTAGTGATCGGGGCATTGCGTCGTTATGCGTTGCACTACGGCCCTGTTCTTGACGACCAGAGTCGCGGACTACTACTGGAGAAGTTTTCTGTTTCCATCTGTGCATGATGTTCATGAGGTTACGACAATAATAATAATAAATGTAATAAACAGACGTTTAACGGCACTGGCTGGACACGTGTAGTTATGTCCCGGCTTCCCAGTGTATCAGTGTGAGCGGTAGGAGCTATTTGTTTTTTTTTTAAATCGTGAGTATGCACATTGAGAAAGCTGTCGAGCGAACGTTTCAAAGGCGTTTATTATGCACGACACAAACAAATAAACATTGCACATTACACAAACTGATGCCACGTATACATATATTAATAAACACACACACATTCCTTTCAACACAACACAATGTCATTAAAAAACAACAAAGACAAAGATCCCCCTTTTAGCCTTAACAGAATGTTGGGGCAAGCGCTGTGAGCGAGTAGCAGAAACCTGTGAAGGCCGACACAGCACACGAGGGAGTGGGTGGCCAGCACCACACCCAGCCGCCTTTGTCTCCCCAGTGGCCATGTTCGAACACTGCACCATGTACTCATTTGATGATGAGTCGACCTAGGGAGGCCCAGGATCGGTTCAGATAATCGTCATTGGTGTTGGTGACCGTGAGCGGTGATCGACATCGGATCGCCGGGTTCGTAGCGCAGCGCGCTAACCGCTACGCTACCGCTCCCCCAACACACAAGCGCACATAGACAAAGATCCCCCGGTATAATCTTGAATGTATGCTGAACGTCTTTCGCACTGCACGTAGCCAACCGCGCTGATCGGAGGTGCCTTAACGGACTGTTAAGTCATCATGAAATCACCATACTTGGTGACTGGTATGACAACTCTGGAAGCAGCAGTAGTGTAGTGCGTTGCGCTAACCATTGTGCCACCGCTCCAGCCATCACCATTACTCACCACCACCACAAATGACAAAGACAAAGATCCCCCGCATAGCCTGTAACAGACTGTAGGGGTAAGTACTGTTAGCGAGTAGCACATGTGAAGGTCGGCACGGCACTACGAGAGGCTGGGTGGGTGGCCAGCACCAGGCACGACAAATACGCACGCACAAAGACAAAGATCCCCCGTATAGCCTGTAACAGACTGTAGGGGCAAGTATTGTTGGCGAACACTTAAGGAGGCCGGCACGGAACACGAGGGGTTGGGAGGCCAGCACCACGCCCGGCCGTCTTTGTCTTGCTCGTGGCGATGTTTTACACACCACACTCTGTCCTCATTTGAGGCTGAGTCGACCTAGGGGAGGCGCAGGACCGGGTTCTGATAATCGTTACCGGTGTTGGTCGTGAGCGGGAATTGAACACGGGTCGCCAGGTTCGTAGCGCAGCGCGCTAACGGCTACACTACCACTCCCCACACGCACGCAGACACACACACAGATACACACAGACACACACAGACAAACGCGCATGTACGGAGAGACCTCGCTCGGTGGGGGGGGGGGGGGGGAGGAATTGAATCACGACCCGGGCCGAGAGCACGAGAATAATTCCGGAGATTGGGAAACAGAAAATAAAGCATAAGGAAAGACAATTTCTCGGGTTTTTTTTTTGTCTCTCTGCTAAACCCAAAATCTGATCCGATCGCTTTTGCATAATCCGCTCTGGCCAGCGGGAATCAACCCCCACCCCATCCCATGCCCCCCCCCCCCTTCTCCCACGACCACCACCTCAATGCAAATCATCTAAATATACAATGAGCCTGCGTCTGATCCCTACAGATGACCGTGGTCGGTGAAGCGATGGAAATTAGAATGATGTCTTAGGACGGATGGACGTTTGGCCCCAGTGATGGTGCTTGCCAATGATGTTTTCGTGATCATTTTCTGAAATATTTAGCATCGTGATCACCACCACCATCGTCAGTCGTCACGATCAGGCGCAATCATCATGAACGGCAGGGGTGGTGACGCGTTTGGTGACACGCGTGCGTCACAATGAGAAGGATCTAGGTTCGAGTTTGCATGTTCACCACGTGTGTTCCGCAACGCGCGACGTTTGTCTGATTGAGTGAGCATGCGAGGCTACGCGGGGGGATTGTTTTGTCTTTGTATGCGAGAGTGTGTGAGTGGACGATCGAGAGTCTGGAGTTATTTGTGTGTTCTCCACCCTCTCTGTTCTGCAGAGTGAGAGTGTGTACATGAGTGTGTGAGTGAGTGAGTGTGTGAGTGAGTGTGTGTGTGAGTGAGTGTGTGTGTATGTGGTCCTGGGCCTCCCCTAGGTCGACTCAGCCTCAAATGAGTACCTGGGGAGACAAAGGCGGTCGGGCGTGATGCTGGCCACCCACCCCCTCGTTTGCAGTTCTGGCCTTCATAGGTGCTCGCTAACAGCACTTGCCCCAACAGTCTGTTCAGGCTATACGTGGGATCTTTGTCTTTGTATGTGGGGAGTGGTAGTGTAGCCGGTTCGCGCACTTCGCTACGAACCCGGCGAAACGAGTTCGATTAACGCTCATGGCCAACACCAAGTGACGATTATCTGAACCGGTTCTGGGCCTAGGTCGACTCAGCCTCGAACGAGTACCTGGTGCGGTGTGCAGTAAACATCGCCACTAGGGAGACAAAGGCGGCCGGGCGTGGTGTTAGCCACCCACTCCTTGTGTGTGTCGTTCCGGCCTTCATTGGTGCTACTCGCCAACAGCGCTTGCCCCAACAGTCGGTCGCGATGTTTGTCTTCGTTTGTGAGTGCATGCTTGCATGCTTGCATGTATGTATGCTGAACTTCTTTCGCACCGCACGTAGCCAACCGCGCTCATCGGAGGTGCGAAGTGAATGCGTGAGCGTGGGATGTGTCGATTCTCCTCCCTGTTCCGCGTGGGGTTTCCCGTGAGTTCTCAACGACTCTGCCCCCCCCTCCCCCCCCATCTTCTAAAACAACCTCACCCGAACCACGTGCCTGGAAGTGGCCGTAATATCTCAATGGCGCAGGACCCTCGTGTAAACGAGTGTTGGGACTCTCCAGGGTAAATAATTAAAATGAATAGCATCATCATCAACATCATTATTATTATTTTCAGCCGTATATAATCGGAACTCTGTGCTGTGTTTCCACCCGGCTCTTCCTTGCGGGGAGTCAATGCTCTTCCAAGTCTACCAAAGTGGCCTCCGATTCATTTCTCACGGTTAGCCGAAGGACAGCACGAATATTAGCACGACACGTAAATACATATAGGTGTTAGTCCATCAGCCCTATTGGCTTAGCGGACAGCCAGCATTATCCAGCAACAGCAGCATTTGATTAAGAAGGCAAAAAAAAATCTCCGGAGAGGTTTTGACCAGCTTGTGGCTCATCAGCAGAGCCGTGCCGGGCTGATTGTCAATATAAATGCTGCCAGATTTGCAGATGTTACGTGGCAAGAGAACTAGTCCATATAAACGATGGGGCCCTGTACATCCATGATCAATCCACTGCTGGATGAAGACACCTTCCATCACCCCCCCCCCCACTCCCAAAAAAACACAGTCGCCATCTCCAATGATCATTGAGATCTACTGATTCACCGAAACACCGCCACGCGAGCTGATTTCGTCATTCCATCTCGTCCAATGGGCGTGCTCTCTCGGGCGTTTTCAATTCCTTGGCTGTCACTCCATCGATGCCTCGCGCGTACAGACAAATCCAACCGCCATGTGTGTAGGGTTTGGGCTCCAGGTCACCACGGCATGGACGTTGATGACTGGAGTTCCCCATCGCTGCTCCTAGGTACGACCAGGTAACAAGGCGCTGATGTGTACGGCGTGATGGGGTGGAGCAAAAGGGCATTAAAGTAGCAGTGGATTGAGCATGTGTGTTGGACTTCTTTCGCACCGTACGTAGCCAACCGAGGTGCGGGGGAAGGACAACAAACTAAACGCTCAAAACAGTTCTAAAGCAATGAGTGTGTCAATATTGACGATGATTTTAAAGTGCAGAGCTCCCAGTGGCTTCCTAATATCGGAAGGAAGAGCGTTCCAGACGGCCGCAGTGGCGCATCTGAAAGCGCCGCCCGATGGAGTGACACAGTCTTTGTTCTTTAGATAGCTCAGGGGTCGGAAACCAAAATAACAAGAAGATTAAAAATAATCTAAGCCGGTACAAAACTCAATATTTGAAGGGCCACCAATGCATTTGAATACATACTAAACTAAAAAAAATATTTTTATTTAACCAGGTAAGGCCCCATTGAGCTATGTAGCTCTTTTTCAGAAGCGACGTGACCACAAATGATAGCCCAACGAAGTGGCTTATCATCATGTGGAAATTTAAATTAGCCAAATATTCAACATTTATGTCTTTAAATGTGGAGGGACAACCCAGAGGATCCGGAGAAAAAATCACGCGACTACGGGGGAGAGAAAGACGCGAACTCCAAATACATACAGCAGCAGGCCTCCGGGGGTCGGGATCGAACCCACGAACCAACCGTCCTGCGCACCAAGCGAGGTAGTTAACATCTCGCCCAATATTGTGTCACGAAGCAGTCCGTAAAGAGCCACGTGCGGCTCTGGGGCCACGTGCGGCTCTGGGGACACGTGCGGCTCCAGGGCCGCGTGTGGCTCTTGAGCCACGTGCGGCTCTTGAGCCACGTGCGGCTCTTGGGCCGCGTGCGGCTCTTGAGCCACGTGCGGCTCTTGGGCCACGTGCGGCTCTTGAGCCACGTGCGGCTCCGGGGCCACATGCGGCTCTTGAGCCACACGTGCGGCTCTTGAGCCACACGTGTGGCTCTTGAGCCGCGGGATGCCGACCCCTTGGCGAGCCAAAAGCCGCTGCTGCAAGAATGACCGACGCACTACCATTGGCTTGGCGACAAGAGGCTGTCATGGGTATACAAAAACTGGTCTACAATTTTTTAGACGTCGTCTACTTCAGAGATGAAATATGCTGTTTATTACGTATTTGATGTGCTGAATTCAAATATGACAATAAAAACAATTGATTGGCTACTCTTCCCAAGATATATATTTTTTACATTTTACGTCTATGTATATTGTGTATATAGTATAGTTTTACTCATGAATTGTAAACCTAGGTCTTTTCATGTGTTTATGGTTACTTTACATTATAACATGTCACCTGTCCTGTTCATTTAACACTTGAAAAATCAGCAAAAAACTTTCTATAAATAAAGTGTATTATGAAACAACAGGCAAAAAACTATTATGTATATATATAAGTACATATTCTTGGTTTTTTCGGTAAAGTCACGATGAAGGGAAACAATAAAATAATAAAATATATAATATATAAAAATATATTGTTTTATATATTTTATTATCTTATTGTTTCCCTTCAACGTGACTTTACTGAAAGAACCAAGAATATGAATCACTGCAGTCACGAAAGCCTTAAATCAAAATATAAGTACATAGTTTAGTCCTCGTTCAGTGTCTACTCGGCGCTTCTTGGCTTGTCTCTTGTATGCATTTAAATAGGGCATCTCTTGTCACTGTCCAGCAATGGTCCGCAAGCATTGATGGGCTCAATTTGCCCCGATAGCGTTTCTCCATCGTTGCAATGTGCTGGGTGAAACCGCTCGGCATGGTCGTCGCTCACTGCTCCGCAAGTCGGTGGGAAAAAAATCTAGATGAGAGTGCAAAAATGTATCTTTAGTGACATGTTGCAACTAAGGCTTTTGTATGCCTTGAGGAGGTTTTCCACCAACTCCCTGTAGTTGCCTGCCCTGTTGTTTCCAAGAAATGCTGTTGCCACTAACTGTAAGGCGTTCCATGCCGTATTTTCCTTGCCACGCAGTGCACCGTCAAAATGCATCATCTCAAAGAAGTTCACGAATCTGTGGACCAACTGAGACACCTTTCTTTATCTTAGCTTCACTTAACCTTGGACATTTTCCACGGAGGTACTTGAAAACTGCTAATTTTTTTGGCCATGGCTTTGACACAGTTCTTCATCAGACCCAGCTTGATGTGTAAGGGTGGTAACAAAATCGTCCTTGATTCAACAAGTGGTGGATGCTGAACACTTTTCCTCCCAGGCTCCAATGACTGTTGGAGTGGCCAATCTGTCTTAATGGAGTGGGAATCTCTCGCACGACTATCCCATTCGCAGAGAAAGCAGCAGTACTTTGTGTATCCAGTCTGCAGACCAAGCAAGAGAGCAACAACCTTCAAATTTCCACAAAGCTGCCACTGATGTTGGTCATAGTTTATGCACCTCAAAAGTTGTTTCATGTTGTCATAGGTTTCATTCATATGGACTGCATGACCAACTGGAATTGATGTCAAAACATTGCCATTATGCAGCATAACAGCTTTAAGACTCATTCGATGAATCAATGAAGTGTCCACGCATCTGGATCATGAACGATGTTGAGGGCTGCCATCACACCATCGATGTTGTTGCAGGCTACAAGATCACCTTCCATGAAGAAGAATGGGACAAGATCATTTTGACGGTCACAGAACATGGAAACCCAAACATCAACTGCCAGGAGATTCCACGGTTGCAGTCTGGAGCCCAACAGCTCTGCCTTATTTTTGGGTAGTTCCAAATCCCTGACAAGGTCTTTCAGTTCACCTTGTGTTATGATGTGTGGTTCAGAGGAGGAGGAGGATGGGAGAAAATCTGGGTCATGTGACCTTGACGGTTCATGACCAGAAGTTTCATCCTCTTCCTCGTGACTCAAGTGAGAATGAGTCTGGTGCATCAGGAACCAGCAGTCCTTCTCCGTGGGGCACTGGGGGTATAGCCGATGGAATTTTTGGATAATGCACAGTCCACTTTTTCTTCTTTTCTTCTTTGAAACACCTTTCCCAACTGGAGGCGCCATGCAGAAATAACAATTGCTGATATGATCTGTTGGTTCTCTCCAAATTATTGGCACTGCAAAAGGCATATATTTCCTTTTCCTGTTCAACCACTGGCGAAGATTTGTTCAACAAGTGTTGCAGCATATGTGTGGGTCCCACATCTTGTCCTGATCTCCAATTATGCAACCAAAATAAAGGTGATAGGCTTTATTAACCAAAGTGGTTATACTGCGCTTTTGTGATGCAAAAGTCACTTCACCACAAACATAGCAGACGTTTTCTGCTTTGTTCACACAGGTACGAAGCATCTCTGCTCACTGTGGCTAAACATAAATGTCCCTTTGCAAAATCAAACACTGACAAATAAGAGAGCACGACACTGTATGATATCTAGAGCTGATATAGGGCAATTTGTTCAGCAGAGGGAAATACGCCTTATTATGATTGCATCATCCATGACTTCTCGGAATAACATGATGCAATTCATATCATGTATGATGCAATACCAGGTTCAGATTGCATCATTCATTGTTTTGCTCAAAAAGCAAGTACTGTCCAAATCCAGTCATAGATGTATTCATAGATCCAGTCAAATATGTATTTTAGTAATTTCTGGTTTAAATTTTAGGTCTCTTTTCTCTACAACTCACTTATCCTCCGCCATTCCCAAGTCAAGGGTCGTATATACTGACCCAGTAGCATATCTTGAACACTAGAGCCAATCAACAATTTTAAGCATCATTTTTATCCTCAGTGACCTAGAAATAGTAAAGTTGGACGATAGATATTTCGGAAGCATTTGGCTGTAGACTATTGTATAGTGATTCAGAATTGTCTTATTTTAATTAGACACAGTCACATTTTACACTTTTAAAAAGTCTCTCCCACTGCTTCAGCAAAAAGTATAATGAATATACTTCATATAGGAAGAAAAAAACTAAAAATTAGTTACGAAAAACCATGCATATGCGTGGCGATTTTGTAACGTTTTCTCATCACGCATCTCCACTTGGGAAGCATTCAATTAGCAAGTACGGGAAGCCGCCGGGTTAGCTGTCAGGGCCAGAACGCGTTTGCATATTTTAAAAAAATGTCCCTCCTTGTTAACAGCTTACAGCCGCGCCCCACATATCAGAACCACGACCCATCCCCTCCCGCAACATCCCCCCTTCACCCACCCGCCTCCCGGGATGTGTCTACAAGTTTTGGTCAAATTCGCTTCATCAACGTGTCCAGTCAATTTCTCCAGGGCTAAAGTGGCGAATCGTATCGTGAAAGTTTTGTTCGTCTCGGATGATTTGAACGACCCGTTTAATCACAGTTTCCCCCGTCGCCACCACCCTTTTACCGCCCCCCTCTCTGAGCCCCCCCCCCCAACACCTTCAAACCAGCCCGTTAATGCGTCAACACTTTCAACCGGAGATGGAAATCCGCTAACAAGACAGAAATGTAACAATATTAGGAGAATACGATGATTGTGGTTTGATTTTAGTTTTATATGCAGTTTATGTATTCAAACTTTTTTTTTTGCTATTAAAACATTTTAATTAGTATTCTGCACTGAACTGTCTAGAATGAAGGCCGACTAAAAAAGAAACAAGTTTTAACGGGGATGAGGAGGAAAGTGTTAAGATGTTTAAGAGCGAAAATTATACCCCCCTCTGCCCCCTGTCCCCAGCCCCCCGTTCTGGGCAACTAACCCCCCCCCCCCCACCCGTAGTGGGCAATTAGACTAAACCTAGCTACCCCCCCCCCCACCCGTAGTGGGCAATTAGACTAACCCTAGCTACCCCCCCCCCCATAGTGGGCAATTAGACTAACCCTAGCTACCCCCCCCCCCCACCCGTAGTGGGCAATTAGACTAACCCTAGCTACCCCCCCCCCCCCCACCCGTAGTGGGCAATTAGACTAACCCTAGCTACCCCCCCCCCCCCACCCGTAGTGGGCAATTAGACTAACCCTAGCTACCCCCCCCCCCCACCCGTAGTGGGCAATTAGACTAACCCTAGCTACCCCCCCCCCCATAGTGGGCAATTAGACTAACCCTAGCTACCCCCCCCCCCACCCGTAGTGGGCAATTAGACTAACCCTAGCTACCCCCCCCCCCCCACCCGTAGTGGGCAATTAGACTAACCCTAGCTACCCCCCCCCCCCACCCGTAGTGGGCAATTAGACTAACCCTAGCTACCCCCCCCCCCCACCCGTAGTGGGCAATTAGACTAACCCTAGCTACACCCTCCCCACCCGTAGTGGGCAATTAGACTAACCCTAGCTACCCCCCCGCCACCCGTAGTGGGCAATTAGACTAACCCTAGCTACCCCCCCCCCCCACCCGTAGTGGGCAATTAGACTAACCCTAGCTACCCCCCCCCCCCCACCCGTAGTGGGCAATTAGACTAACCCTAGCTACCCCCCCCCCCCCCGTAGTGGGCAATTAGACTAACCCTAGCTACTCCCCCCCCCGTAGTGGGCAATTAGACTAACCCTAGCTACCCCCCCCCCCCACCCGTAGTGGGCAATTAGACTAACCCTAGCTACCCTCCCCCCCCCCACCCGTAGTGGGCAATTAGACTAACCCTAGCTACTCCCCCCCCGTAGTGGGCAATTAGACTAACCCTAGCTACCCCCCCCCCCCACCCGTAGTGGGCAATTAGACTAACCCTAGCTACTCCCCCCCCCGTAGTGGGCAATTAGACTAACCCTAGCTACCTTCCCCCCCCCACCCGTAGTGGGCAATTAGACTAACCCTAGCTACCCCCCAACCCCGTAGTGGGCAATTAGACTAACCCTAGCTACACCCTCCCCTCGTAGTGAGCAATTAGACTTACCCTAGCTACCCCCCCACCCGTAGTGGGCAATTAGACTAACCCTAGCAACACCCCCCACCCGTAGTGGGCAATTAGACTAACCCCCCCCCAACCGTAGTGGGCAATTAGACTAACCCTAGCTACACCCTCCCCTCGTAGTGAGCAATTAGACTAACCCTAATCCAGGCCGTCTCTCCCAATCCGCCGCGGTGAGATGTAAACATTTGACTCCAATCAGAATCGCGGCTGAATTGATTTGTTTCCCTTTACTCTTCCCACTTTGCGGGCAGCAAAGCCTGAAATGAAAGTAATGATACTCGTCCAGGGGTAACGGGTTCAGAGTTAGAAGAGTTGCGAGTTTTGCATTTTGAGAAGTAGGAGTTGGTATGTTTAACACGTAGGCTTTCGCGACCAATATTATTCATAATAAAGGTTTTTGGGTTAGATCGCGAATTGCCCGATAATGCTGGATGTAATTACCAGAGAAACGTCGTACTCAAACTGTAAATGTTGTGGATTCACTCTTCAACACACAGGTGGGCTAAAGTAGTGAATTATTTGTCTTTTGTCAACGTGACACTTTTTTGCTGATTGCCCGTGTCGGGTGGTGGAGGGTTACGACACATTTATAAATAACGCGATCTAACCCAAAAACCTATATTAGGACTTGGTATATTGCGACATTGGGGGGGGGGGGGGGAAATGTGATCTCCTATATCGATTTGAAGTCGTGATATTAATATTAAATGTAGGTTTCTCAATCGTTACCATCGCGAGACATGAATAGTATTGGTAATTATCATCAACGTTCATCATCTATTCTGAAAAATTATAACAATTGTCATAATGTATTCGTATCACCACGATGATCATCATACCATTCTTCACAATCTTCTTCATCATCATCATCATCCATTATGAATAATTATGCCTCTAACGCCGTTTGAGACGAGGCTCAAAAGAAAGCTGTCTCTAGTGTGGACCAATCAGTTTCAAAGACAATGCATATATTTTTCTTCATAGCTTATATTATCAGTGTGGTTTTTTGTGCATTCTGACCACAAGTATTGTGGTTAATGCAGACATGATTCCTTGTAAAAGGTTTCAGTTTGGTGTTTTAACATCTTAACACAGCTATTTTGTTGCCATAAAAGAGGGGGAAAGGCCTATCTAGGCCATAGGAATCCTAATAGCTTTGAAGCCCCTTTTCACAGATGTCCACTATGATGTGGACAGAAAGGATATGTAGACAGTTTCTGGTAGAGGTGGAAAGAGTAGTGGAGAGAACGCGTGGGGGAGTGATGTCCAGAGACAGGGAGAGAGAGAGAGAGAGCAGGACAGACGGACACAATCAAAGAGATGGAGAGAGAGCCCCTACCCACAACTATGCCCCCCTCACCCCCCCGTCAAACCCCCTCCTCCCCCCCCCCCCGCCCCGCCCCCCGTCCCAACTATGATCAAATCCAGGACAAACCCCTCATGTCATCTTCCCGTGATCGTGTTTGAGGTTAAGTTTTGGCTTTCACATCACGAGCGGTGGCGAAATAACGACATCAGCTAAGGTGGTGCTGCAATATTTTATTTGTTTCTCATGGTGGTTTTATAGGGGGGCCCCCCTAACTTTGACCACCAAAGGTTGGGGGGGGGTACTGGGGGGGGGTGGTCAAGGCACCATCTGCACCCCCACCCCCCCCCCCACGCTAGTTACGTTGCTAGTCACGAGACACTCAGTGCTAGACAGAGAGGGGGGGGGGGGGACACCCTGACCTCCCCCCCGGCCCATGAGTAAACATCTGGCCCGAGACACAGACGCATTGGGTCCACAGAGCCACGTGCATTGACATACACAGCACCACGTGCAATGACGTACACAGAGCCACGTGCATTGACGTACACAGCGCCACGTGCATTGACGTACACAGAGCCACGTGCATTGACGTACACAGAGCCACGTGCATTGACATACACAGAGCCACGTGCATTGACGTACACAGAGCCACGTGCATTGACGTACACAGAGCCACGTGCATTGACGTACACAGCACCACGTCCATTGACATACACAGAGCCACGTGCATTGACGTACACAGCACCATGTGCATTGACATACACAGAGCCACGTGCATTGACATACACAGAGTCACGTGCATTGACATACACAGCGCCACGTGCATTGACGTACACAGCACCACGTCCATTGACATACACAGAGTCACGTGCATTGACGTACACAGAGCCACGTGCATTGACGTACACAGCGCCACGTGCACTGACGTACACAGAGCCACGTGCATTGACGTACACAGAGCCACGTGCATTGACGTACACAGAGCCACGTGCATTGACGTACACAGAGCCACGTGCATTGACGTACACAGAGCCACGTGCATTGACGTACACAGAGCCACGTGCACTGACGTACACAGAGCCACGTGCACTGACGTACATAGAGCCACGTCCATTGACGTACACAGAGCCACGTGCATTGACGTACACAGAGCCACGTGCATTGACGTACACAGCACCACGTGCATTGACGTACACAGCACCACGTGCATTGACGTACACAGCGCCACGTGCATTGACGTACACAGAGCCACGTGCATTGACGTACACAGAGCCACGTGCATTGACGTACACAGCACCACGTGCATTGACGTACACAGCGCCACGTGCATTGACGTACACAGAGCCACGTGCACTGACGTACACAGAGCCACGTGCATTGACGTACACAGCGCCACGTGCATTGACGTACACAGAGCCACGTGCACTGACGTATACAGAGCCACGTGCATTGACGTACACAGCACCACGTGCATTGACATACACAGAGTCACGTGCATTGACGTACACAGCACCACGTGCATTGACGTACACAGAGCCACGTGCATTGACATACACAGAGCCACGTGCACTGACGTACACAGCACCACGTGCATTGACGTACACAGCACCACGTGCACTGACGTACACAGAGCCACGTGCATTGACGTACACAGCACCACGTGCACTGACATACACAGAGCCACGTGCATTGACATACACAGAGTCACGTGCATTGACATACACAGAGCCACGTGCATTGACATACACAGAGCCACGCGCATTGACGTACACAGAGCCACGTGCATTGACGTACACAGCACCACGTGCGTTGACATACACAGAGCCACGTGCATTGACGTACACAGAGTCACGTGCATTGACGTACACAGAGCCACGTGCATTGACGTACACAGAGTCACGTGCATTGACGTACACAGAGCCACGTTCATTGATGTGCACCACACGCAGACGTTTATTAAAACACAGAGACGGGCGGCCACGGAGCTATATAAAGACAGAGCGACTAGATGTATAGATGGATGAACGGACAGACGGACACAAACCTTTTTAAGTGTAAAGACAAAGATCCCCAGTATAGCCTTAACAGAGAGTATGGGCAAAGTGCCGATTGCCCAGCAACTATGATGGCCGGCGAACACGGCACACAAGAGGGCGGTGTGGCCAACACCACACCCGGCCGGCTTTGTCTCACCAGGTACTCATTTGAGGCTGAGTCGTACCTAGGCGAGTTCCAGAATTAGACCAGATAATCGTCACTGGTGTTGGCCGTGAGCGGAACTCGATCTCGGCTCGCCGGTGTTCGTAGCGCGCTGACCACTACAATAACCACGCTGTATATGGGTCTCTATGTGAGTTTACGGGTCTCTATGTATAGTCGATGTCTCTATTGTATATGAGTCTATTGATCTCTAAGTGAGTCTGTGGGTTTCTATGTGGGTCTATGGGTCTCTATATGAATCTAGGGGTCTGTAGGTAAGTCTATGGGTCTCTCTATGAGCCTATTTTCTGTCACTCTGGATGACTAAGCTGAGATCACCAACTAGCAACATCTGAGAACCCGGTTTTAAAGCAGGGGCTGCGGCTGGAACCCGGATTCGAACACAGGCACTCAGCGATTCTGACGTATCGTCTGACCGTGACCTCACTCCACGATATACAAAAGTACTTCTTGTTTTACCAGCTAAGGCCCCGCTGAGCAACCTGGCCACAAATGATAGCTCAACGAAGTGGCTTATCACCATCATGTGGACATTTATAACAGCCAAATACTCTGAACGCGCGATGCTGATTCTAAACGTGGGGTGGAAAACCCGGAGGATCCGGAGAAAAATCCACGCGACCACGGGGAGACCGAGAGAGACACCGCAAACTCCAAATATACAGCAGCAGGCGTCAGAGTCGGGATTGAACCCACGCCCTCCTGTGTACCTGGCGATGTGGTTAACATCTCACTACCCGCGGCGTCCTCACTACCCCCTGCCCTCCCCACCCCATCCGATCCCTCACCCCTCCTCCCCTACTCCACAATGTGACTGCAATTAACACTGCGTGAATCCCTGGTGGAGGGATGATGATTATGATGGGGTTGGGGGGCGATGATGACGATGGTGGGGGGCGATGATGATTATGCATTCATTCGAGGACACGTGGAGAGGGTGAGCAGAGACGGCTCAAGGGTGGGGGGAGATTCGTGCACACAAAGGCAAAGGTCCCCCGTATAGACTCAATATACTTTTGGCGGGGGGAGGGGGGGTAGGGGGGTGGGGGGGGACACGTGCTTTTAGCGAGTAGCGCCTGGCTAAGCGATGTTAACTACCTCACCTGGTATGTAGAAGGTCGTGGGTTCCATCTCGACCCTGACACCTGCTGTATATTTGGAATTTTCACGTCTATCTCTCTCTTGTGTCCCCCCGTGGTCGCGTCGATTTATCTTTCCGGGTCCTTCTGGTTGCTTCCCGCCTCCACATTTACAAACATGTACTTGGAATATTTGTCCGCATTAAATGTCCACATGATAGGCCACATCGTTGAGATATTATTTGTGGCCAGGTCTCTTCTGTCTCTCTCTCCTCTCTCTCTCTCCCCGTGGTCGCCTGGATTTTGCTCTGGGTCCTCCGGTCACCCCCCCCCCCCGCCCCCACTATTATAAACAACATCACGCGTTCAGAGTATTTCGCTGCTATAAATATCCACGTGATGATACGCCACTTGGTTGAGCTGACCATGTTTGGGCAGGTCGCTTCTACAAAATAAAGTTTTTTTTATATATATTGAGCTCAGTTGGGATTTACCTGGTGAAATGAAAAAAAAATGAGTTCATAGTTTCATAAGAGATGCTAACTACACGTTCCAGAATCAGAGCTCTCATTGGCTGACAAGACATTTCACAAGTTGGCTTTACCAAAAAAAAAAATACCCCCAAGCCACTTTTGTGATTTTGCTAACATATTTAAAGTGTCTCGAACGTACGTTCGATAATTGTAGAAAGTGCGCAGATACTGTAAGAGATTTCTCCCCCACCACCACCACCCACCATCACCACCCACCACCTACCCCTCCCTCTCCTCCCCTCTCCTCCCCTCTCCTCCCCTCTCCCTCTACCGCCCTCTCTCTCTCTCAGTGCCTCTCACGCACGGTTGTTTTTTTCCCAATTATAAGTTGGGGAATTGTTGCACGTCAAGCAGCCGCGATCAATCCACTGCTGGATCAACGTCTCCTCCAAACGGCCGCCTTTGGCTCGCGGCCCTCCGCACGCACACGCGAGATGATTTCGCTGTTCCGTCTCTGTTGGGGGTGGTGGTGCCGTGATGAAGGAAAAAAAAACACACTCATACGAATATGGAGTTTTGACCATTTTTTGGGGCAAGACAACAGAAGTTGCGTTCAGATGAAGCGAAAAACCACGGAGACGCACGCGCCTTACTGCAAGGCATCAATGTGTGCACTGACCACACGTCCTCGTGGCAAACATGCAGCAAAAGCGCATGCTCCGAAACTGATTGGCCTGCACCAGAGACACGCTTCATATTGGCCTTGTCTCACCACCAGTGTTAGACCAAAGAATAACGTCAACACATCCGAACAGTGCGGAGTGAACGCGAATATCAAAGTATTAATAGCTCGTATTGAGCAGATACATCTATACGACCTATGTATGGGACCCTTTTGCCAGTATCCTCAGGGCAGCTGTTCCCCCTGGCTTGTTTTTTGGAACAAGTGTGTGTGGTTGATGCCGACTTGATGCCTTGCAAAAAAAGTATCCATTTGGTGTTTGAACATCTTAACGCAGCTAGTTTATTGCCAGAAAGGATGAAACCTCTTTTTGTTTTTCATCGACGGGACCTTAATCGACGGGACCTTAACGACAAGATGGGTCGTCCCATCTCTGACGCGTTCCATCCCTTGACTGTCGCTCCATTCTCAGTCTTGACCATTGCATTAATCCTTAACCCGTGTCCACTCCCCCTCTCTCTTTCTCTCTCTCTCTCTGCGTGTGTCATCTCTACCGCGTTAGCGCACGGCGCTATGAACCGAGTTCGATTCCCCGCGCGCGACCGCCACCACCACCAGAGACGAATTACCTGAACTTGTCCTGGGGCCTCACCCAGGTCAACCTCTGCCTCAGGTGAGTACGTGGTTGCTGTGTGTGTGTGTAAAAAACATCGATACTGGGGAGACAACATGGTGGCCCGGGTGTGGTGCTGGCCACCCACCCCCTCGTGTGCCTTGCTGGAACGTCGTAGGTGCTTCTCCCTAACAGCACTTGCCCCAGCAGTCTCTGAAGGCTATACAGGGGGGGAGGGATCTTTTTCTATTCCACGTGCTCCTCTTCCTGTTTCTCGGCACAAATCCGAGCGGGCATCGTCTCTCCTTGCTTCTGTGCACACGAGTTATGACTTATTGATGTTCAATATTGTGTACGCGTGCCTCTTTTTTCTCGGAATAAAGCATCTTGTAAATGTATCTTCGCTCCCCTCCCTTCCTCTCCACCCCCGCCTTCCCCCCTCCATCCCACACACTCATGCGTTCAAGACAAGGCAAAGATCCCCCATATAGCCTCAACTGACTTGTGGGGCAAGCGCTGTTTGCGAATAACGCCTATGAACACCGGCATGATTGTACCAGCACCACGCCCGACCGCCTTTGTATCCCCAGTGGGGAGGGAGGAGGGATGAGGGAGGGGCAGGCGGAGGAGGAAGAATGTTCAAAAGCCCAAAAAACATTTTGTCACAAATGTTTACTGCTTGGCACATCTGCTAATCACGTGATAACTCGATTCCATTTTCTCTGTCGCTGGCCGGTGAGGGCTGTATCGTGAACAACGTGACCCCCCGGCAAAAGTTTAATTATACATCGTAACATTGGTCGTGAGAGACGACGTGTAAATAAACTCTCCGATTATTATTCAGGGCGAGAGAGAGAGAGGGGGGGGGGGCGGGGCAGAGAGGGGGGAAGAGAGAGAGGGAAGGGGTAAGGAGAGCAGAGGAGAAATATTTTGTTAATTTTTTATTGCTGTGGTTGTCACACCTGATGATAATTGCTTCTGTTGCAGTCGAAACGTCGTGAGAATTTTATGTTTTATATTTTTATTATTTTATTGTTTCCCTTCTACGTGACTTTACCGAAAGAACCAAGAATACGAATATGCTCATTCATGCTATTTTGATTTTAAATTCAGGATGATGTGTATTATTCTAATTTAAATAATGCATTATTAACTATATATATTTTGACGAAACAAACGCAAAGATGCTCCGTATAGCCTTCACAGGCTATTGGTGTCAGTCACGCACACACATGTTCATTTATAGGAATACAATTTCTCACCTCGTCAATATATTTGCAAAATAATGAAAATCACTACGCTTGAGAGGTAATGTTTACGTTTGAGAAATTACAATTATTATGATTGACAATTGATGATTGATAATTTGATGATGACAGTGATGATGTATCGGAGAGTACGTCCACCAAGAATACGGCAGTGGATTTCAGCCAGCAGTTGATTGACCATAACCGATAATGATTGTGATAGCTGAGAATATATTTTGCTTGCATTAACGATGAATGTGATTGTGAATAATAATAATCCAACATTATGGTGATGAATACCCTGAATAAAAGTATTATTATTATTATTATTTTGATTATTCAAGGAAATAGAGAATTTCACAATGACGAAGATTACCCGGATAGCCTAAACAGACTGTCGGGGCAAGTGCTGTTAGCTAACACCAATGAAGGCCGGTACGCCATGCAAACGGGCGGGTGAGTGGCAGGTCGCATGACCGTCCGCCTTTATCTCTCTAGTGGTGATTTTTTTTTTTTTTTACACACCGCACCAGGTACTCATTTGAGGCTGAGTCAATCTAGGGGAGCCCCGGGACCGGTTGAAAATATTCGCCAAAGTTTACATATTCCTCAAGAAATACAATTTTTCACCCGTCCGTTTAAGATCTCGCGCAAACTATTTAATCCAAATAAACAACACAACTGGTTACATAAATTATATTCGCGCGTGTGTGCTTGTGTGTGTACAGTGAGGGAAAAAAGTATTTGATCCCCTGCTGATTTTGTACGTTTGCCCACTGACAAAGAAAGGATCAGTCTATAATTTTGATGAAAGGTTTATTTGAACAGTGAGAGACAGAATAACAACAAAATCCAGAAAAACGCATGTCAAAAATGTTATAAATTGATTTGCATTTTAATGAGAGAAATAAGTACTTGATCCCCTATCAATCAGAAAGATTTCTGGCTCCTAGGTGTCATTTATACAGGTAACAAGCTGATATTAGGAGCACACTCTTAAAGGGAGTGCTCCTAATCTCAGCTTGTTACCTGTATAAAAGACACCTGTCCACAGAAGCATTCAATCAATCAGATTCCAAACTCTCCATCATGGCCAAGACCAAAGAGCTCTCCAAGGATGTCAGGGACAAGATTGTAGACCTACACAAGGCTGGAATGGGCTACAAGACCATTGCTAAGCAGCTTGGTGAGAAGGTGACAACAGTTGGTGCGATTATTCGCAAATGAAAGAAGCACAAAAGAACTGTCAATCTCCCTCGGCCTGGGGCTCCATGCAAGATCTCACCTCGTGGAGTTGCAATGATCATGAGAACGGTGAGGAATCAGCCCAGAACTACACGGGAGGATCTTGTCAATGATCTCAAGACAGCTGGGACCATAGTCACCAAGAAAACAATTGGTAACACACTACGCCGTGAAGGACTGAAATCCTGCAGCGCCCGCAAGGTCCCCCGGCTCAAGAAAGCACATATACATGCCCGTCTGAAGTTTGCCAATGAACATCTGAATGATTCAGAGGACAACTGGGTGAAAGTGTTGTGGTCAGATGAGACCAAAATTGAGCTCTTTGGCATCAACTCAACTCACCGTGTTTGGAGGAGGAGGAATGCTGCCTATGACCCCAGGAACACCATCCCCACCGTCTAACATGGAGGTGGAAACATTATGCTTTGGGGGTGTTTTTCTGCTAAGGGGACAGGACAACTTCACCGCATCAAAGGGACGATGGACGGGGCCATGTACCGTCAAATCTTGGGTGAGAACCTCCTTCCCTCAGCCAGGGCATTGAAAATGGGTTGTGGATGGGTATTCCCGCATGACAATGACCCAAAACACACGGCCAAGGCAACAAAGGAGTGGCTCAAGAAGAAGCACATTAAGGTCCTGGAGTGGCCTAGCCAGTCTCCAGACCATAATCCCATAGAAAATCTGTGGAGGGAGCTGAAGGTTCGAGTTGCCAAACCTCAGCTTCGAAACCTTAATGACTTGGAGAAGATCTGCAAAGAGGATTCGGACAAAATCCCTCCTGAGATGTGTGCAAACCTGGTGGCCAACTACAAGAAACGTCTGACCTCTGTGATTGCCAACAAGGGTTTTGCCACCAAGTACTAAGTCACGTTTTGCAGAGGGGTCAAATACTTATTTCCCTCATTAAAATGCAAATCAACTTATAACATTTTTGACATGCGTTTTTCTGGATTTTGTTGTTGTTATTCTGTCTCTCACTGTTCAAATAAATCTACCATTAAAATGATAGACTGATCATTTCTTTGTCAGTGGGCAAACGTACAAGATCAGCAGGGGATCAAATACTTGTTTCCCTCACTGTATATAGGTACCAGGTAAACATGAAATCCTGGGCTACTTTAATCAAGCGAGACCCATAACCCAGGGTGTTTCTCTCATCACCACTGTCTTACACCCTCCATCACACCTCTCACTCTCTCTCACACACACACCTCTGTCAAGCAATTATATGTTTTTGTAGATCCTTCCTATCTCTCTGCGCGCGCAGCACAAATTGGCTTCCGAGCACCCCCCCCCCATCCGTTAATTGCGCGGTTCGGGTTAAAAATAAAGAGGGCAAGCTTGCGCGTATCTAATAATCATCCGGAGACAAATACGAAACTCCCCCGCGCGATGCCTTTCTATCTTTTTTTCTTAACAGAACGTTGGCGGAAACTGAGCAATCGCTGTGAGAAGGGGGTGGTTACGTCTTGTGAAGGCCGAGAGTTTCGGGAGCTTAGCGGGACCCGCCGGCCCGCCCGCCTTTGTCTCCCCCCCCAAGTGCTCACGTTTGCTGGACACCGCGCCGGGAATTGTGCTCAGTTCAAGGCCGAGTCTACGTAGAGGGCGGCCACCGCGCCGTCCGGATATTTCTCGTCGGTGTCGGTGGCCGTGAGCGGTTGTCGAACTCGGGTCGCCTGCACGTGGCTCGCCCGGCACGATGGACATCGACAAATCGGCCACGTTCTATCCACTTGCAAGATTGCGTGCCCCCGACGCCCAGAAGTCGGTCACAATCTCCCCAAGGTTCTTGTGATCTCCGAGTTGACTTATCACCGTTATTATATTCATGGTTATATATATTTAAAAAAAATTAACCGGGGCGGCCGCCGGAAATTCGAACCTCTCCTGTTAGGGCCCGTTCGTCAAGAGTGGTAACGCCGAGGCTACAATTCTGGCAGTTGCCTGATGATGCTCGTTTGTTCTTGTAGTGGCCAGCGAAACGTCGGCCAAGCCGTCACAGTTGTTAATGTCGCTGTGGGTTTTGATCTCCGAGACGGCGGTGGTGCTGAAGTAGCATTACTCATCCCCACGTTCTGTTCCCCGTAACACACAGACCTGGCTAATTGGGGCTGCGTCGGGTGGAGATTCGGTTGTACGACCCATTTACATTCATGCGATCTCCAACAAAGACAAAGGTCCCCCGTATAGCCTTAACGGACTGTTGGGGCAAGTGTTGTTTGCGAGTACCTATGAAGGCCGGCACGCCACACGATTGGGTGGTGGGTGGTCAACACCACGCCCGGACGCCTTTGTCTCCCCTAGTGGCGAGGTTAAAACACCGCACCAGGTATTCATTTGAGGCTGAGTCAATCCAGGCGAGGCCCATGACCCGTTCAAATCATCGTCACTGGTGTTGGCCTTGAGCGGCAATCGAACTCAGGTCACCGCTCGCCTCAATCTGTAACAACCACACACGCGCACAAAAACGGTATGATATTGGTCGCGAAATCCCACGCGTGTTTAAATTCACAGCTCTGGTGTTGATGGAAATGATTGGGAGGAGATGCCAACGGATAGCAATTCCGCAGCACCCTTTACAGATATTGGACACGTGCGCGTGTTTATTCTGGGAGTTGTTGCCGCTCTGATGAATGGCATTGACTTTTAATTCCTGATGATGCCGTCCATCAATCATCATTAGCTGGCGGTAGGGTCGGGGTAGGTTGTTGTTGTTGTGTGTCTGGGGAGCGGTGGCGCGGTGGTTAGCGCCACGGCTCTACGGAACCCAGCGGAGAGCGGTGACGCTCACCTGCCCCCCCCACTCCCCCCAAAAAAATCATGGGCCTCCCCTAAGTCGACTCAGTCGTAAATGAGTGCCCGGTGGGGGTGGAAAACGTCGCTATTGGGGAGACAAAGGCGGCCGGACGTGGTGCTGGCCAAGCGCCTATCCCTCACGCATGCACAAAGACAAAGATCACCCGTATAGCCTTAACAGACTCTTGGGGCAAGTGCTGTTCGCGAGGGGGTGGGTGGCCAACACCACGCCCGGCCGCCATTGTCTCCCCTAGTGGCGATGTTCACACATCGTACCAGGTACTCATTTGAGGCAAAGTCGATTTAGGAGAGGCCTAGGACCGGTTCAGATACTCGTCACTGATGTTTGGCCGTGAGCGGGAATCGAACTCGGGTCGCCAGGTTCGTAGCGCAGCGCGCTCACCGCTACACTACCGCTCACACACACACACACTCGCACACACACACTCGCACACACACACACGTGTATTTACCACACGTGCAGAGAGAGAGAACATATGGCGTCAATAAACTTCTATCCACCTAACACCCACACACCCCTCCTTCATTAACCACCACCCATCTCCGTCCATCATTCCCCACTCCCTCCCACCTCTCCTCTTCACGATCTCTCCACTGCCACTCACCGCAGAAAAAGCACAATGACAAAGATCCCCCGTGTAGCCTTTCGTGACATAATGTTGGGGCAAGTGCTGTTAGCCAGAAGCACCTATGGTGTGGACCGGCACGGCACGTGAGCTGGGTAGGTGTGTGTGACCAATACCACGCCCGGCCACCTTTGTCTCTGCAGTGTTGATTTTTTTTTGCATACAGCAACTGCGTACTCGTTTAAGGCTGAGTCGACATGGGGGGGGGGGGGGGTGGGTGGGGGGGGCGGCACGACTGATGACTGGACTTCTGTGAAAAAGAGCACAATCGCTCATGGGATTCCTCCAGAATAAACAGAGATTCTGATTCTCGTTCAGAGTGTGGGTTAACGTTGTGGGAATGGAAGTCCGGTTTCCGGTTTTGTAGCGTAGCGCGCTAGCCACTACACTTACCGCTGCCCAAACAAAAAAAAACACAAAGTCAAAGCCTCAACATACTATATATCATATTCTTAGTTTTTTCGGTAAAGTCACGTTGAAGAGAAACAACAAAATAACAAAATATATATAAAACAATAAAAAAATTCTCACGACGTTTCGACCATAACTCAAACGGTCATCATCAGGTGTGTTGGTTTGCATAAATTTATTTTTAAACGGCACATTTATTTATTTATTTATAAAAAACGTTGGCGTCACGCGCAGCGATTTGGCAGTTTGCCCAGGACTAGTCCATCATACTAAGAATATGAATTACTGCAGTCACGAAAGCTTTAAATCAAGACTATATATTCTTGGTTCTTTCGGTGAAGTCACGTTGAAGGGAAACAATAAAATAATAAAAATATATATATAAAACAACAGACTGTTGGGTCAAGCGCTGTCATCGAGTAGAACCCATAAAGGCCAACACCAATCCACACACCATTATCACTGCCGACACCCACACTCCTCCTCCACCCCTCACACTCCCTCCCTCCCTTCTCTCCACCAGCACCGCCGCCGCAACAACGCACAAACGCACGCAGCGCCATGAGCATCCACCCGTCTACCCCCCCCCCAACTCGCTCACCTCCCTCCGCTGGGGTTCCCACCTGTCCTGGGTTTTTTTCCCCCGGGATCGCCCTCTTGTTGAGTGCGAGCCAGATGCGTTTATTTGAGAGGGGTGGTGCAGGGGAGGGGGGAATCTGCATCTTCCACAGGGACATCAATGAAAATAACCAGAATATTTATTTAGACACTGGAGGAATCCGATGAGCTATGAAGCTCTTTTTTTACAGCTGTCCGGTAGGGTGGCGGATTCAGAATGTTACAACAACAACAAACAACAACAACAACAAACAACAACAAACAACAGCAATAACAAACAACAACAACAAACAGTGTAGGACATGTACTCGAGGCACTGTTGCCCTTAATCCGTAATCACGGTGTCGTTAAACCTCGCCACCACCCGACACAGCCAATGAGGAAGGTTTTCCACGTCGACAAAACGTGCCGGGGAAGTTGTTACCCGAGCCAGACACATTCTGGATCACCGGGATTGCTGCGGTAATCGCCGGCGAAGCGTCGCGTTCATCGACTTGTGAAATGTCGCTTGTGGGTTTTAATCTCGAGCACTCGGCAGCCGTGTGTGCTTACCTCGTAACGAACTGACACGTGTTGTTTACGTGACAAACCCCTTACTGATTTGGCCGTGTCGGGTGGTGGCGGGTTTAACGGCACACAGTATTGTGGATAATATTGGTCGCGACAGCCTACTGCTACGTGTTAAAATGCCCTTAATTATTGGGGGGGGGGTAGGGAGAGTTGTGGTTGACATGGGAGTGGGAGGGAAGGGGAGATGGATTGGCCCCGTAATTAATTATCCTACTGCGATCAAATGGCTTTCTCATTCACCCATTAACCGTTTTTTGTTAGCTTATTGATGCGACATCGCCGCTTCAAAGCGAGCTTTTGAACGCAGTCGCTTGTTGGGAGGATGCGATACAATGTACTGGAGAGAGAGAGAGCGATGGAGCAAACTATGTTTTTCATTATTACTAAGGCCCCACTAAGCTCTGGAGCTCTTCAAAACTGCCTGGCCATCACACATGATATATCCAACGAAGTGACTTGTCGTGTGGAAATGTATAGCAGTAGCCAGATACTTTAAACGCGTAATGTTGATTCTAAATATCGCAGGGAAAAGCCGGATGACTGTAAGAAGAATCCACGCGACCACGGGGAGAGAGAGAGAGACACACAAATTCCAAATATACAACAGCAGGGGTCAGGGTCGGGATCGAACTCACGATCTCCTGTGTCCCCGACGAGGTAGTTAACATCTTCTAGCCACCGTGATGATGATGAGAGAGACACGCAAACTCAAATTATACAGCAGGGATCAGGGATCGAACCCACGATCTCCTGTGTACCAGGCGAGGTAGTTAACATCTCCTAGCCACCGTGATGATGAGAGAGACACGAAAACTCCAAATATACAGCAGGGGTCAGTGATCGAACCCACGATCTCCTGTGTACCAGGCGAGGTAGTTAACATCTCCTAGCCACCGTGATGATGATGAGAGAGACACGCAAACTCCAAATATACAGCACGTGTCAGTGATCGAACCCACGATCTCCTGTGTACCAGGCGAGGTAGTTAGCATCTCCTAGCCACCGTGATGATGATGAGAGAGACACGAAAACTCCAAATATACAGCAGGGATCAGGGATCGAACCCACGATCTCCTGTGTACCAGGCGAGGTAGTTAACATCTCCTAGCCACCGTGATGATGATGAGAGAGACACGCAAACTCCAAATATATAGCAGGGGTCAGTGATCGAACCCACGATCTCCTGTGTACCACGCGAGGTAGTTAACATTTTGCTACCGGCGCCGTTGCCACGTGGGCAAGACGATGTTGAGATGCTAAACACTCTACACTCACGGACCCGCACATATTGATTCATGAATCCATGACTCTACCGTCACGCCTTTCGGGACACCTTTGTTGTGCGTGTAATCGAGGAGGTGGTTGTGATGGGCGGGACACGTGGTGCAGGGTGGAGGAGGATGACAGGGCAAGCAATTTGGTGGTTGAGGGAGGGGAGGGAGGGGAGGAGGGAGAGGAGGGAGGGGCGGGAGGGGAGGGAGGGGAGGAGGGAGGAGAGGGAGGGGAGAGAGGGAGGGGAGGGATGGGGAGAGAGGGAGGGGAGGGAGGGGAGAGAGGGACGGGCGGGAGGGGAGGGAGGGGGCTGGTCAACGTGCTCTTCGGCTACGCCAAGCTCGCCATATACAGGGCGAGGAAGGTGGCCCTGGAGGGGCAACGTCCGGCCAGCATCCTGGGCATCTTCCGTGCTCTGGTCGGAGCCAGGTTGTGGCTGGAGTTCCGCCATCCGCGGCTGACCCACGCCGTGCCGGCCTTCAAGGAGCAATGGGCGCTGGAGGAGGCCGTGTGCTCGGTGGCAGATGACGGAGAGCGCTGCATGCAGATCTAAGCTACCCGTCGGAGGCCGTTTGACTGTGGGAAGGGCTGCGTGCAGATGCAGCACTTGTAGTTATAAAAAATAGAGAGAGCGAGAGAGAGCGAAATGGAGTAGGAAGAGAGGGGGCAGAGAGAGAGGGGGGGCAGAGAGGGGGGGTAGAGAGTGAGGGAAGGGGAAAGTATAGCATAAAAAAAATATTTTGTTGGGTCTTTCATTTACAAGGGGGGGGAGGGGGGTTACATAAAGCAAAGCATAAAAAACACAAAAAAACGAAATGATTAACGGAGCAAAGTGCCGACTACACTGAGCATCTTCTTGTTTCCTCTGATCGTAAAATAAGAGAGGTAGGGGAGAGAGGGAGGGAAGGAGGGAGGGGACGGAGGGGAGAGAGGGAAGGAAGGAGGGAGGGGAGGGATCCTTAAGTCAGTGATGTTGGTGCTGAGATAATACCTCAGCAGTATTTGATCGATAGCGAAAACAAACCACCACACGTGGCAGATAACAAGCAGTTCAAAGGGCCGCTTGATGCTTAAAGGGTTCTCACTTTACATAAATAAATAAATAAATTTGTGTGTGTATATATATAAACATACATTTATTAAAGTCGTATTGAAATTGTCCCTTACGTACGAGACTTCATTAAACGCACCGCGGCCCTGATTTGAATCTTCCCGTATAATTGCACGCGAGCGGACGCTCTGATGACGGTGCTGGTGGCTGTGGGATGGAGGAGGTGGCGGGGAGGTGCTGGCGATGTACGACTCGGCGAAATGAAGATCCTCGATTGCAGCCAAAGCGGCCCGCACCTCCTTGGTCCGCCGGAAGATTTCGTGCATTTGAACGCGCGCGTGCGTACGTGCGGTAGCGTCGCGAGGCGGTCATCGCGCCGCGCCACGAAAGCCCCCATGGGAGAGTTTCGAGAGTTCGACTCCCGGGTCAAGGGTCGCCACTAACACCAGTGACGATGATTCTTGAAGCGGTCCCTGGTGGGCCTTCCCCAAGGTCAACTCGGCCCCAAATGAGCAGCTGGTGCGTTGAGTAATCGTCGCCACGAGGGAGACAAAGGTCGGCCCGGTCGTGTCGTGGCGCTCGTCATCCACCACCTCGTGCGCTGTGACCGGCCTTCATAGGTGCTGCTCGCTAACAGCACGTTCGGTAATACAAGGGATCTTCATATTAGTTAATCATCTCAGGCAGTAAACGCATGCCACGTGGGTCTGTCCCATGACCCCCTCGGTCTGTCCCGTGACCTCCCCCTCCTCGTGTCAGCGGCGAGAGCCTTCCACACTTCACGTGACGGCCTCACGGGTGCACCTAGCCTGGCACAAGCGCCGTGGTGACGTCACCGCCACTTAGCGGCGAACGGCGGTGGTAGTTGTTGTTGTTGTGTATGTGAGTGTGGATGTGTGCACGCATGCGCGCTCTTGTGTGTCCGTTCATTTGGGTGTGTAAATCGGTAACAGGGATTTATTAGGCATGGTCTTCCCTCCAATTAAGGCAGAAGGCGGATGGGGAGGGGGTAATCTGCAGAGCGTGGGGAGAGCAAAGAGACGGAGACGATAGAAGTGTGAGAGAGACTTTCGAATTTCTAAACGAATTTTATTGCTGCCAGCAGCAAAAGCACTGGAGGCGATTTCGATGTGAAATACACAAAGTCACCAGCAACACAAATAAAAATAAACGTTACAAATCCACGCGATGTAGCGCTAAAAATCACCGCGCAAAACATGAAAGAAAAGTCACGTGGTGGTAGTTGTGGTGGTCATCGCGCACGCCACGGTGACGAGCGAGCGCTTCAGAAGGTGAACACGAGGAGGGTGCCGTCCACGCTTGTACAGAGGGGGGCTTGTCCGGCTCCCCAGCGTTCGAAGAAGACGCGCTGCACATCACCGACATGTGTGTGGTATGCGTGCTCCAGCCGGAGCCGCGCCTTAAGCAGGCCTCTGAACACTGGAAGCACAAAGATAGAGAGAGGTTTGAGAGATGATTCAAACTGGGAGGAACAACATACAGAGACACACACTCACGCAAAAAGACAAAGATCCCCCGTGTATCCTTAACAGACTGTCGGGGCAAGTGCTGTTCGCGAGCAGCACCTATGAAGGCCGGCACGGCACACGAGGGGGTGGGTGGCCAGCAACACGCCCGAACGCCTTTGTCTCCCCAGTGGCGATGTCTACTATACACCGCACCAGCCAGGGGATGCCCAGGATCGGTTCAAACAATCGTCACCGGCGTTGACAGTGAGCGGGAATCGAACCCGCGTTCGCCGGGTTTCGTAGCGCGCGCGCTAACCGCTGCGCCACCGCTCCCCCGCTCCCCCCATAGACAGTCGCGCTCATACAAAACGGACGGGTAGGGAATCGAACCGAGGCGTTCACTGCTGCATGACACGAGCGGTACCCCGCCACTTTCGTCACCTTCTGCCGCCTAGTTAACCGCGGACATTGCTTGTTGTTGTTGTTGTTTGTTGTTGCGCCTCAATGGAACGACGACCGCCAACCGGCACGACCACACAATAGGAACCGTCTCCTCCTCTCTCCTCTCCCTTCGGGAGCGAACGCGCAGCGGTCGATACAAATAATTCGATTGAACTCTCTGCCGCAGCGACGGAGGGGGAAGACTCGCATCTCCTGCGGTGTCGTGGGCCTTTGTGTGTGTGTGTAACCAGTTAGAGAGTCGCAACCTTGCTCCGAGAATCTGCGTGTGTGTCCGGTTAGAGACTCAACACTGTGGCTCTTAAATTATCTCCTCCTTCTATTCTCTCTCTCTCTCTTTTCCTCTGAACTCACCACTCTGCGTCCACCTCCCTCCCCCCCGCCCCGGTATTAATTCGTTCTTTAATGGTTTAAGTAATAACGCTGCGCGTAATTGAACTTCAAAAAATACATGCAGGAGGCGCTGGACAATGAATTAGATAGAGAGATAGAGATACTTCTCCAGATTCTGACAATGTATGTTGAACTTCCTTCGCGCCGTACGTAGCCAATCGTGCGAATCGAAGGTGCGGGGGAATGACAACAAACTAAACACAACAAGCGGTTCTAAATAAATCAGTTTTTTAAAAATTCTCGATTTAAAAAGTGCACAGCTCCCAGTTGCTTCCTAACATCGGAAGGAAGAACGTTCCAGACGGCCGCAGAAGCGCATCTGAAAGCGACGCGCGATGCGGTGACCGCCGCCTTTGTTCGATGGCAGTTCGCGTGATGATGGTTTATGCTCCTTGTGGAGATCGGCGAGGCAATGTGGTTCATTTGTGCAAAGCGCTTGACATGTAATGAGTGTGAGTCTATGGTTACTTGTGTCAGTCTTTGGGTCTATATGTCAGTGTATGGATTTCGGTGCGAGTCTATAGGTATCTTTGTGAGTCTATGAAATAGAGGTCATAGGCTCACACGGAGACTCGCATGGCCATGTATTTACACAGCGAATCATAAATTAACAGAGAGAACTGTAGGCTGAAGCAAAGACCCATAGACTCGCATAGATGACACCATGTTTTCCTCCCGGTTCTCCGAGTTTTCCCCTCCACATTTTGAAGCATGCGTTTCCAGTATTTGACTGCTATTGCATTTTCGCAATGATAGCCACTTAATTTGGTCTATCATTTGTGGCCAGGTGGCTTCTGAAAAAAGAGCTATGTAGCTCGGTGGGACCTTACCTGGTGAAATAAAAAAAATGTATTTGTTTTAATATGCAGAGACCCATAGATTAACATAGAGACCTATAGACTCACACACGGTCCATACATTAACACAGAGACCCATAGATTCACAGAGAGACCCATAGACTCACACAGAGTCCATGCACTAACACATAGACCCAATGATTCAAATAGAGACCCATAGACTCACACAGAGATCGTAGACTAACACAGAGACCCATAGACTCACACACCGATCAAAGACTAACACAGAGACCCATAGACTCACATTGCGACCATACACTCAGAAAGAGTTAATCGACTAACACACAAACCCAATGACTCACCTAGAGATCCATAGATTCACACAGGGATCATAGATTAATGAGCCGTCCATAAATGACGTCACGCACCTGGGGGGGGGGGGGCAGACATTTGTGACGATATGTGACGAGGGGGAGGGGGGTGAGAAATGTGACGTCACATCAAAATGTGCAACTTTAAATATAAACAACACGTTCTACTAAATTAAATAGAATTGTTATAACACTAATTTTGATTAATTTTCATTATTAACTATTTGGTTATTTAAATTTACTAAGGTCACCTTTTATTTATTCCATGGAGGAGCATTTTGCTTCTCCATCAGAGAATGTAGAAGCATACATTTTGTTGTTCAACATTTTGATTTTAATGATTCTACCAGGACTTTTCATTCTTTGGAATGAAGATGTGAATGTTATAATTGTCCTCTCCATTTTGCTCCATTCTACTACAAAGTTTCAAGTATTTTTGGTAAGTTATAATTACTTTTAATATGTGATAATTATAAGAGAATTTCTATTTAACATTCTGAACATCTGCAGTTTTAGTTAGACGATGAATATTTTCAAGTGAATGTTATGCTTAATTTCAGCTGTCCAACGCCTCCTTTTTAATACATGTTTTCGCCTACAACATCAGAGTGCAGGGCCACATTAAATACGCACTGGGATGACGATAGTTTAAAGCGATTTGAAGCATGTTTTATTTTCAAAATGGAAATATGGTTTGGGGGGGGGGGCAGAGCTTTGTGAGGTCATATTTGAGGGGGGTATGACTTTTTGTGACGCCGTGTGACAAGGGGGGGGGGTCAAAAATTGTCCAAAATCACGTGACGTCATTTATGGACGTCCACTAACACAGAGACCCATAGGCTAACACAGAGACCCATAGACCCAATGCCTTACGTAGAGATTCATAGATTTACACAGGGATCATAGACTAACACAGAGACCCAATGACTCACATAGAGACCCATAGACTCACATGGCGATCATAGACTAACACAGATAACCATAGGCTAACAGAGACCCATAGACTAACACGGAGACCCATAGACCCACATAGAGACCGAGAGACGCACGCCAAGAACGATAACTGACTGCCTCTACGTGTATAGAATGTGAAATCAAATATTCAAAAAAATCAAACCGTTTTCTCTACTGTACATCATTTTCAGTGGCTGTCAGATTTATTTACCACTGTATATGAATCCACAGTGAGCTGTTTTGTACTCAGAGAGGTGCGATTTATGTATCCTCTCTCTACATTCTTCCTGACCATCATCATCATCACCACCGCCACCGCCTTTCATTCTTGAAACACTTTGCATGCGTTCCCCTTTGCACAGCTGCACTCTGATGGAAGGCAGGAGATACCAGCAATTAATGTACGACACACACACACAGGAGAGAAAGTGAGAGAGAGAGAGCGAGATAGGAATGCGCACAAGCAGAGCATTGCACACGAAAAAAAAAACCCGTGGCAGAGAGACACGAACGCATCTGTGGTGGGCTATAAACTTAAAGTAAAAACTACATTTATTTTATTTTATCAAGTAAGGCCCAATGAGCTATGTGGCTCTTTTTCAGAAGCGACCCGGTTATCACAAATGACAGCTCAACCGAAGTGGCCTTGTCACGTGGGAATTTATAGCAGCAGCAGCCAAATTCTCGAAACGCGTTGTTGTTGCTGATTCTGAACGTGGAGGTGAAAAGAAAATCCCAGAGGACCCCGGGGAAGAATCCACTCCGACCACCACAGGGTGAGAGAGGGACACGCGAACTCCAAATATGCAGCAGCAGGTGTCAAAGTCGGGAACGAACCGACGACCTCCTGTATACCAGGCGAGGTAGTTAACATGTCGCCACCATGGCGCCCCGATTATCTCTTCCCGTTCTGTCTCTAAATTAAAACGCCGAGTTTTCGCGACCACTGTTATTCACAATAACGTTGTTTTGTTCGCGGGTGTTAGAGACTGCGTGAATGTAAATGTGTCGTGCACCCCATCTCCACCCGACACAGCCCTATTTGGCAAGGTTTGTCGCGTGCAACGACACGTGACAATTAGTTACGACTGGGTGGTGGTTGGTGGTGGGTGGTAGTGATGGGTGGTGGGTGGTAGTGATAGGTGGTGGAGGGTGGTGGAGTGTGGTGGTTGGTGGTGGGTGGTATTAATGGAGGGTGGTGGAGTGTGGTGGTTGGTGGTGAGTGGTATTGATCGATGGTGGGTGGTAGTGATGAGTGGTGGAGGGTGGTGGTTGGTGGTGGTGGTGGTTGGTGGTGGGTGGTGGGTGGGAGTGATGGGTGGTGGAGTGTGATGGTTGGTGGTGGTGGGTGGTAGTGATGGATGGTGGGTAGTAGTGATGGGTGGTGGAGGGTGGTGGTTTTATCGTGGGTGGTAGTGATGGGTGGTAGTGATGGGTGGTAATCGCTTGTGATAGCTTGTGATAGGTGGTGGGTGGTGATACTGATGGTGATAGTGATGGCTGGTGATGGGTGATAGTTGTTGGTGGTTGTGGTGAAGATATGGGCACTGGTTCTAAATTGCCCAGATTGATGCTCGCGAACGTGCACAGATGTAGGCCTAATAACTATTACGTTCA
The DNA here is from genome assembly GCF_048934315.1 of Petromyzon marinus. NCBI lineage: Eukaryota > Metazoa > Chordata > Hyperoartia > Petromyzontiformes > Petromyzontidae > Petromyzon > Petromyzon marinus. Next base: position 7,114,686 of record NC_133711.1, on the reverse strand, counting down.
AGCTCGCACAATTAATGTTCCTTTCCCGCTAATAGAAGAAATATTCAGAATGATGCCGTGGCCAGCCAAGCAGAACGCACGGAGTGGGAAATGGGGATGAAGGGGGAAGGGCAGAGATGAAACCCGGAGAGATTGGGCATATGGGGGGAGGCAAGGCTGTTTTTTTTTTCATATGTATAGGAGGAGCATTTGTGTGTGTGTGAATACGTGAGTGTGTGTCGGTGTGTGTGAGTATGTGAGTGTGTGTCGGTGTGTGTAAGTGTGTGAGTATGTGAGTGTGTGTCGGTGTGTGTGTGAGTATGTGTGTGTCGGTGTGTGTGAATATGTGAGTGTGTGGGTTTAACCAGGCTGGATTGTGTGAGGAGCTCACAAATCCTTCAAAGATCTGGGCAAGGTCCCATCGGTGAGCTCCTCCGGCGGGCAAGGCTGCATTGGCTGGGTCATGTAGCCCGCATGCCCAGCCGCCGCATTCCGAAACAGCTTTTGTTCGGCCGGATCGAGGGGGCTAAACGGGCGCGGCACGGGCTAGAGAAGAGATGGAGTTATGTGGTACAAGAGGACGTGGAGCTGAGTGGACTTGCCGATGACTGGTACCATCGGTGTCAAGATCGGCCTCTGTGGAGGAGCCTCGTGAATGACGCTACTGGGCAGTTGGAGGCAGTCGCCCTCCAACAACAACGGAGGGCGGAGGAGCGACGCTCACAACAACGAGCGGAGCGCCGGGTGGCTAAAGCACAGCAGGTTGGCACAGTAGGGGGCACAGGTGGTGCATCAGCCAGTCATCTCAGTCAGTCGACCCGTGGCACCTGGGTCTGCCCCGTGACCTCCTGCCAGCGGGCGTTCGACACTTTACGTGGCCTCAGGGTGCACATAGCCTGGCACAAGCGTCGTGGTGACGTCACCGCCACTTAGTCGCGAATGGCGGTTGTTGTTGTGTGACTATGTGAGTGTGTGTGTGACTCTGTGAGTGTGTGTGTGACTATGTGATTGTGTGTCGGTGTGTGTATGTGAGTGTGTGTCGGTGTGTGTGTGTGTGAGTGACTATGTGAGTGTGTGTCGGTGTGTGTGTGAGTATGTGAGTGTGTGTGTGTGAGTATGTGAGTGTGTGTCGGTGTGTGTGTGTGTGAGTATGTGAGTGTGTGTCGGTGTGTGTGTGTGTGTATGTGAGTGTGTGTGTGAGTATGTGAGTGTGTGTCGGTGTGTGTATGTGTGAGTATGTGAGTGTGTGTCGGTGTGTGTGTGTGTGAGTGTGTGTGTGAGTATGTGTGTGTGTCGGTGTGTGTGTGTGTGACTATGTGAGTGTGTGTGTGACTCTGTGAGTGTGTGTGAGTATATGTGTGTGTGTGTGACTATGTGAGTGTGTGTGAGTATGTGAGTGTGTGTCGGTGTGTTTGTGTGAGTATGTGAGTGTGTGTGTGACTATGTGAGTGTGTGTCGGTGTATGTGTGTGAGTATGTGAGTGTGAGTATGTGAGTGTGTGTGTGACTATGTGAGTGTGTGTCGGTGTGTGTGTGTGAGTATGTGAGTGTGTGTGTATATGAGTGTGTGTTTGTGTGTGAGTGTGTGTGTAGCGCTTCTGGGGAGTGGTAGTGTGGCGGTCAGCGCGCTGCACTTTGAGACCGGCGAGCCGAGCTCGATTCCCGCTCGCGGCCAACACCAGTGACGATTATCTGATCCGGTCTTGGGCCTCCCCTAGGTCGACTCAGCTTTAAATGAGTATTCGGTGCGGTATGTAAACAAAGGCGGCCGGGCGTGGTGTTGGCCACGCACCCCCTCGCGTGCCGTTACGGCCTTCATAGGTGCTCGCTAACAGCACTTGCCCCTACATTCTGTTGAGGCTATACGGGTGATCTTTGCGTTTGTCTGTGGTGCGGCACTGGAGCGGTTAGCGCTGCGCTACGAACCCGGCGATCCTTTAAATGAGCACATGCTGTAGTGTGTAAACATGAGCAGTGGGGAGACAAAGACGGCCGGGAGTTGTGCGAGCAACATCACCTCGCCGTGTGCCACATTGCCGGCCTTCATCGGTGCTCGTTAACAGCACTCGGTCCAAGAGTCTGTCAAAGGCAAGACCTGGGATCTCTGTATTTGTTCGTGTTTGTGCATGGTCGGTGTGTGTGGGTGTGTGGGTGTCCTTGTCGTGTGCCAGAAAAAACAGTTCTGGCGAGGAATTATTCAAAATTATTCAACGTCGCCTTGCCAAGGCACGCTGAGAAGTGTCTTGCTGAGCCCCAATGTGGTTTCAGACCCGGGCGGCCCTGCACAGACGCCATTTTCTCTGTTCGTTGACTACAGCAGAGGCGTAGGGAAAATTTAAACAGGCCAGGGGGTCTGGGTTATTTTTCTTGTGCTTTCGGGGTCACTGACCCTCTGCTCACAATCATGAAGGGGCTTCATGATGGTGGGCAGGCCCGGGTAAAGCTGCGTGGCCAGGAGTCAGAGCCATTCCCTGTTGACCTTGGGATGCGACAGGAATGTCCTCTGGCCCCTACATTATATAACATCTTCTCTGACCATGGCTTCACCAGAGGAATCCCCATCTAGTGTATATACAATGGGATCGATGACCATGTGCGGTCAAGGGATGGCTCCCTATTGGAAAACCATGCTATGTATGCTGATGATCTGGTAATTGCTGCCCTGAGGAGCTGGAGACTGCTGCTGAACCTGGAGTGTGCCACTCGGCATTGGGGCTTTACAATCAGCCTCACAAAAACGAAGCACCTCCCCGAGTACGGCATGCCCACGTCACCGAACACTCCAACCCCTCAACTCCCGACGAGAGACGGGGCAGTTGTGGAGAGGGTGGAGGAGTTCCCATACCTGGGCAGTGTGCTTACGGCCAACTTCCCAGTGTGGCGGTCGAGGTCTCTCAATCAGCCGGGCAGCATTGTCTGTTCATGGGCTGCGTAACGCTGCTGTATGGAAGCTGCCTGGCCTGTCGCTCCACGCGAAGCTCTGAATCTTCTCGGCGATGATTATTCCCTCCCTTCCCGATGATTTCTAAAACGTAGACCCCATTCACAGGAGCATCTGCACTGGCTTGAAACGTTCGCGGTGGCCAGCCGACGATCCATCCTGCTTTTGATCGGATTGGACTGCGCGAGGAGCTCACGGATCCTTGAAAGATCTGGACGCAGTCCCCTCGTCAGCGAGCACCTCATGGCAGGTGAGGCTGTGCTCCGTATGTGCAGCCACCGCATGCCCAAGCGGAAGGTGGCTAAACGGGCGCGGCACGGGCTAGCGAAGGGACGGAATGATGTGGTACAGGAGGACGTGGAGCTGAGTGGACTTTGCCGATGACCGGTACCAGCGATGTCAAGATCGGCCATCTGTGGAGTAGGCTCGTGAAGGGCGCTACTGGGCAGTTGAAGGCGGTCGCCATTCAGCCACAGCGGAGGGCAGAGGAACGACGCTCACAACAACGGGCAGAGCGCAGGGCGAATACAATGAGGTGGCACAGTTGGGAGCACAGGTGGTGCATCAGCCAGTCATCTGAGTCAGACAACCCATGGCACCTGGGTCTGTCCCGTGACTTCCTGACGGCGAGCCTTCGACATTTCACATAGCGGCCTCAAAGTGCACCTAGCCTGGAACAACATTTTGTGGTGAAGTCACCACTACTTAGTGGTGAATGGCGGCTGTTGTATCACCATGTGCGTATGTAAAACAGTGTGTGTGCGCTATGAACCCGGCGTCCCAAGTTCGATTCCCGCTCGCGGCCACCAATACCAGTGACGATTATCTGAACCGGTCCTGGGCCTCCGACTCAGCCTCAAATGAGTACCTGATGCGCTGTGTAAAAACATTGCCCGCGAGGGAGACAAAGGCTGCTGGGCGTTGTGCTGGCCACCCACCCCCTCGTGTGCCGTGTCGGTCGTCATAGGTGCTGCTCGTCGTTAACAGCGCTTGCCCCCAACAGTCTGTTGAGGGCCCATAATTCAGACACTCCAACGATGTGGGCCATCATCCAGCGGAATTTCGTCGGATGATGTTGGGTCAAGTGCCGTTTGCGTGCAGGACCCACGGAGGCTGGCACGGCCCATCATGGGGGTGGGGGCGGCCAGCACCACGCCCGACCGCCTTCATCTCCCCAGTGCCGATGTTTGCTGCACACACACACACACACACGCACACACGCACACACGCACACACACACGCGCGCGCACGCGAGCGCCGAGTTCACGCGGTCCGCGTCATAATTGGCGCCCTCCGTCAGCCTCACTTCCACCTTCTGTGCGCCGACCTCACACACGCGAGATTCGTTACCGAGGGGGGGGGGGGAGTTGGGGGCGTTGGGGGAGTGGGAGGCAAAGGTTCACGCGTGCCGGTGTTGTATTGAAGCTACAGCAGCAGCAGCAGCATCTGCATGCCACCACGGCCATTCACAACAGAGAGGAGGAGCACGCGGATTAAGGGGACAGCACAACGAGCGTCGTGCCGGGCATCGGCATCAACTTCGGATCGGAGGCGTTCACCGCAATGTCACACTGGGCACGCGTGCGAAAGACATTTTGGAGAGTGGGGTGGGGGGTGGGACTTGCGGAACCCGACACCGGTGGCGACAATTAATTGCCCACGCTCTGCGATCCTACATTGGGATGTCTGGCTAACTCCGTCCATTTGAGTGTTCGTGTGTGAATGTTTATACACTGAAGGGGGGAGTTGAGGAGGGGGGGGGGAGTGGGGCGGGAAGAGGGGGCGTTTGACCAGCATCACCAACGTCACCACTCCCAGCCGCCTTTGTATCTCCCGAGTGGGTGGGTGACCGTAAACAAATCTGTCATAACAAAGAGACAGTTTTTTTAGGCCTTCGCGACCAATATTATTCACAATTATTTTTTTGGGGGGGGGTTAGATCGCTTAAATATTAATGCGTAGTAACACTCCACCACCTGACACCGTCAGTACGGTTTGTCAAACAAAACGCGCCAATTAGTTACTACTTCAGCCCACCGGTGTGTGGGAGAGCAAATGTTGTGGATTTACTAATTGGCGCGTTTTGTTTACGTGGCAAACCTTTGTGGCAATGTCGCGTGGTGGAGGACATCGACACGTTTATTGTTACGTGCGATCTCACCCAAAAAAAACCTTTGTCTTGAGTCTTTTGTTTAAGCTTCCAAGCCTAACCATGTCGGCCGCTTTGATTGACGTCGTTTTGGCAATCCTCGTCGCACCGTTCAGGAACGCAACCCCGATGTAACCCGAGGGGATATTGCTTTATTTACTTACAGGAGATATGCAAACTATTCACAGCTATTTAGCGAATTAAACACAACAGTGGCAGGTTGCGGTTGATGTTGTCATTCGATCACCATTGGCTAAAATTTATGTTGATAGTGACCACAGCTGTAACAGTTGTACAGGAACTGCTGATGGTTTATTTAATTATTTTACTAATTGGCCGTGCACTGACTCCACGCATCTCTGTGTGTCTGTGTGGGGGGGGGGGCGGTAGTGTAATGGTTAGGGCGCTCCACTATGGACCCGCCGACCCGAGTTCGACTTCCCGCTCACGGCCAACACCATTGACGATTATTTTAACCGGTCCTGGGCATTCCCTAGGTCGACTCAGCCTCACTAGGGAGACAAAGGCGGTCGGGCGTGGTTGCGGCCACCCACCCCCCACGTGTGCCGTTCCGGCCTTCATAGGTGCTATTCGCTAACGGCACTTGCCCCAACAGTATGTTAAGGCTACATGGGGAATCTTTGTCTGTGTGCTGTTTGTCATAGTTTATAAAAACATCACGCAAAGCGAGGTTGTTTGTGCTTGACCATGGAACGTGAACCACTCGCAACTGCGATTCGCGGGAAATAATTTTCCCAACGTTTTGCGATAAGTGGCGAATGTACTTTTATATTGTATATTTTTTTTTATTCACCAAAGATAAAGATCCCCCGTGGAGGCTTCAACGGACTGTTTGGGGAGCAAGTTCTACACCCAAGATGGCTGTTCTCTCTTTGGTTATTTCCAAACGTCTTTCTCACTTCTTATATACTTGGATGCCGTTACACTCTTTTCTGCCTTTCCATACATAACGCCCTTACAGCGATTATTTGAAGCCGCTTCATCTATGTTTATTATAATTGTGCCCATCACGAAGCCCGACAGCCTTTGTCTCCTTGCGACGATGTTTAGAAACCCCACATCGGTGCTCATTTTCAGACTCAGTCGATCTAGGGGGAGGCCCACGACCGGTTCTGGTAATCGTCACCGTTGTTGTTGGCTGCGAGCAGGAATCGAACGTGGGTCGCCGTGTTCGTTTCAGCACACACAGCAACAACCGCCATTCGCCACTAAGTGGCTGTGATGTCACCACGGAACCTGTGCCAGGCTATGTGCACGTTAAGGCCACATGAAATTTAGAACGCCCGCTGTCACGATGTCACGGGACAGACCCGGGTGCCATGGGTCGACTAACCGAGATGATAGGCCGATGGACAACCTTTGCCCCCTACTGTGCCAACTTTCTGGGTTTTAGCCACCCGGCGGTCCGCTCGTTGTTGTGAGCGCCGCTCCTCTGCCCTCCGTTGTTGTTAGAGTGCGACTGCCTCCAACTGCCCAGTAGCGTCCTTCACGAGCCTCCTCCACAGAGGCCGATCTTGACACCGCCGGAACCATTCATCGGCATGTCCACTTTGCTCCACATCATCTTGTACCACATGACTCCATCTCTTCTCTAGCGCATCCCGCGCTCTTTTAACCCCTCCTGTCTGGCCGAACAAAAGCTTTTTAACCATGCGGTGGCTGGGAATGCGGGCTCGATGACCCAGCCAACACAGCCAAGCCAGCCGGAGGAGCTCACCGATGAGAATTTGTCCAGATATTTTAAGGATTTGTGAGCCACTAGACACAATCCAGCCTGGTTAACCCATGAGGGATCGTAGGCAGGCCAGCCTAAATGTTTCTCACCGGCGAAGATGTTCCATTAGGGTGGCCCACGTTTCGCAGGGCATGACCGTGGCCAAGATCCGAAGCTTCGTGTGGAGCGACAGACCAGGCAATTTCCACACAGCGTTACACAGTCGATGAAAATATAATGCCGCTCGACTGATTCGCAGTGAGACCTCTGCTGTTAAACCGGAGCCGGTCATGAGCACGCTGCCCAGGTATGGGAAACTCTCCACTCTTTCCACAAGTGCCCGATAACTAATTGGGAGTTGATGGGGGGGAGTGTTTGATGGCACAAAATACCTAGGCAGGTGCTTAGTTTGGGTGGGGCTGATGGTAAGGCCCCACCTCTTAGTGGCACACTCCAGATTCAGCAGCAGCGCCTCCAACTTCTCTTCTGAGTCAGCAGCAATCACCAGACCATCAGCATTCATAACATGGTTGACAAAAAGGGAGCCATCCCTTGACCTCACCCGGGCATTGGTCAGCTTCTCGTTGTATCTGTTTCAGATTGAAATTCATCCGGTACAGCCATCGAAGGCTTTATGAACTACGTGGTGTAAATAGACCTTAAATAATGTAGGAGCCAGAGAACATTCATATCGCACCCCATGGTTATCAGGAAATGGCTCTGACTCCCGGCCACCATCATGAAGGTTCCTAATGATTGTGAGCAGAGGTCAGTGATTCCCAAAGCACGAAGAACAACCCAGAGCCCAGGCCTACTGAAGGCATCATAGGCATTTACCAGGTCAATAAAACAGAGATATAGGTCCTGGTGAAATTCCTTACACCTCTGCTGTAACAGACAGACTGAAACTATGGCATTTGTGCAGGATCGCAGTTTCCTGAAACCACATTGTCATTCCGCAATCCGTTCATCACCGTGCCTAGCAAGGCGATGTTGAATCATTTTTGCCAGGACCTTTCCCCGCACACTGAAGAGGAAGATGCCCTTGTAGTTGTTACAGTCTATGCGGTGGGATGTTGTAGACGGTGGGAGTGGCCCTGTCGCTTTTTTTCAGCCTGCCAGAACACCTCTTCTGTCAGCCAGGGTGTCTGTGGAGGTTTGGACGTGCACCCAAAGGAGCCATTTCAGCAGCATTAGCCAGGGTCCTAAACCTCGCCCATTTCCCCTCGGCATCAAGAGGAGTGGGGGACGATGCCAACCCCAGCTGCAAGCGATGATGACATTCTCGCTTCCAACTTTCAATAATATAAACGAGACCAGGCCACTGTGGGTTTGAATGGGGTCCTACCAAAGATGAAGATCAGTGACAGCCTCTCCTTCGCAGTGAGCATTCGAACTTTCCACGTGGCTACCCGCAATGCCTTTTTGCTCTTTCTGGAGGAACCCCGAAATGGGGTTTGGCCAGGAGACGTCATAGACGCCTGTCCCCCCGGGGACTCCGCAACAAGCTTAGTTAGATTTTTAAGACGTGTTTTAGTGGTACTTGTACTAAAGGTGGAGGGGTTACCAGCCACTCGCACCCGTCCAGAAAAAGCCGAATGGAATTGGCCGTGTGATGATGGGGGGGGGTCAAAAATCGTCCAAAATCGCGTGACGTCATTTATTGACGGCACCCTACGGTGGCGTTCGCTATGCACGCAGAGTGCTCGCCACAAACGAACCACACCGGTACGCCTCGCTGATCTCGTCAAGGGGCGTGCACCACCGTCACGTGAACTCCTCCGGTGGTCATCCTCGCGGCGGCTGTTGGCTTGGCCATCGAACAAAGGCGATGGTCGCCGCAATCGTCTGAAACGCTCTCCCCTCCGATGTTAGGAATCCATTGGGAGCTGTGCACTTGAAATCCCTTAGTCTGAAAGCGAATTGCTTTAGAACTGCGTTTTGTCTTTAGTTCGCCCCCCCCCCCGCCCCAGCCCACCCGGCCGCACCTCCGACTTGCTGGGTTTGGCTACGTATGGTGCTTCAGAAGTTCAACATACGGTACATACTCGGCGGCCCACGGGACATCTCGTTAGCTGACACCACCGTGACAGCATCAGAGGAATCCTTTTGGTCGCTGGTGTTGAGAGCAGATTTCCGTGCCTATCTGGGCTCCGCGCAGTCCCAGTTGAAAGCGGTTCTCTCTGCATGGCTCTCAGTCAAACCGTAGCAGGGGTTTCTATATGAATATCATCATCATCATCATCATCCTGCGTTGTACCGAGAGACTCTCCCAAGACGTTTGTTTTCTTTCCAGATGGCCCCCGCATGCATTGAGTGAGTCACTTGGAGCGGTGCCTTGTTTCTTGTCGCGGCGCTGTATCAGAATACAGCGCCTTTATTCGCATAAATGATTGGGGTTTAAAAGATACCCTCTTCTATTCTCTGTCTACCGCCACTTCTCCCACTCATCTCACTCTCTCTCTCTCTCCCTCTCTCTTCCTCGCTCTCCTGTGTCTACCGATATTGGACAGACTGTCCTCTCTTTCACTCTTCCATCTCCGGCATACTTTACTGAACACATGTCATACATTCCCCACCCCTCGACGTCTCTGCCATCTCTAGCACTCTCCACTATCTCCTTATCTCCCATCCCTCTCTCACCCCCTGACCCTCTCCCCTCTTTGTCTATCCCACTTTCTCCCATCTTATTCTTCCATCTATCTCTCTCATCTCCCTCCTGCGCTCCCTCTCTCTCTTCCCCATCTCCTCTTATCTTTCATCGCCCCTATTATTCCATTCCCTTATCTCTCTCACGCGTCCCACTTCTTTCTCTCACTCCCTCTCTCTCCCCATCTCTCGCTATCCCCCCCCCCCCCCACCATCTCTCATTCAGTCACGCACTCCCACTTCTCCAGCGACCCGAGTTCGATTCCCGCTCACGGCCACCAACGCCGGTGACGATTATCTGAACCAGTCGTGGGCTTCCTTCGTAGGTCGACTCAGCCTCAAATATTTGAGTACCTGGGTGCGGTGTGTAGTAAACATCGCCACTGGGGAGACAAAGGTGGCCCGGCGTGGTGCTGGCCACCCACCCCCTCGTGTGCCGTGCCGGCCTTCATAGGTGTTACTCGCTAACAGCACTTGCCCCAACAGTCTAATAAGGCTATACGGCGGTAGGGGGATCTTTGTCTTTGTGTAGGTGTGCGTTCAGGAGTTAGGGGTTAGCGCGTTGCGCTACTGAACCTGGCCACGCTGGTTCGATTCCAGCTAACGGCCACCAACACCAGTGACGATGATTTGAACCGCTCCTGCCTCACCCCTCCGCCTAGGTCGACTCAGCCTCAAATGATTACCTGGGTGCGGTGTGTCAGCATCGCCACTGGGGAGACAAAGGTGGCCCGGCGTGGTGCTGGCCACCCACCCCCTCGTGTGCCGTGCCGGCCTTCATAGCTGCCCGCTAACGGCACTTGCCCCAACATTCTGTTGAAAGCTATATGGCGGTAGGGGGGAGGGGGGGTGAACCTTTGTCTTTGCGCGCCTAGGCACACATATACATTCTAGATTTGAAGTTTCCATGACTGCAATGATCCATACTCTTTGGTTCTTTCGGTAAAGTCACGTTGGTGAAAAATAAAAAAAATAAAAGTAAATTAAATCACGACGTTTCGGATGCAACACAAGCGTCCGTCATCAGGTGGGGACATACAACCGCGTCACACATCAGTTTTATTTTTTGTGTCGCCCCCGTAAGTCACGGACGGACGCCATGGCTCTCTCACACACACACACAAACACACACAAACACACAAAGATAAACAAAGATCCCCCGTATAGCCTTAACAGACTGTAGGGACAAGTGCTGTTAGCGAGCACCTATGAAGGCCGGATCGGTACACGAGGGGGTGGGTGGCCAGCACCACGCCCGACCACCTTTGTCTCCCTAGTGGCAATGTTTACACACCGCACCAGGTACTAATTTGAGGCTGAGTCGACATAGGGGAGGCCCGGGACCGGTTCAGATAATCGTCATTGGTGTTGGCTTTGAGCGGGAATCGAACCCGAGTCGCCAGGTTCATAGCGCAGCGCACTAACCGCTACACTATCGCTCCCCACTACACAAACACACAATAACACACACACAAACACACACAAACACACAATCACACACACACAAACACACACACACATGTAATGAGCGACTGAATATAACTCTAGGCAATCACACCTCTACTGGCTACACGCACAACCGATCACTCGGCGGGGTCCCCTCGCCCTCACTCGGCTACGCCGCTGGCTGGCGGCGTGACGGCGATGGAACCCACCCAGGAGATCTTCCACGTGGCCAAACGACGGAGAGAGATGTCGGTGAACAGCGACGCAGCCAGGACCCCACGACCCACACACGAGCCCTTGAGCTCCCGGTCCGCTCCCTCCTTATATCCCCCCAGGCGTGGCTATGCCCCGCCTCCAGCCACGCCCTCTCGTGGAACCTTCGAGTAAGTTCCCGGAGCATCTCGGCTAACCCCACCTGTTACCTTTGCCCCAGATACGCCTCCTTCCCTGATTGGCTGTTACCTCTGTGCCTGTACCCGTGAATCCATTCCCAGGCCAGCAGGTGTCACTTTGTCATGTGAGCAGGTGTAACCCTGTCATTACACACACACACACAAACACACACACACAAACACACACAGACACACAGACAGACAAACACAACAACAACCGCCATTCGCCACTAAGTGGCGGTGACGTCACCACGACGCTTGTGCCATGCCAGACAAACACACACACAACCACACACACACACAACCACACACAACCACACACACAAACACACACACACAAAACACACAACACACAAACCCAGCGTAATGCACCGTATTGTGACCGGTCGCACTCCCATTAACCCCGGCGACCGACAACGGCAAACGCCCGAATCCACGCCGGGGCAACCATCGACGGCCTTCCTCGTGGCTGGCGTCTGGCGCGACCCCCTTCCGATATCACGACGCGTGTCTGCCCTTCGACGATGAATGGAACGGCGTTTGTGTTCGTTGGAGAAGTGAGAGTGAAAGGGGGGGGGGGCGGGGGCGCGTGGGGGGGGGGGTGTCGCGTGTTTGTCCCGTGATCCATTCAGGAAGCTGAACATCTTTCGCCGTCAATATCGTCAACGCCACCATCAACACCACCACCACCACCGCCACCGCCGCCGCCGCCGCATCCACCATGAATCATCTCTGTTCTTGCACGCGTGTCGCCCGCCACTCTCCAAACAACTACCGCGTGTACAGCAACTACCACCACCACCACCGCCCCCACCAGAAACCACCGCCACAACCACAGGACAACCACGACCCACCACCAGCAACCAACGCCACTGCAGTCACCGCTGACAAAGATCTCCCGCATGACATGAACAGACTGTTGGGGCAGGTGCTGTTAGCGAGTTGCGCCCATTGAGGCCGGAATGGCACGCGAGGGGGTGGGGTGGGCAACACCACACCGGGCCGCCTTTGTCTCCCCAGTGGCGATGTTTACACACCGCACCAGGCGCTCATTCATTTTGAAGTTGAATCGATCGACAACAACAAAGGCAAGGACCCGCTCACGTGTGAGTCGCTAACAACGACCACCACAACCACCACCAAAACCACCACCGCTACAACCACCACCATCATCACCACTACTCCAACCACCACCATCATCAACACTACTACAACCACCACCATCATCACAACCACCACCATCATCACCACTAATACAACCACCACCATCATCACCACTACTACAACCACCACCATCATCACAACCACCACCATCATCACCACTACTACAACCACCACCACTACAACCACCACCATCATCACCACTACTACAACCACCACCATCATCACCACTACTACAACCACCACCATCATCACCACCACTACAACCACCACCATCATCACCACTACTACAAACACCACCACTACAACCACCACCACTACAACCACCACCATCATCACCACTACTACAACCACCACCACTACAACCACCACCACTACAACCACCACCACCATCACCACTACTACAACCACCATCACCACAACCTCCACTACAACTATCACCACTACAAACACCACCACCACCACCACTGCAATCACCACCATTACAACCACCACCACCAGCACAACAGCCACCACCATCACCACTACAACCACCAAACCATCACCACTACAACGACAAACACCATTACCACCACCACCACCACCATATTCATTCACCAGCCCATACCTGTGACTCGCACTCGATGAGATCACCCGCTAATGAGAGGGGGGGGGGGGGCTCTACCGACTTCAAAGTGAGCTGGCGAGGCGGGGTGTGACTCATGGAGTTGTTGTTCGAGGGTGTGCACCTCTTGCAGGATTCATCCCTGTGGCTTGCGCCCGCGCTCGCTCGCGAGTAGGGGCAGCGGTTAGCCCGCGCTAGGGCTGAAAGATTTTGGGAAAATATCAAATTGCGATTTTTTTTCTCTGACAGGTATTGCGATTACGATTTGATTTGCGATGACAATTTTTTTTAAGTCAAGCTGCACTTCAATATTGACTGGGTAACAGATTTGAAACGTGTGATGGAGCATTACCGCATGATGCCATCAACATATTAACTGCTATTTATATCCTAATGCAAGGATGAGCACTTCAAATATATGAATTGCTTCCAACATGTATTTATTCAAATGTTTTCATTTAAATAGAACAACCAAACAGAGAACAATTTTTAAGTTAAATAAATGAAGTTATAATAATACAAAAATGAAACAATTCCAATAAGAAAGTAATTGGGCTTTTCAAATCGCGCAAAAATTGCAGAATTTGCGATTTGCTAATCGCATTGTTTCAAATTGCGATTTCGTTTTGAAATCGATTCATCGTTCAGTCCTAGCGCGGGCGCTTCGAACCCGGCCACCCGAGTTCGACTCCCGCATCACGGCCAAGATTATCGGAGCCAGAACTTGTCCCATCGGTCCGCTGAGGCTGTTGGTGGAACTTGGGTCAACGTCTTTGGTGAGGGGAGCGGTGGGGTAGCGGTTAGCGCGCTGCTGCGCTACGAAAGCCGGCGAACCCGGGTACGAATCCCGCTCACGGCCCACCAGCACCGGTGACGATTAGCTGCACCGGTCATGGGCCTCCCCTTGGTCGACTCAGTCTAAAAATGAGTACCTGGTACGACGTGTAAACATCGGAGAGACAAAGGCGGCCGGGCGGGCGTGGTGCTGGCCACCCACCCCCGAGTGTGACCGACTTTGACAGCACTTGGCCCCAACGGCGCGCCAAAGGCGACACCGGCGTGGGTGGTGGGGGGGAAAATCTTTGTCTGTGTTGCGATAAGTGATGCGAGTGAGCGTTTGATGAGGGGCAGGAGAGCGCGGCGGGGTATTGTTGTGGTCAGCGTCACGGCTGGCCGCATTTGTCTCCCCCGAGACGAGGGTAGTCGTGGCGAGACGGCGGAGCGCCCTTCCTTCGTGCCTCTGGCACCCGTGATGTCGTGCGGTGGAGCGGTGAGGCGAGTTTGTCAGGAGCACGCCCTTCGATTGCCGCTCACGGCTGACACTGCTGACGGCGCGGATGCTTGAACCGGTCCTGGGGCCTCCCCGAGGTCGACTCAGCATTAAATGAGTACCTGTTGCGACGTGTCAAAGCACAGTGGCTGGGGAGACAAAGGCGGCCGGGCGTGTTGCTGGCAACCCGACCCCTTGTCGGTGCAGTTCCGGGCTTAATAGGTGCTGGCTCTCCGCAACTTTCCAAAGCAGTCTATTAGACGCTGGGCCTCTAAAGTAGAGTGCATTTGGCCTTCTCCTCCCACACTGACCGTGCATCCGCTGGGTGGACAGGCGATTTGCCGCGCCCTGGAGATAGAAACGTAACCCACAATTATTAGTAAACAATTTTTGTTGTTGTTGTTCTCGTAACAAATTATGTTTGCGACGCTGCTGCTGCTGCCGTTGCTGCTATGCACAAGCACAACAATAACAACAACAACAACAACAAACTGAACACATTCGTCAATCACACCATTGTGTGTGTGTGTGTGGAGTGGTTTTGTAGCGGATAGCGCGCTGCTGCGCCACGAGCCTGGCTACCCGAGTTCGATACCCGCTCACGGCCAACACCGGTGACAGCAATTATCTGAGCCGGTACTGGGCCACCCCTAGGTCGACATCGCCACTAGGGAGACAAAGGCGGTCGGGCGTGGTGCTGTCCACCCACCCCCTCGTGTGCCAAGCCGTCCTTCATAGGCATAGGTGCTCGCTAACAGCACTTGCCCCAACAGTCTGTTAAGGCTATACGGGGAATCTTTGCCTTTTTGTTTGTGGCCTTAAAATGAGAAATATCTAAGCATTGACATTTCCGGCAATCTGGTGCTTTGAATTAGGAACATTGCCCGAAACGTCGCCTATTGCATCCTGTTTTTCCTCTTTTTTTATTTTAGTTTTGCTGTATTATTAGTCCTGCGTGCTAACCATGTCTGTCTCAAGCCTGGATAGGTGTTCACTAACAGCTCTCTGGCATATTCGTCAACACTGGGCAGGCGTCTTGGAAAAGAGCAAACCTTCCATCCGCATAGCACTCACATTGTGTGCCAACATTCCGGCTGTCAAGCCCTTCTACCGACCCACTCACGAATCCATTCACTCGCTCACCTACTTGCCTACTCGACCACTAACTCAGCCCCTCACGCTGAGGCATTCAATCACTTACATGATCCCCCATTCACTCATTCACCCATTCACTCACCAAATAATCCAACCACTCACGCGCCCACCCAAACACCGACTATTCATCGAACCGTTCACTCACTCGTTCACCCACTCACCAACACACTCACTCGCCCATTCACCCCACTATTCACCCACTCACTCATCCACTCACCCACACACCCACTCACCCAAACACCCCCAACCATTCACTCGCTCACTCACACACCCACTCATCCACTCACGCATCCGCGCAACTACTCACACACACACTCATCCAATCACCACAATAGCGGTCGCAACGCTACCCTGTCTGCTCAGTCCAGGGGTCCGGAACCACAATAACAAGAACAGACGGTTTTATTTTTTTGCTATATTCGCAAACGAAAAAAATACCGCAAAAATGTCAAGGGCGGTACAACGCTCGCGTGGTGAATGCGAGACGGCGGTGGTCCTCAATAAGCGACGTCACGAAGCGGTTCTGAATGAGTCGCCTGCGGCCCATGGAGCTGTCGGGTTGCCCCCACCCCTGGCTTAGTCCTTCACACCGCTCCACGTGGGAACATTCCCCCTCCCTTCGCACCCTCCGCCTCCTCCTCACCCTCCTCCTCCTCCTCCTCCTCACCCTCCTCCTCCTCGTCGACGTCTCCTTTTCCCCAGGCTCTGATAATGTTTTTTCCCCCCCTCAATTCAATAAACGGGGTTAGTAGTGATGGTGGTGGTGAGTGGTGGTGTTGGGGTTGGTGGTGGTGGTGTTGGTGGTAGCGAGTGGTGGTGGGGGAATGGTGGTGGTGGAGTTGGTGGTGGGGAGTGGTGGTGGTGGTAGGGTTGATTGGTGGTGGGGTTTGCGAGTATTGGTGGTGGAGTGGTGGTGGTGGTATTGGTGCTCGTGGTGGGGAGTGGTGGTGGTGGGGTTGGTGGTGGTGTTGGTGGTGGCGAGTGGTAGTGGGGAGTGATGGTGGGGAGTGGTGGTCGGGTTGGTGGTCGTGGTGGGGAGTGGTGGTGGTGGGGTTGGTGGTCGTGGTGGGGAGTGGTGGTGGTGGGGTTGGTGGTGGTGGTGTTGATGGTGGCGAGTGGTGGTGGGGAGTGGTGGTGGGGAGTGATGGTCGGGTTGGTGGTCGTGGTGTGGAGTGGTGGTGGTGGGGTTGGTGGTCGTGGTTGGGAGTAGTGGTGGTGGGGTTGGTGGTGGTGGTGGGGAGTGGTGGTGGTCGGGTTGGTGGTCGTGGTGTGGAGTGGTGGTGGTGGGGTTGGTGGTCGTGGTTGGGAGTGGTGGTGGTGGGGTTGGCGGTCGTGGTGGGGAGTGGTGGTGGTGGTGGTGTTGGTGGTCGTGGTGGGGAGTGGTGGTGTTGGGGTTGGTGGTGGTGGTGGGGTTGGTGGTCGTGGTGTGAAGTGGTGGTGGTGGGGTTGGTGGTCGTGGTTGGGAGTGGTGGTGGGGTTGGTGGTCGTGGTGGGGAGTGGTGGTGGTGGGGTTGGTGGTCGTGGTGGGGAGTGGTGGTGTTGGGGTTGGTGGTGGGGTTGGTGGTCGTGGTGGGCAGTGGTAGTGGTGCGGTTGGTGATCACTCGACGGAGGTGCAGTATTTTGTGTATGCATGTTGAACTTCTTTCGCACCGTACGTAGCCGACCCGTGCCAAACGGAGGTGGTGGTGGCGACTGGTGGTGTGGAGTGATGTTTTGGAGGTCACGCGACGTCGTGGAGGGATGAACCAGGTGATTTGGTGATGCTGCTGCTGCTGCTGCGTTGGCAATGGTGCACAGTAAGCATAGTCAACAATAAACCCCGACGCATTCCTCAATAACACCACCTCGCGTGTGCCTTCAAAGGGGCGAAAATAAATAGATGCTATCGTTGACGTTTCGGGCAATAACTCTTGTCCGTAGCTCCAGTGCCTTCGCACCTTAGCGGTTTACGTTCTCCAGAGAAGGGGCATTGTCTTAAACAAACATCAGACTTCAAGACTTTAATGCAGGCAGTCGAGGTCTATGGAGGTGAGAAGCACTTTCAAGGCCACGTTGCTACTCTCGGCCACTCCAGCGCATGCTAGCAGCAGCAGCAGCAGCAACGTGTTGAACAGCGCTACACGATGTCCACGTGGAGGTCAGCCGCTGCTGCGGACGGCCATGACGAGAGGGCTTCTGCGGAGAGGACGCCCACGGTGGTGAGATGTTAACCACATCACCCGATATGCCGACGGGTCGTGGGTTCTATCTCGACCCTGACGCCTGTTGTATATATGAACTTCGCATTTCACTCTCTCTCTCTCCCCTCGTGGTCGCCGTGGATTTTTCTCGGGTCCTCCGGTTTCCTCCTCCGCATTTAGAATCAACATGATTTTAGAGTATTTGGCTGCTATTCATCTCGACGTGACGAGCCCACTTCGTTGAGCTATCCTTTGTGTTCGCCAGGTCGCTTCTGAAAGATATGCCATATAGCTCAGTGGGCCTTACCTGGTAAAATAAAATAAATGAAAGGTTTTTAGTTTTAGTTTTAGAGAGAGAGAGAAAGTTCATGTCGTTTTGCTGTGGCTTGTTCTTCATGTATGTCTGTGTGTCTCCATGGCTCTACACGTGCTTCTACGCGTATCGATGTATTTATATGATCTCTATCGTACTCTATATGCCTCTATGTATCTCTATGAGTCGCTCTGTGTCTTTATGGGTTCACATCACGCCCCATGGTTCGTGTTTCTATGCGTCTCATTGCATCTCCGTGGGCCATTTAAGTGAACCGTCCCGGCCTTCACAAGTGCTACTCGCTAACAGCACTTGCCGCAACAGTCTGTTCAAGGCCAGAATCGGGGGATCGTTGTCTTTCCGCTCGCGTGTCTGTGTGTGTGAGAGTGTGCGCGCGTGTGTCTGTCTGTGTGAGTGTGGGCACGCGCGTGTCTGTGTGTGTGAGAGTGTGCGCGCGCGTGTATGTGTGTGTGAGAGTGTGCGCGCGCGTGTTTATGTGTGTGAGAGTGTGCGCGCGCGTGTCTGTGTATGTGAGTGTGCGCGCGTGTCTGTGTGTGTGAGAGTGTGCGGGCACGTGTCTGTGTGTGTGTGAGAGGGTACGCGCGCGTGTCTGTATGTGTGAGAGTGTGCGCGCGCGTGTCTGTGTATGTGAGTGTGCGCGCGTGTCTGTGTGTGTGAGAGTGTGCGGGCACGTGTCTGTGTGTGTGAGAGTGTGCGCGCGCGTGTCTGTGTGTGTGAGTGTGCGCATGCGCGTGTCTGTGTGTGTGAGAGTGTGCGGGCACGTGTCTGTGTGTGTGTGAGAGGGTACGCGCGCGTGTCTGTATGTGTGAGAGTGTGCGCGCGCGTGTCTGTGTATGTGAGTGTGCGCGCGTGTCTGTGTGTGTGAGAGTGTGCGCGCGCGCGTGTCTGTGTGTGTGAGAGTGTGCGCGCGTGTGTAAGTGTGTGTGAGAGTGTGCGCGCGCGTGTTTGTGTGTGTGAGAGTGTGCGCGCGCGTGTCTGTGTATGTGAGTGCGCGCGCGTGTCTGGGTGTGTGAGTGTGTGCGGGCACGTGTCTGTGTGTGTGAGAGTGTGCGCGCGCGTATCTGTGAGTGTGAGAGTGTGCGCGCGCGTGTATGTGTGTGTGAGAGTGTGCGCGCGGGTGTATGTGTGTGTGAGAGTGTGCGCGCGTGTCTGTGTGTGTGAGAGTGTGCGCGCGCGTGTCTGGGTGTGTGAGTGTGCGCGGGCACGTTTCTGTGTGTGTGAGAGTGTCTGCGTGCGTGTCTGTGTGTGAGAGTGTGCGCACGTGTGTCTGTGTGTATGAGTGTGCGCGCGTGCGTGTCTGTGTGTGTGAGAGTGTGCGCGCGCGTGTCTGAGTGTGTGAGAGTGTGCGCGCGCATGTGAGAGTGTGCGCGCGCCTGTCTGTGTGTGAGAGTGTGCGCGCGCGTGCCTGTGTGTGTGAGAGTGTGCGCGCGCGTGTCTGTGTGTGTGAGAGTGTACGCGCGCGTGTGTGTGTGAGAGGGTACGCGCGCGTGTCTGTATGTGTGAGAGTGTGCGCGCGCGTGTCTGTGTGTGTGAGTGTGTGCCCGCGCGTGTCTGTGTATGTGAGAGTGTGCGTGCGCGTGTCTGTGTGTGTGAGAGTGTGCGCGCGCGTGTCTGTGTGTGTGTGAGAGTGTGCGCGCGCGTGTGTCTGTGTGTGTGTGAGTGTGCGCGCGCGTGTCTGTGTGTGTGAGAGTGTGCGCGCGCGTGTCTGTGTGTGTGAGAGTGTGCGCGCGCGTGTGTGTGAGTGTGTGCGCGCGCGTGTGTCTGTGTGTGTGAGAGTGTGCGCGCTCGTGTCTGTGTGAGAGTGTGCGCGCGCGTGTCTGTGTGTGAGTGTGTGCGCGCACGTGTCTGTGTATGTGAGAGTGTGCGCGCGCGTGTCTGTGTGTGTGAGAGTGTGCGCACGCGTGTCTGTGTGTGTGAGTGTGCGCGGGCACGTGTCGGTGTGTGTGTGTGAGTGTGCGCGCGCGTGTCTGTGTGAGGGTGTGCGCGCGCGTGTCTGTGTGAGAGTGTGCGCGCGCGTGTCTGTGTGTGTGAGAGTGTGCGCGCTCGTGTCTGTGTGAGAGTGTGCGCGCGCGTGTCTGTGTGTGAGTGTGTGCGCGCGCGTGTCTGTGTGTGTGAGAGTGTGCGCGCGCGTGTCTGTGTGTGTGAGAGTGTGCGCGCGCGTGTCTGTGTGTGTGAGAGTGTGCGCGCGCGTGTCTGTGTGTGTGAGAGTGTGCGCGCGCGTGTCTGTGTGAGAGTGTGCGCGCGCGCGTGTCTGTCTGTGTGTGAGAGTGTGCGCGCGCGTGTCTGTGTGTGTGAGTGTGCGCGCGCGCGTGTCTGTGTGTGTGAGATTGTCCGCGCGCGTGTCTGTGTGAGAGTGTGCGCGCGCGCGTGTCTGTGTGTGTGAGTGTGCGCGCGCGCGTGTCTGTGTGTGTGAGATTGTCCGCGCGCGTGTCTGTGTGAGAGTGTGCGCGCGCGTGTGTCTGTGTGTGTGAGAGTGTGCGCGCGCGTGTCTGTGTATGTGAGAGTGTGCGCGCACGTGTCTGTGTGTGTGTGAGTGTGTGCGCGCGCGTGTGCGTGTGTGTGAGAGTGTGCGCGCGCGTGTCTGTGTGTATGAGAGTGTGCGCGCGCGTGTCTGTGTGTATGAGAGTGTGCGCGCACGTGTCTGTGTGTGTGTGAGTGTGCGCGCGCGTGTGTGTGTGTGTGAGAGTGTGCGCGCGCGTGTCTGTGTGTATGAGAGTGTGCGCGCGCGTGCCTGTGTGTGTGAGTGTGTACGCGCGCGTGTCTGTGTATGTGAGTGTGCGCGCGCGCGTGTCTGTGTGTGTGAGAGTGTGCGCGCGCGTGTCTGTGTGTGTGAGAGTGTGCGCGCGCGTGTCTGTGTGTGTGAGAGTGTGCGCGCGCGTGTCTGCGTGTGTGTGAGAGTGTGCGCGCGCGTGTCTGTGTGTGAGAGTGTGCGCGCGCGTGTGTGTGAGTGTGCGCGCGCGCGTGTCTGTGTGTGTGTGAGAGTGTGTGCGCGCGTGTCTGTGTGTGTGAGTGTGCACGCGCGCGCGTGTCTGTGTGTGTGAGAGTGTGCGCGCGCGTGTCTGCGTGTGTGAGAGTGTGCGCGCGCGTGTCTGTGTGTATGAGAGTGTGCGCGCGCGTGTCTGTGTGTGTGAGAGTGTGCGCGCGCGTGTCTGTGTATGTGAGTGTGCGCGGGCACGTGTCTGTGTGTGAGAGTGTGCGCGCGCGTGTCTGCGTGTGTGAGAGTGTGCGCGCGCGTGTCTGTGTGTATGAGAGTGTGCGCGCGCGTGTCTGTGTGTGTGAGAGTGTGCGCGCGCGTGTCTGTGTATGTGAGTGTGCGCGCGCGTGTCTGTGTGTGTGAGAGTGTGCGCGCGCGTGTCTCTGTGTGTGTGTGAGAGTGTGCGCGCGCGTGTCTGTGTGTGTGAGAGTGTGCGCGCGCGTGTCTGTGTGTGTGAGAGTGTGCGCGCGCGTGTCTGTGTGTGTGAGTGTGCGCGCGTGCGCGTCTGTGTATGTGTGTGAGAGTGCGCCTGCGCGTTCCGTCAAATTCCCCAAAGGACCTTCTTCTCTCTTTACGCTCAAATGAAATTACATTTTCACTTCGACCCCGCTTCCTCCGCCTCCCTGCCCCGGCACCTGCGCGCCATTTATTTCATTTGTACTCCTAATGGATTTCGCGTAAATTTTGGGTCACGAACTGACAGCGAGAATGGAGCATCGATGTCACGGGGCCCTCTCTGGCTCGCCCCACTTGACGCAACTCAGCTCCCACTTATCGCCGCTGCCAGGAAAGATGTTTCCCTCGCCCTCATCCGACACACGCGTGTGCTGTATTTACGTTTAATTTATTTCGCACCGTAGTTAGCCGACCGTGCTAATTGGAGGTGCACTCACTCCACTCACTCATTCTACTCTCCCCCCCCCCCCCCCCCCCGCTGCTGGTCCGTCATGGTCCCCACCCGCTCCTGGTCCATCATGGCCCATGCACCTCCTACGTACATCGTGCTCATTTTTATGCTAATTCCTTTGTCAAAGCGTTTTGCTTCCTCCCACACAGCTTAAAGGACGCGACCTGGGCTTGGCTGTTTTCACTCCAACGCTGTCCTCATGACAGCACGGTCCCTTCACCTGATGAAGGCCACTTGTGTTGTGGCCGAAACGTCGTGATTTTTGTTATTTTATTTTTTTACCTACGTGACTTTACCGAATTGAACCAAAGAGTAAGGTGCAGCGTTGTATGTGTGTATGCTAAACTTCTTTCGCACCGTACGTAGCCGACCGTGCTCATTAGAGGTGCAGTATTGTATGTATGTTGATTTTCTTTCGCACTGTACGTAGCCGACCGTGCTCAAATGAGAGGAGTTTGCCGCACGACATCAACTCAGTGAGACTCCACCGAGATGAATAACCCAGTAAAATAAATAAAAAAACGCTCACAGAAATTAAAATGGCATAATAAGGAAGTCGGCCAGTAAAAACCCAACGAACCAACGCTAAAGCACGCGCAGTCTGTCTGAGCGGATAGTGCCAAAAATTGCTCTATTTGGTTATGGAGTTTAGGAGGGAATAGGGAGGGAGGGAAGGGGGAGATGCGTTGGCGTTTGGCCACGTACGGTGCGACAGAAGTTCAACATGCACACGTAGATACGGGGGGAGGGAGCGATGAGGCATGGAGGGAAGGAAGGTGGGAGTGGAAGGAGTTAGAGTGGGGCTGAGTGGGAGGGTGTCGGAGATTAGATGTTCGGTGTAAATCCGGGCCAAGGGAATGAACCGTGGTGCAAGGAGGTCGCATGCTGCCACGGTGGTGGTGTGGCGGTTATCACAGTGGATTTGCATTCCAGCGTGATGTCACCGGCTCGATTCGACTCCCAGGCGCGGCGTGAGGAGTAGTAATAGTGATAATGGACACGGTTTCTGCATCGTCTGTCCACCCAAGCGCTATGAATGGCTAAATTGTAGTTCAGTGGGTTGGCACGTCACGTGGAAGAGTAGGCCAACTTACACTATCGGGAGCAGCTCTCTAGAGACGGCTACTGCATCGCGCGCTTTCAGATGCCCGTCTGCGCCCGTCTGTAACGCTCGCCCTTCCAATATTAAGAAGCCACTGAAGCTATCCACTTTTAAATCATCTCGTTTGAAAAACTCATTTCTTTAGAGCTGTTTTTGAGCGTGTTTAAGTTTGTTGTCCTTCGAGCGTAACCTATTGGCATGGTTCATGCGAAAGAAGTCCAGCGTACTCATTGGTTTTTTCGGTAAAGTCACGTATGTAGAAATGCAATAAAATTATATTAAAACAAATACTTTATTAAGTTCAGCGTACTGTACATCAGAGCTCCCTTGTGTTTGCGGTCCCACGCCGGCAGTGGCGTGAGGACGGAATTGCAGGGCTGAGCCTTTACGCAGCGAGCAGCAGATTGGAATGCCGCGCAATCAATTGTTGTACCGTACCTCTGTGCCCCCCACGTCAGGGGGACAGGGTAAATGGTTTCTGCAATGCACGACTATATCCGGTCTAAACCCACATTGAGCTTTCGCTAGTCCAGCTGCTGGCAACCAAAATGCATGGAGGTTGAACTTATTTCGTACCGTACGCAGCCAACTGTGCTAATCGGAGGTGCAGCGTTGTTAGTATTTACGTTGAACTTCTTTCGCACCGTACTAAGCCGACCCTGATAATCGAATGTGTAGTGTTGTATGCATGTTGAACTTATTTCGCACCTTACGTAGACAACCGTGCTAATCGGATGTGCCGGAGCAGGGCAACTAACTTGACACACACACGCAAAAAAACACGATCGAGAAGAACGATTTGTTTGCTTAAACTTCGGTTAAAAAAACCCTCAATAATACAAGCTCCATTACAAATCCACCGCGGTGAATGCGAGACGGCGGTGAGGCCCCCTGCATGAAACACCGTCCACGAATTCATATTCCTTGCGTCTTTCGGTAAAGGCACGTAGATAGATTTTTATTTAAAGCTTTCGTGACTGCAGGGAGTCATATTCTTGGTTCTTTCGGTAAAGTCACGCAGAAGGGAAACAATAAAATAATAATAAAAAATATATAAAACAATATTTTTTATGTATAAAAGAATATTGTTTTATATTCTTAGTATTTTGTTGTTTCCCTTCTACGCGACTTTACCGAAAGAACCAAGCATCACGTAGATAGGTTCAAAGAAAATAACAAACGAACAAACAAAAAACTACGATGTTTCGATCGCAGCAACAAGCGACGTTGCGATCGAAACGTCGTAGTCACGAAAGCTTTCAGTCGAGATTTCGCCGTCCGCGAAGCGGCCCCGGAAGAGCACCGGACGCGGCTCCGCGGCCGCAGATGTGCCGACTCTCCTTGCGAGTCCGCCTGTTGGCTGGCAGGGATTAGCGATGGCTAATCATCGCTTTGCCCTGTGGGGGACCTTTCCCATTCCACCAGTATTTGATGCAATCAGCGCAGTGCCCCCCTCCCCACTCCCAACGTCTTAAGAAAGAAAAAAAAAACGGGGACCACCAGGGTCATCCTTTCAATCCCGTGGAATCCGTCCCGTGCGCCAGACGGTTGTAATGATTGGGGGCGCCACGGTGGCTAGGAGATGTTCACTACCTCGCCTGGAACGCAGGAGGTTCGTGGGTTCGATCCCGACCCTGACGCCTGCTGTGCATTTGGAGTTTGCGGTGTCTCTCTCTCCCTCTCTGTGTCTCTTTCTCTCCTCGTGGTGGTCCTGTGGAATTTTTCACCGGGTCCTCCTTTTTTTTTCCCTCCACATTTTGAATCAATGCGCTCTAGGACCATTTGGGCTGCTCTAAATTACCGCACGATGATTCGCCACTTGAGTTGAGCTTTCATCTGTGGCCAGGTCGCTTCTGAAAAAAAAAAGGAGCCACGTAGCTCAGCGGGGCGACACCTGGTAAAAATAAAGATTTATTCTTGGTTCTTTCGGTAAAGTCACGTAGATTGAAGATAAAAAAAAATGAAATAAAAATATAAATTAAAATTAAAAATTAATTATAAGAAATACGTCACGTAGGGCAGCCTGCACATACACACACGGCAACCTCCATCAACAGTTCGCCCGGGTTTCACTTCCTCAATAGATGGCACATCCAGCCAAAGACAAAGATCCGCCGCCGGCATAGCCTTTAACAGATTTTTGGGTCAAGTGCTGTTTGCGAGTCGCACCTATTAAGGCTGGAACGGCACATGAGGGGTGGAGTAGGTGGGGGGGGGGGGGGGGGGGGTGTGGCCTGCACTACGCACGACCGCCTTTGTCTCCCCTAGTGGCGAGGTTTTTGCACACCGCACCAGCTACTCATTTTAGGCCGAGCCAACCTTAGGGAAGGCAACAGTGCCGGTTTAAAATAATCGCCGATATTGTTGGCCGCAAGCAGCAATTGAATTGGGGACGCGGGCGGTTTCATAGCGCAGTGCGACAACCACTGCGCCACCACTCCCCCACAGTACACACACGCGCACGCGCGCACACTCACTAGCCGAGTAAACATTCCAGCGTAGACATGTGGCTTGCCAAACGTCGACGGAATTACATGCGGCGACGGACTTCGCACGCAGATCTCAAGATAAATTTAAAGCGCCCACCCATGGTGAGCGAGCGTCCATCCCCACGCGCGAAGACACAGATCCCGCCCACCCCCCCCATGTTGAATTTATAGACTGTTGGGAAAAGTGGCGTTAGCGAGCGAAATGTACGTACGTATAGACGTGTCTCGGGCATACATATATATACAGTAATGTACTAGCTTTACAACTCGGCTTCGCCCGAGACTTGGATTCTTGTCTTGGATTAATACATGGTCCACGCGGAGGGTGGGGGTGGGGGGGGATGGGTGACGTCAGCAGGTACACTGCCTCACGCTGCCGCATGCGGGTGACATCACAGATGTGACGTCACCGCTTACTTGCCGTGCAAAATATATACATGTTTGCACCTCCCCCCCCCCTCCCCAAAAAAAAAAGTATATTTTTATGCTTTTTGCATTGTGTACAGTCTGGAAGCTACCCACATGCCAAATTTCAAGTTTGTTGCATGTCGGGAAGTAAGCTTAACATTTCGAACAGACACACATATTCACAAATTTCCCTTTTATATACACAGATGTCTCGTCAAGGACCACAAACCATCCTAGCGGCAGTGGCGGCTTTTGGCTCAGCCATCGAACAAAGGCGGCGGTGACCGCTTACGCGGCCGTCTGGATGGCTCTTCCCTCCGACGTTAGCAAGCCACTGGGGAGCTGCGCACCTTTAAATCATCTCGGTTGGACCCTCATTTCTCTAGCACTGCTTTCTTAGTTCGATGTCGCTCACGCCGCACCTCCGATCAAGCCCGGCTGGCTATGCACGGCGCGAAAGACGTTCACGCAAACCGCACTGCGCACTTAGGGGTGGTGGTGCCGCAAGTTACTGCCTCTCAGCCGCCTTCATCCTCCCCCGGTGCTGAGGTTCACACACCGCACCCGGGAACCCATGTTCAGGCCGAATCCAACTAGGCGGGTGTCAGGAAACGGTGTGCATCTTCGTCATCGATGTTGGCCGTGGCCCGGAATTCAAACTCGGCTCGCTGGGCTCGTAACGCTTAGGCGCTAACCACTACAAGAGCTGTTAGCGAGCACCTATGAATGACCGCGCGGTACACGAGGGGGGTTGGTGGCCAACGCCTCGCCCGACCGCTTTTGTCTCCCCAAAGGTGATGTTTATACACCGCAGCGGCTTCTCATTTGAGGTTGAGTCGACCTAGGGGTGGCCCAGGACCGGGCCAAATATTCGCCACTGGTATTGGCCGGGAGCGGGGATCGAACTCGATTCGACCTCGGGGCTCAGTAGCTCAGCGCGTTAACAACTGCGCCACCGCTCCCCATACAAGCACAAAGACAATAATACCCCGTATAGCCTGCAACAGACTTTTGGGGCAAGTGCTGTCAGCCAGCACCTATGAAGGCCAGTGAAGCACACGAATGGGTTGGTGGCCAACACCACGCCCGGCCTCCTTTGTCTCCCTCCCACCGGACCAGGTACTCATTTTAGGCCGAGTCAACCTAGGGGAGGCCCAGGACCGTGTTCAGATAACCGTCACTGATGTTGGCCGTCAGCGGCAATCGAACCCGGGTCGCCAGGTTCGTAGCGCAGCGTAGCGCTAACCGCGACACTACCGCTCCCCACACAATCTCTCTCACACACACACACCACGCATTGTATCCGTCACACATGGTTTGGGGCTTTTCTCCGGGATCTCACGTTTTTCCTCCCACGCGGAGCTCATTAGTGGAATTAGGCAGATTTCGCCGGTGCAGCGAAGTTCCCCTTTGGAAACAAAACAGACCAAGCGAGTCTCGAGACTCTACGGGGGAGGGGGGGGAGGAGGGGGGGGGGATGTGTATAAATAAACTCCGCTGCCGATGTTTTAGTTATTTTGATGACGATACCGACGCTTAATCAATCCCGCGTGTTTGCGCAGGTGGCGCGAGGCCGGAACGGATCAACGACGCCCACCGCGGACTGGATGCAAAAAGGGTAAGTCAACAACAATAATAACAACAACAACAACCACAACCCGCGTGGGGGGGGGGGGTGGGGGTGGTGAGGGGGGTGAGCAGCGGTCAGCCCCACAGCGTGACACCAAAGAGACTGCCACGCCAGGCCACAGTTCCCCACCACCCCCAGCACCCCACTGGGACAAAAGCCCCCTAAGCTATACCCTGGAACGGGGGTGGGGGGCACGCGACATTGTGTGTGTGTGTGTATCACAGTATCACAGTGTCAATACTTGCCTGAGGGTGAATGCATTGTTTGTTTGTGTGTGTGTGTGGAGTGTCGCATCCGAATGAATGAGTGAATGTGTGCTGTGATGTTGTTTGTAGGGATCGCTGACACCGATAACGAAACCCGACATCGATTCCCGAACGCCGGGGACGATAATCGGAACCGGTCCTGGGCCTCCGCCTAGGTCTGCTCAGCCTCAAATGAGTACCTGGTTCGGTGTTTGAGTGAACGTCGCCCATGGGGAGACAAAGGCGGCCAGGGCCTCGTGCTGGCCACCCACCCCCTCGTGTGCCGTGCCGTGCTTGCATAGGTGCTCGCAAACAGCACTTGCCCCTACAGTTTGTAAGGCTATACGGGCGATGTTTGGCTTTGTTTTTTCGAGGGAGGCTGCAGAGGGGGTTGCAGTGTTCATAGCCCCTCTGCGCTGCGAACCCGGCAAACCCGAGTTCGATTCCCGAACACCGGGGACGATTATCGGAACGTTGTCCTGGGCCTCCCCTAGGTGGACTCAATCTGAGATGATGAGTAACTGGTGGACTGCGCGTGGTCCTAACCACATCATCAAACCTCGCTGGCGACACTTGCCCCACTCGTCTGTAAGAGTCCATACGGAGCGATATTTGCACTTGCCATTGTGTACCATCGATGTGCTGTGTACCACATTTGTAGCCGTGCGTGTCCGCATATGTGTAAGTATGGAATTTGTGTCGCGTTCTCAGCTGCGTATATGCATACAAATATTCACACGCACACATATATTGTATATCGCATACACACAGCACCACCTACTCATGTAATGCTGAGTCGACCTAGAGGGGAGAGAGAGAGAGAGATGCACCGGTCCGTGTTTATTTTCAAATGTGCTCCCTTGCGGCACATTGCTCCACAGGAATCTGTCAAAGTCTATAATTGAATGCGGGTGGGGGGGGGGGGGTTTGCCGACAATCTTTGCCTTCACATTTTGCGTGATGAGATGAAGACCACGTGCTAGTAATGAACACGTGGCTTTTAGATGAGTTATTGGCGCTCGAGATGTGTTGCTGCTAGGGAAGGATTCCTGCTGCATCTAAGCTGGACCCAAATAGTGACCAACGTATGAGTAAGAAAACGGTTGCGCCGTAGAAGACGACCTAATGATGATGATGATGCAGGCACTGATGGGAAGGACAACTGGCACTAATTGGACACACACACACACACACACGTGTAGTTGGACCTCAGCGAGAATGCCTTGACGGTGACATCGGAGATTGGTGCCGGAAATAAGTGGCCACGACTTCAGCATAGAGAAGAAAGTGGAAACAAATGACGAAATGTGGCAGTGGACAACACCTTTCTACGGAGCTCTCTGCCCCATGGATCGTGATGATAATGATGTGGTTGTTTCTATTTTATATTTGTGTGTGTTCGAACTTTCGGGCGGAAAACGCGTCTTATAACTCGGCAGAATCGGTTGCGCTATTATTATTATTCCTGCTCTCTCTCTCTCTCGCCCACAGCCGCGACTTCGCTCGGCTCCCCGAGGAGCAATTGTTGAGAGGTGATCCGCTGGAAACATTTCCTACAAAGGCAGAAGGGGTGGGTGGCTTTCAAAAGCCTGTCAGCATACGGCACGTCAGCGCTCTCTCTCTCTCTCTCCCGTCTCTGAATAGGGGAACACAATGGCACAAATAATGTATTTAATGAAGTCAGCCCACATCACTGAAGCGGCCGTGTCTGTGTCACACGGAGCAGCTTGCCTGCCTCCTGCGATCTCCAACACCCCCCTCCGCGTGTGCGGAGCAATGTCCGCCCCGCGAAATCCGCAGCTACCTCCCCTACTCCTCCTTCTCCTCGTCTTTCTCTCATTCTCTTTCTCCCCCCCTTCATCATATTCCTTCTCCTCTCCCTCCTCGTCTCTTCCTCATCTCATCTTCCTCCTCCTCCTCTGCCTCCTCCATCTCGCCTCCTCCACCTGCCTCTTCTTAAAATCATCCGCCTCTCCTCCACCTCCTCCCCCTCCTCCTCATTCACCACCACCACCACCACCACCTCCTCCACCTCCTCCCTCTCCTTCTCCACCTCCTCCTCATTCACCACCACCACCACCTTCTCCTCTACCTCCTCGCCCTCCTCCTCCACCTCCTCCTCATTCACCGCCACCACCTCCTCCTCCACCTCTATTCCTCCCCCATTCCCTTCCCCACCTCTATGCCGCTCTTTGATTGTAAAACAAAACGAGAAGTCACTGAGTCTCTACACCATGTTTTTTTCAAGAGGGTCCTGCCACATTGGAACGTTTGGCCAAATTCCTAATGAATAAAAAAGAAAATCAGTCCATTCGTCAATAAAACTGTGCATGTGTGCGTGGCCTTAAACAGAAACAATACATATATAATTTGAGACGTTACGGGCAACGGTCCTTCTTCACGGCATAGAGAAATACTGTGACTCCACATCTTTGGCCTCTCCATGAAGAAGGGCCATTGCCAGAAACGTCGTTTTTTACTTTTTAAGGCCACACAGTGTTGTTGACGATTGGGTTGAGGTTTTGTTGACGATTGTTATCGATGCTTGTGCACCACTGCTATCGCAGCAGCAACATCACCAAGTCAGCTGGTAGAGCCCTCCATGACATCGCGCGCCCTCCCACACTACTCCACCACCAACCCCACCACCACTCACCACCATCACCACGAACGCCACCACCACTCACCACCAACTCCACCACCAACCCCACCACCACCACAAACCCCACCACCACTCACCACCAACTCCACCACCAACCCCACCACCAACCCCACCACCAACACCACTCCCCACCACCAACCCCACCACCACAACCCCACCAATACTCACCACCAACTCCACCACCAACCCCACCACCACCACAAACCCCACCACCACTCGCCACCAACTCCACCACCAACCCCACCACCAACACCACACCCCACCACCACTCACCACCAACCCCACCTCCAACCCCACCACCAACACCACACCCCACCACCACCAACCACCACCAACCACATCAACACTTCCCACCATCCCCAACCCCACCACTCCCCAGCACCAGCACAAACCCCACCCCCACCACCGCTCCCTGCTAACCTACCCCCCACCACGCACCATACGCGTGCAATAAACTCACTTTACCACCCCACCGTCCACACTACACCCGCGCACAAATACAAAGATCCCCTGTAGAGGCTTAACATACTTTTGGGGCAAGTGCTCTTAGTGAGTAGAGCCTCTTCTGCGGCCGTCTGGAATTTTCTTCCTTCGGGTAGTGGGAAGCCAGTGGAACTATGCACTTTTAAGTCTAAAATGAACACTCGTTTATTTAAAACTGCGCATTGTGTTCAGTCTGTAGTCCTCCCCCGCACATCCGATTAGCGCGGTTGGCTACGTACGGTGCGAAAGGAGTTCAACATGCACACATGCATGCACGAAGGCCGCGCCCGACCACCTTTGTCTCCCCTGTGACGATATTTAGACAACGCACCAGGTACTCACTTGAGGCTGAGTCGACGTAGGGGAGGCCCAGGAACGGTTCAAATAATCGTCACCGGCGTTGGTGGCCGTGAGCGGGATTCGAACCTGGGTTCGTAGCGCAGCGCTGCAAGTGCCGCAAGGGCTGTGCCACAGCTCCCCACACATCCACACCACCACCACCACCACACGCCACCACCACCAACACCACACGCCAACACCACCATCACACGCCACCACCACCACCACCACACGCCAACACCACCATCACACGCCAACACCACCATCACACGCCACCACCACCAACACCACACGCCACCACCACCACACGCCACCACCACCACCACACGCCACCACCAACACCACACGCCACCAACACCACACGCCACCACCACCACACGCCAACACCACCACCAACACCACACGCCACCACCACCACACGCCACCACACGCCAACACCACCACCACCACCACCACCACACGCCACCATCACCACCACACGCCACCACCACCACATGCCACCACCACCACCACACGCCACCACCACCAACACCACACGCCACCACCACACGCCACCACCACCACCACACGCCACCACCAACACCACACGCCACCACCACCTCCACACGCCACTCCTAACCTCCCTTACTCGGCCATCCCTGATCCATTCTCCAAGATGTGATCGCACATGCAACAGGGTTGTCTGTTCAATATGCGCATGCTCTACGGAGGGGAGCGGGTGGAGAGCGGAATACGTGCACTAGCAAGCACGCGCGCATGATACACACAAAACAAACGATACAGATCACCCGGGGTAGCCTTTTGCAGGCTGTGAGGGCAAGATCAACCCGGGTGTTCCCATTTGCGAGCTGCTCGGGCAAAGTGCTGTGAGCGAGCACCTTTGAAAATAAACACGGTCCCACTCAGGGGTCGGCTCAGCCTTAAATGAGTAGCCTGGTGCTGTATATGTAGTACATTTATTCATGTACGGTGTGTGTATATATATACACGCGCGCATCTACAAATGCACACCCGTGAGTGTACGTACGTAAAGACAAGATCCCCCAGCATAGCGAGCACTTATGAATGCTGTCACGACACAGCAGGCGATGGGTGGACAACACCACGCCCGGACGTCTTTTTTTACCTAATGGCGATGTTTACACGCCGGTCCCAGGAACTCATTTGAGGCTGAGTCGACCTAGTTGAGGCCCAGGACCATGAGCGGGCTCTTTCTCTCTCTCTCACACACATTTACCCAGTAAACATGTCAGCATGGATAACGTTCCACGTAAACGGGGATAGTGCTGATTCGGTCGAGGCACGAGGCTTACTGTACACGGAGGCGAACATCAGACGGCGTAGATGAAATGAGAAACGCATTGAACTTTCTTTTTTTCTGCTGACTCTTGCGCCTTGTGACTTCGTAAACACGACAACAACAACAACAAACTCCACTAAGAGATGCTGACTTGAAAACATCTTACCCAATAACCAGTCTCAATTTACAACTTTAACAATTAAAACACTACTACAGCCTTGCTACGTTTGGCCGAGTCCCTGTGAATGACAAGCCTCAACCCATTCGTCAGTAACGCTGCGTGGCCTTAAATGGGGAAGTATAATGTAATAGGCGACGTTTGGTGCGTTGACCATTCTTCATAACACATCATTATTAACGAGCGCGTGGCTTCCTGCTCGAGACACGTGGCTCATCTGATCTGAACAAGGGTATGGCAAGGGCCAAGGAATGACTGACCGTAACAGAGGACACGTGGTGGGGGAGGGGGGGTCACGATAGGGGATACAGGGGAGGGACAGGAAGGGAAGGGGCGATTTCAGTTTTCAGTTTATTTATTTGGTATAGCCCCTGTGAGCCATTCGGCTCTTGAATCGGGTGCAACCACAACAAACAAAAACACGAACAAGAAAACATCTTAAAGTGAGTATGGGACTGTGCAAACAGAAAATCCATGAAAAAAAACCAGATACATATTCCTGAAAAAGCACCGTACACCAACGCTGTGTGCAAAAATCCCAGTGGGATGCAAGTCAAACAACAACAACCACAAGAAAACTTAGATTAATGCCATCAGTCTAACACTCTAACTCCGTACTACAACATAACAAACATGTCCAAACCAAAAAACGTTTTCGAAATCACCAAAAAAAAAGCCATAATTGCAATGTAACAGTGATCATAGGGACTGTGACTGATTTTTTTTTTACAATAAACTACATAAATAACATGTAACACCAAACCCTAAAGCCATATCTGGCTGCATGAGTCACTCCACAACAACAGAAGCATCAGTCGGAGTATCACATTTTTCAATGGAGAAGAGGAGAGAAGGCGAGAGTTTGAGAGAGGAACGGAACCAGGTTCAGGAGGGGGAGAGCTTCATGTACAGGGGCAGTGTTGAGTCTAAGGGCAGTGTTGAGTCTATGGGCAGTGCTGAGTCTATGGTGCAGTGTTGAGTCTTTGGGCATTGTTGAGTCTATGGGCAGTGCTGAGTCTATGGGCAGTGTGAGTCTATGGGCAGTGTTGAGTCTATGGGTAGTGCTGAGTCTATGGGCAGTGCTGAGTCTATGGGCAGTGTTGAGTTTATGGGCGGTGCTGAGTCTTTGGGCAGTGTTGAGTCTATGGGCAGTGTTTAGTCTATGGGCAGTGCTGAGTCTATGGGCAGTGTTGAGTCTTTGGGCATTGTTGAGTCTATGGGCAGTGCTGAGTCTATGGGCAGTGTGAGTCTATGGGCAGTGTTGAGTCTATGGGCAGTGCTGAGTCTATGGGCAGTGATGAGTCTATGGGCAGTGTTGCGTCTATGGGCGGTGCTGAGTCTTTGGGCAGTGTTGAGTCTATGGGCAGTGTTGAGTCTATGGGCAGTGCTGAGTCTATGGGCAGTGTTGAGTCTATGGGCAGTGTTGAGTCTATGGGCAGTGTTGAGTCTATGGGCAGTGCTGAGTCTATGGGCGGTGCTGAGTCTTTGGGCAGTGTTGAGTCTATGGGCAGTGCTGAGTCTATGGGCAGTGTTGAGTCTATGGGCGGTGCTGAGTCTACGGGCAGTGTTGAGTCTATGGGCAGTGTTGAGTCTTTGGGCAGTGTTGAGTCTATGGGCAGTGTTGAGTCTATGGGCAGTGTTGAGTCTATGGGCGGTGCTGAGTCTTTGGGCAGTGTTGAGTCTATGGGCAGTGTTGAGTCTATGGGCAGTGTTGAGTCTATGGGCAGTGTTGAGTCTATGGGCAGTGTTGAGTCTATGGGCGGTGCTGAGTCTTTGGGCAGTGTTGAGTCTATGGGCAGTGCTGAGTCTATGGGCAGTGTTGAGTCTATGGGCGGTGCTGAGTCTACGGGCAGTGTTGAGTTTAGGGGCAGTGTTAGTCTATGGGCAGTGTTGAGTCTATTAGTAGTGTTGAGTCTATGGGCAGTGTTGAGTCTACAGGCAGTGTTGAGTTTATGGACAGTGTTGAGTCTATGGGCAGTGTTGAGTCTATGGGCGGTGCTGAGTCTTTGGGCAGTGTTGAGTCTATGGGCAGTGTTGAGTCTATGGGCAGTGCTGAGTCTATGGGCAGTGTTGAGTCTATGGGCGGTGCTGAGTCTATGGGCGGTGCTGAGTCTTTGGGCAGTGTTGAGTCTATGGGCAGTGTTGAGTCTATGGGCGGTGCTGAGTCTACGGGCAGTGTTGAGTTTATGGGCAGTGTTAGTCTATGGGCAGTGGTGAGTCTATGGGCAGTGCTGAGTCTATGGGCAGTGTTGAGTCTATGGGCGGTGCTGAGTCTACGGGCAGTGTTGAGTTTATGGGCAGTCTTAGTCTATGGGCAGTGTTGAGTCTATGGGCAGTGCTGAGTCTATGGGCAGTGTTGAGTCTATGGGCGGTGCTGAGTCTACGGGCAGTGTTGAGTTTATGGGCAGTGTTAGTCTACGGGCAGTGTTGAGTTTATGGGCAGTCTTAGTCTATGGGCAGTGTTGAGTCTATGGGCGGTGCTGAGTCTTTGGGCAGTGTTGAGTCTATGGGCAGTGTTGAGTTTATGGGCAGTCTTAGTCTATGGGCAGTGTTGAGTCTATGGGCAGTGCTGCTCAATGTGCAGGGAAAGTTGATTCCGATGGAGGGGTGGGAGAACGATCGAAAACGGGATGGGGCAGAGGGAGAACGGTGGGGGGGGGGGGGTGATACAGCGAGACAGAGAGAAGATTGTGAAGAAAGAGGACGATCAGTCGACGATAAAAGAGATGAGCGAGGCGAGATTAAAGCACGCGGTCATTAACAAGAATACAGAACAAAAGTGCACTCAGAAGCGGGGGGGGGTGGGGCGAGTTGGGGAAGAGAGACGCGTGCGCTGCACACAAATGTTGTTGATTTGGTTATGTTACATATATAATTAATGTACAGCGTTATGGGTTGCAATTAGCAAGAATTCCGCAATGTAAAACGAAAGTACGTATTGTGATTATTATTAACTCCCTTACCGCGGCCGTCGAGATGGAGCGCGTACGCATTGTTCGGCAGGAGAAAGCGGCAACAGGCAGCGCGTGGACTCGCTCCATCTGTTCCATCTGCACGGGGATAGAGCGTTGCCCCCTTTCGCATTGCATCGCATCGCGCGCGTGGTTTTTTTTGTCCGTGTGCCCGGGGTTTTCCCTCTCCGCACGCGTACACCACCCGAAGCAATGTTCATTTGTTTGGGAAACATCTGCTTGTGTAGAGGAGGACCGCAGAACTTGGGCAATCGTTGCTGGTGTCGCCTGCGCGTTACAGTCTCGCCTAAGCTGCTGCTGGTGCTGCTGCCTTCCACTCCGTGGTTGTGACGATGGTGGCGGCGATGATGATGATGGTGTCACGCCGGGTGAAGTTGTTGTCGCATGGATTGACTCCAGCGCGGTTTGCTACGTACGGCGCGAAATAAATTCAACACACACACACGCGGCGACCATTCTCCCCTTCGTCCATCGCCCGCGCCCGGATGTTGCTTTCAAAGCACGGCGGTGAGAGATAAAAAGACAGATGGACCCATCCGCCTGGCTCCCCCTCTCATTAAAGCTCTTTGACACACTCACACCCTCTATTAATAAACGATCCAACACTCACCAACGCGGGCGCATTAGCTCGCTCACGTAATTACACGTATACAAAGGGAACGACACAGATTTCCCCATCGCCAGCACCACTTGCCCTGACCGTATAGACTTTAACAGACATCAGAGTTTGCGCGCTGGAGTTTATTTGATTTGCTACAAGGATGATAGTCCCCTTTTATTAGGATGCCACTGCAGCGACGGACTTCTAAATCTAGTTTGAAAGCTCAATTTGTTTAGAGCTGCTTTTAAAGTTTAGTCCATTGGCCTTCCGTTGGCTACGTACGGTGCGAAAGAAGTTCAACACA
The DNA here is from genome assembly GCF_048934315.1 of Petromyzon marinus. Lineage (NCBI taxonomy): Eukaryota > Metazoa > Chordata > Hyperoartia > Petromyzontiformes > Petromyzontidae > Petromyzon > Petromyzon marinus. Next base: position 7,078,097 of record NC_133711.1, on the reverse strand, counting down.
GTACGTACATATAAAAATATTTTTCCACCTCACGCGACTTTACCGAGAGAACCGAAGAGCATGAATTCCTGAAGTCACGAATGCTTCAAATCAAGATTCGGTACGTACATACAGAGAGACATCCATACATCCATACAGAGTTCTCTCCGAGATGTATTTCTCTGCTCCACTCAGATTTTACCTCAGAAGTGGATGTCAAAGAGCTACCTCCGAACCCCCATCTTTGCGTGACCTCTGCTCCACTCCAAACGGTCCACGGAAGCGGATGTCACAGAGCTACCCTAGCGACCCTACCGGTTCCGTCTCGATGGGATATCGTGGGCTACGTACGGTGCGAAAACAAAAAAAAGTATCACCTTTCGCAAAATTGCCCGGCTACTTCTCTTGCTAACGGGAGATCCGTGCTGCCGCGTGATCATTGCCAGCAGCAACTAACGCCCGGCCGCCTTTGTCTTTCTCCAGTGCCGATGTGTTACGCAAAACCACGCCAGGTGCTCGTTCAAGGCTGAGACGACCTTGGGTTGGTCCAAGAATCGGGTGGTCGTGGAATGGAACTTGAGTGGTCGACTCATAGCGAGTGAGTGACTCGACTCGTAGCGCCACCGCTCCCCAAAGACAAAGATCCCCCGTATAGCCTTTAGCAGACTGTTGGGGCAAGTGCTGTAAGCGAGGACCTTTGAAGGCCGGAACGGCACACGAGGAGGTGGGTGGCCAACACCACTGTCGGCCGCTTTTGTCTCCCCAGTGGCGATGTTTTATACACCGCAGCAGGTACTCATTTGAGGCTGAGTCTACCTAGGGGAGGGCCAGTTCAGATAATTGCCACCGGTGTTGGCCGTTAGCGGGAATCGAACTCGGGACGCCAAGTTCGTAGCGCAGCGCGCTCACAGCTACACTACTGCTCACGCACACACGCGTTCACATACACACTCACACACGGGCTCACACACACACACACACTCGCACACACACTCGCACATAAAGATAAAACAAAGATCCCCCATATAGCCTTAACAGACTGTAGGGGCAAGTGCTGTTAGCGAGCACCTATGAAGGCCGGAACAGTACACGAGGGGGTGGGAGGCCAGCACCACGCCCGATCGCCTTTGTCTCCCTAGGAGCAATGTTTACACACCGCACCAGGTACTCATTTGAGGCTGAGTCGACCTAGGGGAGGCCCGGGACCGGCTCAGATAATCGTCACTGGTGTTGGCCGTGAGCGGGAATCGAACCCGGGTCGCCAGGTTCATAGCGCAGCGCGCTAACCGCTACATTATCGCTCCCCACACACACACGCACGCACACATGCGCTCACACACACGCACACACACACCACACACACGCGCTCACGCACACACACGCGCACACACACACACGTACACACACACACCACACACACACGCACACATGCGCTCACATACACACACACACTCGCACACACACACACGCGCACACACACACGCGCGCTCACACACACGCGCACATACACACACGCGCACATACACACACTCGCACACATGCGCGCACACACACGCACACCACACGCACACACACACATGCGCACACACTCACACGCACACATGCGCTCACACACACGCCACGCGCGCACGGAGGAAATAAATAATGAAGGCAGTTTAACAACGGGAGAAGAAGGCAGTAAAAAGATGTCAAGCAGATGGCTGCCGTTCTTTAGCCCCGTTGGGGGCCACTGAAAGAAACGTGGCGAGGAAGGGGGGGGGGGCGTGAAAGGGGGGGGGGAGGTGAATAAGTGTGGGGGGGGAGGGGATAAGGGGGAGGGGCGGGTGTTGAATGGTGAACGGGCGGTCAGAATGATAGACACCCGAACATTCGTGCCTTTGAATGTCCCTCAATCCCCGCTTAACCAACGAGCTCTCATCTGTCTGTGTGTGTGTGTGGCTGGGCCTCCCCTAGGTCCACTCAGCATCAAAATGAGTACCTGCTGCGGTGTGTAAACATCGCCACTGGAGAGACAAAGGCGGCCTGGCGTGGTGCTGGCCACCCACGCCCTCGTGTGCCGTGCCGGCCTTCATAGGTGCTCCTCGCTAACAGCACTTGCCCCCAACAGTCTGTTCAGGTTATTCGGGGGATCTTTGTCTTTTATATGTACGTAGGTTGACTCGGACTCAAATCAATACCTGGTACGATGTGTAAATATCGTCACTAGGGAGACAAAGGCAGCCGGGAATTGTGCTGGCCACCCACCGCTTTGCGTTGCAGGGTTTGGTGGCCTTCATTGGTGCTCGCTAACAGCACTTGCCCCGACAGACCTGCGAGGCTATACGGGTGATATTTTTCTTTGTAGACGCCCCCTCTCCTCCTCCTCTCCCCCGCCCGCCAATCCTTGAGATAATTCCCTGAACTCAAACAGAACCCCCGAGTTAAACCATGGACGGGTAAGCTCATCAATTTTCCCTTTCCCTCCTCCGCCTTTGTATCCCTTCGCTTAACCACAACAACGCCTCCCGTTTGTTTTGTGTAACTCCCCTTTCCCCCCTCTCTCTCTTTTTTTATATCCCCCCACCCACCACCAAATTATTTAATTATTTAACTACTCACGAAAACCCTCCTCCCCCATCCCTCCCAAACAAAAATGCATTGACACCCCCCCCCCCCCAACGCAGACCCTTCAAACCCCCACCCTCCCTCCCTTCATCCTCCCTCCCTCCCTTCATCCCCCCTCGTATTGTGCAGCTGCGATGCAAAGTACGACACAGTTGTAATTGAATGAGGGCTATCCCCTCCACCCCTTCATCCTCCCCCCCCCCCCTGCCTTCCTCTCTGACATTCAATGAACTGCATGCCGTGAAGTTATTTGTGACGCGAAGCGCCAATCAATTATTCAATTTGCCCCGTGTTTGCTGATTGCCGTAGCGACCGCGTCTCTCTCTGTGTGCGCGCCGCGTGATCGGATATGTGAATTTAAAACCGCGTTAAGCCGCGGCATAGACACGCGCGTTGCTGCAACAATAACGAGCCCGAGCTAAGTTGTTCCCTGGATCGGCTTAATTCAATCAGCTGTCTCGTCATCATTTGTTAATCGTTGGGAGCGGCGGGGGGGGGAGGTTTTTGTTGGATTTTGCTTTGCTTCGTTAGAAATCACGGTTTGCATAGCGCTGAAAAACCCGATAACCGGAATGCCCTCCCCCCTCCCATGACCCTCCTTCCTTCTCCAGCGGAAAATGTCGAATCGGACAGCAACAAACAGCACTCATTCAGCGTCAGCCGTTATCGTCGGGACGTGCACTTTAAAAAGAGCGAATATAAGCGGGCGCTAATGCGTGGTTGTGCTGTGAATATCTGTGACCGGTATGGTACTCCCAAACACGCGAGGGTTGTGCGACTGATGGGATGTGTTAAATGTTTGGATGTGGGTTTTTTTTTTACGTGTTTCATTTTTTTAAAATGTGTACGCGTGTGTGGAGGGCAGCGGTAGTGTAGCGGTTAGCGCTACGCTGCGCTATGAACCTGGCTACCCGAGTTCGATTTCCGCTCACGGCCGACACCTGTGACGATTATCTGAACCGGTCATGGGCCTCCCCTAGGTCGACTCCGCCTCAAATGAGTACCTGGTGCGGTGTGTAAAACATCGCCACTGGGGAGACAAAGGCGTCCGGGCGTGGTGCTGGTCACCCACCCTCTCGCGTGCCGTGTCGGCCTTCATAGGTGCTCGCTAACAGCACTTGCCCCAACAGTCTGTTAAGGCTACACGGGGGATCTTTGTTTGGAGAGACTGAATGGTCATTTTCTTGCTTCATTAATTAAAGTCGTACAAGATAAAAATTGATACGTGCTTTGGGAATTGAGCGAGGCTATGAGAAGAGCTTGCGGGTAAAGATGATGATGATTATCATGATGATGATCATGTGTGCAGGAAAGAATGGTGTGGATCAGTGCTGACATCTAAAGTGTGGTGACCTGCAGTGTCGTGAGTGGGTGAGTGAGTGGGTTATTTTCATTTATTTTGCCTATCTTTTATTGTCTTTTTTACAGTTAAGGCCACGCTGATCTATATAGCTCTTTTTTTTTTCAGAAGCGAAGGTGGAAAATGTACGGCAGCCAAATAGTCTAAACGCGTGACGTTGATTTTAAATGTGTAGGAACAAATACTGGCGGACCCGGAGAAACATCCCACGTGACCACGGGGAGAGAGACACCGCAAACTCCAATTATAAAGTCGTCAGGGTCGGGATCCAACCCAAAAACCTCCTGCATACTAGGCGAGGGAGATAACATCTCGCCACTTTGTTGTTGTGACCTGCAGTATGGTGACCTGCAGTGTAGTGAGTGAGTAAATGTGGGTGAAAGTGGGTGGGTGAGTGAGTGAGAAAGTGAGTGGGTGAGTGTTGTTGTAACCTGTAGTGTGGTGAGTGGATGTGCGAGTGGCTGTGCGAGTGAATTAGTAACCAGCAGCATTAAAATCGTAACAATTATACAACTATAATTATCATTAATATCATCAATAACTGTTATCATCATCATGAGTAGCAGCAGTATCATTATCACCACCACCATCATCATTTTAGTGTGCGTACTTGCGTGCACTGTAATTGTATGTAATAGCTTCAAGACGACACGGGAGGGAGAGATTAAGAAAGACGGAGAGTGAAAGGAAATAAGATTTGCCGGTAGGGACATTTTGAGTGAGGTTGATCGAGAGTTAGAGATTGGGGGAGACTCAGACTGAGAAAGGAGAGATTTGGGAATGAAAGGAGGAGATTAAGGGAAAGTAAGATATTGGACGAGAGATATTGATTGATAGAGACATCGAGAGAGAGAGAGACGGACAGATTGGGAGAGTTGGCGATTGGGAGAGAGAGATTGAGAAAGACAGATATATTGGGAGAGTGAGAGATTGAGAGAGAGTACGAGTGATTCCGAAAGAGAGGTCGTGGTTGAGAGAGAGGGAGTGAATGATTCAGAGAGAGAGAGATACGTAGTGATTCAGAGAAAGAGAGGGAGGGATCGGGAGACGTTTGACTTTTAAACCACTTTTATTGCCGCCAGCAGCAACACACTGGAGGCGATTCCGATATGAAATACACAAAGTCACCAGCAAACAAATAAAACAAACGCTATAAATCCACGGGCTGTGGCGCTAAATGCACCGCGCACAACACGAAAGAAAAGTCACGTGGTGGTGTTCATCACGCACGCCACGGTGACGAGCGAGAGCTTCAGAAGGTGAACATGAGGGTGCCGTCCACGCTGGTACAGAGGGCTTGTCCGGCTCCCCGGCGTTCGAAGAAGACGCGCTGCACATCACCGACATGTGTGTGGTATGCGTGCTCCAGCCGGAGCCGCGCCTTGAGCAGGCCCCTGAACACTGGAAGCACAGAGCAGCCGTCAGTGTCACCTTCCAGCATCTTTTATCTCGTTCTGTACACCGCCGTCCTCGCCTGAGCACAGGCGAAGTTGGCGAGGTCATGGCGCTTGTTAGCCAGGTAAGGCACCACCCCATATACGAAGCTGCTGTTGTAGAAGGGCACCCCCAGTTTCCTGAAGATGTCCCCCAAAAGGCGGAACATTGGTTTGAGCCGCTGGCAGCGTAAGTACTGGTGGGGCAGATCCTCCCTGGCACCGCAGGAAATGCACAAGTCTGTTACCCCGGCGAGATTCGGCTGAGCCACATGGCCGATGGCAACGTGCAGTGTGCCAATCTCATTCAGAGAGTTGTAGTGATAGAGAAAGAGAGGGAGGGATCGGGAGAGCGAGGATTAAGAGAGCGAGGGAGCGAGTTGCGGTGTTGGATAAGCTGACTTTATTAGGAAATCCGAGCAATGAAACGGGCTTTGCGTGGATAGATCCTCGGCTTTAGAGCGGGCGCGGACTCTGCAGGGGGTGAATGGGGGGGGGGCAGGAGGGGGAGGGGGGGGCATTAAGGTGGAACCGTGGTGGAGTGAACGTTGGGGATGTCGAGTGTGTGCGGGGAGCGGTGGCGCAGCGGTTAGCGCACTGCGCTACGAGCCCGGCGACCCGAGCGGCTCCATACCCACGTGACGGCCAGCAACCTCGATGACGAATAACTGAGCCGGTTCTGCGGCCTCCCCCCTAGGTCGACTCGGCCTCAAACGGGGTACCCGGTGCGGTGTCTGAAAGGTCGTCGCTGGTGCGCCTCGTGTGCCGTGCCGGGTCTTCGTAGGTGCTCGCGAACGGGCACTTGCCCCAAGACGGTGTGGAAGGCTATCGGGGGGGTGGGCATCTTTATCTTTTGCCGCTTGTCCTCAGCGCCACATTTGACCATTAGTCAGAGCCGCGGGGGGGGGGGGGCGCAGAGGAGCAGAGTGGCTCAGGCTGGTTTGTGGGGGGGGGGGGTGAATTGGTAAAGGGATGGAAGTGGGGGGGGGGGGGGAGACGGGCGTGGCGGGGGGGAGGGAAGGGAGAGAAGGGAGAGAAGGGAGGGTTTGTGGGAGACACCGGGGGGAGGTACGGAGGATGGGGAGGTGGGAGGAGACAGGGAGGGGAGGGTGGGAGGGGAGGTGGGAGGGGAGGGTGGGGAGGGTTGGAGGGGAGGGTGGGGAGGGTTGGAGGGGAGGGGAGGGAGGGAGGGAGGGGAGGGAGGTAGGGAGGGAGGTAGGGAGGGAGGAGAAAGCGAGAGGGATCTCTATGGAGTCCACAGGTAGCTGTCAGAGCCAGGGGGCACGGCTCCTCCTCGACGTTTACCCACAGTGAAGTTGTTTGGCGACGTGCGTTGTTGTCATTCGCCAACCCTCGCTGCTACAGCGTCCACAGTGGCGGCGCGGTGGCCAGGAGATGTAAACTACCTCGCTTGGTGCGCAGGAGGTCGTGGGTTCCATCCCGACCCTGACGCCTGCTGCTGCTGTATATTTGGAGTTTGCGATGTCTCTCTCCCCGTGGTCGCGGGGATTTTTCTCCGGGTCCTCCGGGTTTTCCCTCCACATTTAGAATCAACGTCACGCGTTTAGAGCATTTGGCTCCTATAAATGTCCACGTGATGATGGGTAAGCCACTTCGTTGAGTTATCATCTGGGGCCAGGTCGCTTCTGAGAGAGAGCTACACAGCTCAGTTGGGGCCTTTTACCTCTCTCCCTCTCAACTTAGTTTCTCTCTCTCTTATTTTATCTCTATCTCACACACACACACTTGTCATCGCAGCACAACCGGAGATAATTAAAGTCGCCACGGCAAGCATCTCGACAAAATGTCCAGGAATTCATAATACATTACACGTCAAGTAGAAGGTGGGGAGGAACGGGTGGGGGCGAGGGGGGGTTTGGGAGAGCCATTCCATTGGAGTCAAATGCCCCGTAATAGGAACCCCCTTTGCAATTAACGAAAGGCATCTCACACGCGGCATTCGTGAATACGTGGCCACGCTTGTGAGATGCGCCGTGGATATAGAATTCACACCGGGCCGGGTGCTCGGCGCTCGACAAAACAACCGACATGCTCGCTCGCTGCTGCTGCCGCTGCCACTGCTACACGCCGATCGCATCCACTGTGGCACGCGCGTGGTGCGTCAGCCATCGTCTCTATGCCACCGCTGGATGAAGCCACGGGTCTATCCACTGCTGGATGAAGCCACGGGTCTATTCACTGCTGGATGAAGCCACGGGTCTATCCACTGCTGGATGAAGCCACGGGTCTATCCACTGCTTGATGAAGCCACGGGTCTATCCACTGCTGGATGAAGCCACGGGTATATCCACTGCTGGATGAAGCCACGGGTCTATCCGCTGCTGGATGAAGCCACGGGTCTACCCACTGCTGGATGAAGCCACGGGTCTATCCACTGCTGGATGAAGCCACGGGTATATCCACTGCTGGATGAAGCCACGGGTCTATCCGCTGCTGGATGAAGCCACGGGTCTACCCACTGCTGGATGAAGCCACGGGTCTATCCACTGCTGGATGAAGCCACGGGTCTATCCACTGTTGGATGAAGCCACGGGTCTATCCGCTGCTGGATGAAGCCACGGGTCTATCCACTGCATGATGAAAAAGCCCTTGACGTTGAGGCGACCAGTGTGTGGGGGGGGGGGGGTCACGTGATCCCAATGATGACGACGATGATGGTGATGACGATGCGCCGTTGACAGGCTCGCGTTGCGCAACAACTTTGAGGTTCAACGGCGATGCGATCGTCGTGTAAGTTAAAATGTGCCGGCAGCTTGCGACGTTTTTTTTATATTGCAAAACCACGTGTCGGTGATGTTGGCTAGCTCGGCAAACGCTAGCGGTGTAGTTCTGGGAAGTCCGGGCCAGCCGCGTGACTTGTGACCGGTTCCGGACAATGTCTGGCTGCATCCGCCAAAATGTCACGGCCCACAAAACAACAACAACAAATCGAGTTTGCAACAGCAACAACAACCGCAACAAGAATTTGGGGAAACGCGCTTGCAGCGAGTAAACTCGCGTGTCTCCATCGGTGCGTTAGAAAAAATCGACGTTTCAAGTTGTGTTTTTATTTTGTTAATTAACCACGACAAGAGCTCACGAGAACAAGGATGAGTCTTCTTCTTTGGTTCTTTCGGTAAAGTCACGTAGAATGAGAATAAAATAATAAATTGATCAAATAAAATAACACAATAATATTCTCACGACGTTTCGGCCACAACACAAGCGGCCTTCATCAGGTGAAGGGACGAGACTGACTCCAGCGCTGTCCTACCAGACAGTCTCGTCCCTTCACCTGCTGAAGGCCGCTTGTGTTGTGGCCGAAACGTCGTGAGAATATTATTGTGTTATTTTATTTTATCAATGTATTATTTTATTCTCATTCTACGTGACTTTACCGAAAGAACCAACGAAGATGAATCATTGCAGTCACGAAAGCTTTAAATCGAAAGGATGAGTCTCATTCGACGCCAGGGTGGTCTGAGTCACCGACGCCGTGAACGCAAAGCAAATTCAGCACATTTCTGCGATGAAGCGAACGAGGAATCGCAGCAGAGACAAGCAGAGATCTGAGCGAAATTAACCAACACAAGTCAAGATCGTGTGTAATTTTGTTTTAATCCAGTAACATAAACTCTCTCCGACATATTACTTTTGAAAGCCGTTGGTGGTGGAACAAAAAAAAAAGTGAGCCACAGCAAACATTTAATTCGATCAAATTTCGATTCGCGGTGATGATTGGAAGTCAGCAAAAGGACGGGGCAAGGATCACGTGGCGAGCGAGGAGTGTGCAGGCGGTGCAGCTGCGCCAGAGGGGCACAGGGAGGGAGGGGTGAGAGGGGGGGGATAGGAAAAAGGGAGGGAGGGCGGGAGGGAGGGGGGGTAATGGGGAGGGGGATAGAAGAGAGGGGGGATAGAAGGGACGGGGGGATAGAAGGGAGGGGGGATAGAAGGGAGGGGGGAGAATGGAGGGGGGGATAGAAGGGAGGGGGGATAGAAGGGAGGGGGGGATAGAAGGGAGGGGGGGAGAATGGAGGGGGGGATAGAAGGGAGGGGGGATAGAAGGGAGGGGGAGAGAGAAGGGAGGGAGGGTTATGTGAGACAGGAATGAGAGATGAGGGGGAGAGAGAGGGAGGGAGTCTGTATTTTAGCATAATAATAAGCAATCTGCATCCGTCACGCCGCCTCTCCGCTCCAAATCCTTCCCACATTCAGCTGCGCGGAACGAGCACCGGGGAAGCTTTGCCCGCACCATGGAGATGATGCGTACAGAGGAGGAAAAGGCGCAGCTCTGCAAGTGATCTATAATTGTTTTTATTTACCAGGTAGGGCCCACTGAGCTATACGGCTCTTTGTCAGAAGCGACCTGGCCACCACAGATGATAGCTCAACTTAAGTGGCTTATCATTTGGAGGAGAAATCCGGATGACCCCCGGGGGAAAATCCACGTGACGACGGGGAGAGAGACACGTGACCACCAAATACACAAACCAGGCGTCAGGGTCGGGATCGAACCCACGACCTCCTGCAAACCAGGCGAGGTAGTTAACATCTCCAAGCCACCGTGATGACGATGAGAGAGAGACACCGCAACCTCCAAATACACAAACCAGGCGTCAGGGTCGGGATCGAACCCACGACCCCCTGCATACCAAGCGATGTAGTTAACATCTCCTAGCCACCGTGACGCCCTGGACTGCACTCGCCGCTGCTGACGGACGGGGCATTCGCAATCCAGAGAGATCGATCTCTTGAATGCCGACTCCCGCAGAAGTTCTTCTGGCCTACGCAGTGAGTCCTCGTTGAACGCGCCGGTAAGATGCGTTCCTGAAAAGTCAGCTCCGCGAAAGCAATTTCCCAACGATGATAAACGTAACGACAAAGTGTGGCGGGGGATACGTTGTACCAATACGCACACGCGCAGTGAGATGGCACGCCGCCGCTTTACTGTGTATCATCCCGCGTACTGTATCACTCCGCTCAGCCGTGCAGCTCAGGAAAGTAGTTCGTCGTCGACCGCTCAAGATACGGCGTTCGGACACTGCGCGTCCCGCTAAAAAGTGCCGTGCTAAAAGTGTCCCCGAATGTAAGAGAACCGCGTTATTACAGCGACTACGCGCGATGGTGTGAGCACAATGACGCGTTCCCAGGCTGGAAGAGGTGGGACTCACCGACCACTTTACCCCACCACACGCGACACACCGATGATCGACGTACCTGTGGCGTTACATATTTACCGCTGCTGCTGGTGGAGGATATGTCAAGAGACTCGCACCATTGTTTAAAAAAATATTTGCCAATTTACTTGAATTAACATTCATCATCACGTTTGGTATGTTGAACTTCTTTCGCACCGTACGTAGCAAACCGTGCTCATTGGAGGTGCAATAATCATCATTCATAGCTGGGCAATAGTCGGTGGCTATGCTGCTGCACGTGGCTACCTTTAATCCAACACTGAGCTGCACGTGGCTACCTTTACTCCAGCACTAAGCTGCACGTGGCTACCTTTACTCCAGCACTAAGCTGCACGTGGCTACCTTTACTCCAGCACTAAGCTGCACGTGGCTACCTTTACTCGAGCACTAAGCTGCACGTGGCTACCTTTACTCCAGCACTAAGCTGCACGTGGCTACCTTTACTCCAGCACTAAGCTGCACGTGGCTACCTGTATTCCGGCAACTTTGCAGCCAACAGCGAGGGCTGATGGATCACGCACGGATGGGATGTGAAACTCCTCTCTTCCCCGCGGGGGTCGAGGAGGTGCCGTGACACCCTGCCTCGCCAAGTGAAGGGCAGTGCAGCATGTGGACTGATCGCCATCTGCCTCCATCTGTATGGGGGAATGGAGCGCTGCTGCCCCCTTCGCACAAGGCGAGAGGACTTCCCCAGGCGTCTCCGCATTTCCTCCCAACGTGAATCATAATAATAATAATATCACTGTGTAACAAAAGGAAAATTGTCCCTGGGTAGTAAGTGTTATTTCCTAATTGCTTATGCCTCAAAAGTACAGAAAATGGCTATTACTCCCCACAAACTTCTGCTTTTGTGACCAGAACATTGATATTTTAAAATGCGCCTATTGTCAATGAGAAAACGTGTGCATTTGTGTCATTCCTTCGCGCGAAAAATCGTGTTACATAGTGTAATCGTTATAGTAACAACAAACACAACTCATCCCTTATTGGCTGACGAGATCAAACAAATCAAATAATAACCCCAATGTTACGGTGGGACACCTCCCGATGAAGAGTCGAGACGACTCAGGCGTGTGGCTCTCCTGGAGGCAAACGAAAGTCGGCAACCTGTGGTCTCCAGAGCCGCGTGTGGCTCTCCAAGGACTCGTTCGTGACGTTAGGCGTCAAGGACCACCACCGTCTCGCATTAATCACACAGAGCATTTGGGTTCTTTAAATATGTTTTTTTTTTATTAAAAAAAGAATGGTTATTCTTGTAACATTGGTGTCCGCCACCTGGACTGAGTAGAACGGGAAAGTGGAGTGAACAGCAGTTTGGTGAGTGGATGAGTGAGTTAATGGTTGGGTGAATAGGTCAGTGAGTGTGTTGGGAGTGAGTGAGTGGGTATGTTGTTGAGTGGGTGGATGGGTGAGTGAATGAGTGGATGATTGGGTGAATGAGTGAGTGGGTGTGTTGGTGAGTGGGTGAGTGAGCGGTTGGGTGAATGGGCGAGTGGGTGTGTGGGTGAATGGGTGAGTGAGTGAGTGGGTGAGTAAGTGGGTGGATGAGTGCGTGAGTGAGTGGATGAGTAAGGTTGTGAGTGAGAGGATGAGTGAGTGGATGAGTGAGTGGATGAGAAGGCGTGTGAGAGGGCGAGTGAGTGGGTGGGTGAGTTAGTGGTTGAGTGGGTGGGTGAGTGGATGAGTGTATGAGTGAGTGGTTGAGTGAGTGAGTGGGTGAGTGGGTGATTGAGTGGGTGAGTGGATGGGTGAGTGGGTGAGTGAGTTGGTGAGTGGGTGGGTGAGTGAGTGGGTGAGTGTGTGAGTGATTGGTTGAGTGGGTGGGTGAGTAGATGAGTGCGTGGTTTGGGATGGTGGGTGAGTGAGTTGGTGAGTGGGTGAGTGAGTGGGTGAGTGAGTGGGTGTGTGGGTGAGTGAGTGGGTGTGTGGGTGTGTGGGTGAGTGAGTGGTTAAATGGATGAGTGAGTGGGTGAGTAGGTGAGTGATTGGGTGAGTGAGTGGTTGAGTGGGTGGGTGAGTGGTTGAGTGGGTGAGTGGATGAGTGAGTGATTGAGTGAGTTGGGTGAGTGGATGAGTGAGTGGTGGGGGGGGGGGGTGAGTGGGTGAGTGAGTGAGTGAGTGGGTGATTGAATAGGTGAGTGGGTGGGTGAGTGGATGAGTGAGTGAGTGAGTGGATAGGTGAGTGGATGAGTGAGTGGTGGGGGGGGGGGAGTGAGTGGGTGAGTGAGTGGATGGGTGAGTGGATGAGTGAGTGGTTGAGTGAGTGGGTGGGTGAGTGGGTGATTGAATGTATTAGTGAGTGGATGGGTGAGTGAGTGGATGAGTGAGTGGGTGGGTTAGTTGGTAAGTGAGAGGGCGAGTAAGTGGGTGGGTGAGTTGGTGGCTCAGTGAGTGAGTGGGTGAGTGAGTTTGTTTTATCGAATTGTAAAAAAAAATATCTTCTTGTTGTTTCGGTTGCCGACCCCTGGCCATGGTCAATCCACTGCTGGATGAAGGCCTCTACTCGCCTGCCGCCTCCACGGTGCAGCCAGTTTCTGTCGATCTTCTTTTTGTGTTAAGTTTGTTGTCGTTAATCCGTGGTGGGGGTAGCGAAGACTGTGTACGGTCCGAAAGAAGCGCAACATACTGACATACAATACTGCACCTCCAATTAGTTCGTTTGGATACGTACGGTGCGAAAGAAGTTCAACACCCGTACATCAAAATACTGCACCTCTGATTAGCGAAATCCAATACACACGCACACCTAGCCAGCCAGCCAGCGTAGCATCGACGTAGAAAACAACAACAACAACAACAACAGCAGCAACAACAACAAAATCAGCAGCAACAACCGGAAAAAATAATTAGAATAATTATTATGCCTAAGCCCCCCCCCCCGCCCCTAACAATATAAATAAACAAGCTTGTGCCGGCGAAATAAGGAAGAGTTGGCAGGCATTAATAAACGGCACACGAGGCGAGGCCGTGCACGATGTTCCTGCCGACGAACGATACCGCGCGCGCGCGAGAGAGAGAGAGCGGGAGGGAGAGGGAGGGAGAGATGTTACAAATATTACATAGAAAACATAGGGGGAACATAGACATGGAGTAGGGAGAGAGGTGGGGTAGAGAGAGAGAGAGAGGGAAGGGGTAAGGAGAGCAGAGCCTGAAATATTTTGTGAAATCTTTCATTTAAAAAAGGAGAGGGAGGGGGGTTACATAAAGCAAAGCATGAAAAAAAACCGAAATGATGAACGAAGCAAAGTGCCGACTACACCGAACATATTTTTGTTTCCTCTGATCATAAAAATAAGAGCGGGAGAGAGGGAGGGAGCAAGAGAGCGAGACGGAGCGAGCGATAGTGCAGAGGTCGCTTCCCAGCATGGAGAGTCCTCATTCCGAGCCACCACCGCCACCACCACCACCGCCACAACCACCACTACCACCACCACCACCACCTATCCCACCGCTCCAGCACCACCCAGAGAACAAATCCGGAGAGCCAATCGACCTCGACTCGCGTATGTAAACTTAACGCACGGTTTTGTTTTTTATTACGAAAGTGTTTTTTTTTTGTTACCGGGAAAACTAAAAAAAAATACCAAAGAGATTTCCGGCTCAAATGTCCCACCGTCACACGTGCTCTGAAGAAGGGCCATTGCCGGAAACGTCGCCTGTTTATTTATTCCCCCCCCCCCAACACCCCGTCCTTCATTGCTTTATTGTTATTCCTGTCTCAAATGAGCATTGCGACAATTAAGGGCTCATCTCCCGTTCACAGCCCTGATCCTTTGGTGGAAATTCCACGTTCATATGGCCGGGGGTGAGAGCGAGACTACCCATAGAACAACCACTGTAATGTTAATTATAACATCCCAATTCGACACTGTAGCCCCCCCCCCCCTCCTTCCGCCCCCCCTCCCACCTCCACACGCAAATTTTTGCCCAATTTATCTTTGGAAGTGTGTCAGTTTCTACGTGAGTGTATCAGGTGGATATGCAAGTATATATGTGCCTATATACCTCTATGGGTCTCTATGTGACTCAATGGGTCTATTTGCAACTATATCGTTTATCTGTGTCTGTGTATGGGTCTCTGTGTGAGTCTATGAAATCTCGAAGTCAAGTCATCAGTGACCGGGCTAAGACCATCAGCTCGCCACGCTTGTAAACACGCACACGGGGACAACACGTTGTCCATTACATGCCCTCTGAGAGCACCGCTTAAATTTGACGTCCATCACATGGCAGTGTGCGGTTGTGTGACCGGGTCATCGCAGCCCGTTCACCCATCACACAATTGGTCACCCGTCTCGTGACCTCCTGCCAGCAGCGAACCGTCGTGATCATAAAATAATTTGAAAATAATTTGAAAATAACTGTGCGTGCGCGTGTGTCTGCATTGTATTTCAGGACGTATCCGGATGTGTATGGCTGGGTCATGTGGACCCGCATGCCCAGCCACCGCATGGCCAAGCAGCTTCAGTTTTGGCAGGGCAGAGGGGCCTAAACGATCGCGGCACGGGCTGGAGAAGAGAGGGAGCTGATGTTGATACAGGAGGATGTGGAGCTGAGTTGGCTTGCCGATGAACGGTACCAGCGGTGTCAAGATCGGCCTTTTGTGCAGGAGACAGCCTCATGAAGGACGCAAAACTGGGCAGTGCCAGGCTAGGTGTACTTTGAGGCTACCGGGCAGTTAGAGAATGTCGCCCTCCAGCAACACCGAAGGGCGACTGAGTAACGCTCACAACGAGCCGTGTGGCTAAAACGTAGCAGGTTGACACAGTGTGGAGTACAGGTGGTGCATCTGTCAGTCATCCCAGTCAGTCAACCCATGGCACCTGAGTCTGTCCAGTGACCTCCTTGCCATCGGGCGTTCGACACTTCACGTAGCCTTATCGTGCACATAACCACTTAGTCGCGAAAGGCGGTTGTTGTTGTTGTTTTAACACATCGTGCACATAACTACTTAGTCGGGAAAGGCGGTTGTTGTTGTTTTAACACATCGTGCACATAACCACCTAGTCGCGAAAGGCGGTTGTTGTTGTTGTTGTTTTAACACATCGCTACTTGGGAGACATACGTCGGCCGGTCGTGTTGCTAGCCACACAACCCCCCCTCGTGTACCGTACTGTCCTTCATTAGTGCTCGCTGACAGCGCTTGCTCCCAGAGGCTATACAAGGAATTTGTGTCTTGGCAAGTGGCCCTGTGATTAATATGTGCAAAGTATCTGTCGATTAAAGTAGCGTGCGCGCGTGACGTATATTGCAGGTGTCGTTGTGATGGTGCTGACGCTCGCTAACAGCACTTGCCCCGACAGTGTGCGTTCAGGCTATATGGGGGAGCTTTGTCTTTGGGCCGGTGCCACTCATCGTCGTTGCATGTTGCTCGCGGAACATTTTCATCTGGGCGCGAATCTCCAAACGTCATCTCCGTGCCGCGATCCAAGTCTCTGCAAGCGCGCTTCGCATGAAAGCCACCGCCTACGAAACAAAAAAGCGTTCTCGCTTTTCACCGCAGCCTCCGCTTAAAATATCTCCCCTGCCGACTTTTTCTTTAAAAAAAAAAAAAACTTTTTGGTGTGCGAGTGACTATAAACGTCGTTGTCGAATTTTTTTTATACATAAAAAAAATAATTCGCCCTCTTTGTACATTTTTTTTTTTATGAAATGTGAATCCCAAAAAAAAGTATTATGATTATTGGCTGCGGGTTTTATTTTATTTTTTTATTTCGTGTGTGTTGCAAGAGAAGCGTAGAGATTTCCTGCACAATTCTCGAGCGCGTTGGCACCAGCGATTTGACGTTCAGGAGCCATACTTAGCACTCCTATTGCTTTTTTTTTCGTATCGTTCTGATCCGCCCCTATTGGACATCTTCGAAAAGGAACTATATGGCTCTTCGGATTCCTCCAGTGTACATATTCTGATGTCGGGGTCTGATGCTGCTGCTGCCGCTGCTGGCCACGACGAGAGGCCTTCAGCAGCAGAGAGTTCGTGTCGTTTCGCCGTTCCTTCTCCTCCTCCACCGTTGAAGGAGCGCAAACCGCAGTGGACTCATTGTAGAGGTTCTATGCGTCTCCATGTGTCGCCATATTTCTCTCTATATATGTTGAACTTATTTCGCACCGTACAAAGCCAATCGGAGGAAGGACAACAAACTAAACACGAAACGCAGTTCTCTGGAAACGAGTTTTCAATCTCGATTATTTAAAAGTGACGTAGCCCCCTCTGTGGCTTGCTAATATCGGAAGGAAGAGCTTTCCAGACGGCCGCAGAAACGCATTTGAAAAGCTCGCGATGCAGTGATCGTCGCGGACATGCAAATGTTGAATTTCTATGGGTATCTAAGTGTGTCTATGTATCTCCACGAGTCTTTATGTATCTCTATGTGTCTCTATGTATCTCTATGAGTGTACTGTAGGGTCCACGGTGTGAGTTGCGTGGCCACGTTCACACTACTGTGGCTTGTTTCTTTAATTCATCTCTACGTGTCCCGATGTCTACTATGTATCAAGATGAGCCTCCATGAATCGCTATGAGTCTCTATGTATTTATATGTAGCTCTATGTATCTGTATGGGTTTATTTCAATATCTACGAGTCTCTATGTATCTCTACTACGTGTCCCTACCGGTATCAATGTATCTCAATGTATATATATATGGGTTTCTCTGAATATCTATGAGTCTCTATGTATCTCGACGTATCTCTATGGGTCTACTTTATGGGCCGTAGTTTTGGTTGCATATCCACGGTTGTACTGCGGCTTGCCTTCAATGTAACTCTACGCGTCTCTGTGCATCTCTGTGGGTCTCTATGGATCTCTATCAGTCGGTGTGTATTTGAACGTGTCCCTATGGATTCACGACGCGTAAACCTTCCCTACAATTCCCATACCTCAACCCTCATTGCGCAACTGCCCTGGCTCCCTGTCTGCTACCGCTGCCCGTTCAGGCTCCTCACCCTGGTCTACAAATACCTTCATGGTGTTGCCCCACCACGTCTTGCCACTCTTGGATCTTTATACCTGTCGCCTTTTTGCCCTCTACGTCCTCAATCTTTAGATGTCCCTCTGTCCCCCCTTCTCCTCCTTGTGCTGAACCCACACTGTCTCTCTCTCTCTCTCTCTGTTCCCCCTTCTCCTCCTTATGTTGAACCCACACTGTCTCTCTCTCTGTTCCCCCTTCTCCTCCTCCTTGTACTCAATCCACGCTGCCTCTCTCTCTCTGTTCTCCCTTCTCCTCCTTGTACTCAATCCACGCTCTCTCTCTCTGTTCCCTCTTATCCTCCTTGTACTCAATCCACGCTGCCTCTCTCTCTCTCTCTGTCCCCCCTTCTCCTCCTTGTACTCAATCCATGCTGTCTCTCTCTCTCTCTCTGTGCGGAGACTGACTCTGCGTGACGTGTGGCGAATACAGCATCCAGCTCAGCGGCAGTACTCTTTGTGCCGCTGCGGCTCTTAAGGGCATGATGAGCCTTGCCAGGCTTGAGCGACTGTGCGTCAACGCCGGCAGCGTTAACCTGCTTGGGGACAGTAAAATCCTACCCTCCGGTTTCTCCGATCACCGCCTGGTCTCTGCGCTGCTGCGAATTCCCAGACCGCAGCAGCACAGTGCCTGCTGGAGACTCAACGTACAGCTGCTTGATGACACCGACTTCAGAGAAACCTTCATAGCCTCTGGGGCTCAGTGGCTTCCTGCCAAAGGAAGCTTCAGCTCCCACCAGCTATGCTGCGACAACACAAAGGCGCAGGTCAGGGCTCTCTGTCAGCGGTTCATGAGCCAGCACGCCGCCGCCAAGAACGAGGTGGCGCTCTAACCGCAGAACGAGCTGCTGGCACTTGAGGCGGAGCTGAGCTCACCCCACGGCAGACAGCAGGGTGAGACGCCGCTGGAGAAGCAGCGGCTTTTCAGGTCCATCACGGACGAGCGGGCACATCGTGCTTTTGTGCGCAAAAAGATGCAGCACCTGTCGCAAGATGGACTCTCCCTCTAAGTGTTTCTTCCGCTTAGACAAAGCACCGGCCAACACCACGAAAAATTCCAGTTTGCGAACCCCAGATGGACAAACAGCAACATCTGAGAGCGAGATCGCCAAGACCGCCAGGGATTTCTACTCGCAACTTTTCGCCGCCGCAACCAGCGGCATCGTCTGGACAGCCCCGTCACCCTGCAGGAGCTCCACACCGCTGTGCAAGGGCTCGCAGCTGGTAAAGCCCCGGGGATTGACGGCCTGCCGGTTGAGTTTTTACGCGGCCTTCTGGGATGAGCTTGGCCCTCCACTACTACAATTGTTGACGGAGAGGCCTGCAGAAGGGGGAACTCCCCACAGAGCTGCAGGAGAGCCGTGGTCTCCCTGATACCCAAGAAGGGGGACCTGCGCCTCGTCGAGAACTGGCGACCCGTGGCCATCTTGTGCGCTGACTACAAAATCTTCTCCAGGGTGCTGGCAAACCGTCTCAAGACAGCGCTGGGTCAGCTGATCCTGCCGGAACAGTCGTATTGCATCCCCAGACGGTGCATATACGACAACATCGGTACGGTCAAGAGACGTAATTCATTTGCAGAAGCGCACAACATGGACTTAGGCCTCCTATTCTTGGATCAGGAGAAGGGCTTTGACAGGGTGAGCAACGAGTACTTGGACAAACCCCTAACGTCGCTCGGCTTCGGCCAGGCCTTCATCTCGCACGTTAGGCTCCTGTACACGGGGCACATCCAGCCTCACGAAGATAAACCAGCGGCTCGGCGCCCCTTTCCCTGTGACGAGGGGGGTCAGACAGGGATGCCCCCTCTCGGGACTGCTGTACCACCCTTGTACATTGAGCCACTGCTACGCCACCTGAGACGAAATCTGTCTGGCCTCAAAGTCCCGGGACCTGAGAACGCGGTCGTCAAGCTCTCGGCTTACGCAGACGACGACGTGATGCGTCGTGCTCAACAATGCGCCTGACGTCACCGCGCTCTTCCAGGCGGTGGCAGTGTACGAGAGCGGGGCCTCCTCCGTCAGGGTCAACTGGGCCAAGTGCGAGGCCCCCTCTGTGTTTGGGTTCGCGAGGCGGCGTTCGCTCCGTGCCCCTCCCAGGAGGAGTCAGTTGGCAGGACGACGGAGTCAAGTACCTGGGGGTTTACCTGGGGAGACCACGTGACGTCGCTCTGAACAACTGGACCGAGCTGGCCGACACAATCGAAGCTAAATTACTGACATGGGCACGCCTCGCTCCGCAGATGTCCTTCAGGGGCCGAGTGCTCGTCGCTAACACCCTGGCAGCATCCGCGCTGTGGCACAAGACCAAAGCCCTCCAGCCTCCTGCTTGGCTACTCACCAGAGTCAACCGCTCACTCGCGCACTTCGTCTGGCACAGGAAGCACCGGCTCAGGCCGGGGGTTCTCTGCCTGCCAGTGGGCGAGGGCGGCCAGGGTCTGGTGGACGTCGCCGCCAGGGTCATGAGTTTCAGGCTCATGGGCAGTCAGGCGGCCGCTGTACGACCGGGAGGAGCTACCCTGGAGGTCGCCAGCCCTCGCCCTGCTGAGGAATGCAGGGGGGTGCCTGGGGTACGGACAGGAGCTCTTCCTGATGGACCTGAGCCTGGTCGACTACACGAGGTTGCCAGGTTATCACCAAAGCCTCTTGGACGCGTGGCGGAGCTTGGAGTGGAGCAGAACGTGCGCGCCCTACGACCTCGCGCAGTTCCTGAACGAGCCCCTTGTTCTGCAACGGCCTCTTCCAGGTGGTCAGAGGAGAAAGGACCCTGGCTCTATACCTCACATCAGCAGGGCTCGTACAGGCCCACCAGCACAAGTGGAAGACCGCAGCTGAGATCGCCAGCACAGCGGGACTCTGCTCCATGGTCGCCGGGGAGAAGCTGCTGCGGGACGTCGCTCCGTGCCATGAAGGAGCTGCGCCTGAAGCTGGAGGCGCCGGGGGACGGTGGCGTTCCTCCCCCCCTCTCCTCCTCCTTCCCGGAGTTGTGCTTCTCCTGCGCGCAGCCCCCGGCCACAGCGACTCCGGCAAGCTACTGAAGCTCCGAGGCTGCAGGAACGTGCCCCTGAAGAGTGCCCCAAACACAGCTCTCTCTGCACGTGCCTGTGTCAAGGCGCTGCATTCCCGGGACCTGGCCGACCTACCGGACACTAAATGGAGAGACCATTTCTCTCCCCTCATTGCGACCGTCCCCCCAGTGGAAACAAATGTCCAAGTCTTCCGTAGCCAAACGCTGCGGTGACCTCCAGTGGAGATTGGCACACTGCACGTTGCCATCGGCCGTGTGGCTCAGCCGAATCTCGCCAAGGGTAACAGACTTGGTGCATTTCCTGCGGTGCCAGGGAGGATCTGCCCCACCAGTACTTACGCTGCCAGCGGCTCAAACCAATGTTCCGCCTTTTGGGGGACATCTTCAGGAAACTCGGGGTGCCCTTCTACAACAGCAGCTTCATATATGGGGTGGTGCCTTACCTGGCTAACAAGCACCATAACCTTGCCAACTTTGCCTGTGCTCAGGCGAAAATGGCGGTGTACAGAACGAGGAAAAAGATGCTGGAAGGTGACACTGATGGCTGCTCTGTGCTTCCAGTGTCCAGGGGCCTGCTCAAGGCGCGGCTATGGCTGGAGCACGCATACCACACACATGTAGGTGATGTGCACGTCTTCTTCGAATGCTGGGGAGCCGGAAAAAACCCTCTGTATCAGCGTGGACGGCACCCTCATGTTCACTTTCTGAAGCGCTCGCTCGTCACCGTGGCGTGCGTGATGAACACCACCACGTGACTTTTCTTTCGTGTTGTGCGCGGTGCATTTAGCGCCAAAGCGCGTGGATTTATAGTGTTGGTTATTTGTGTTGCTGGTGACTTTGTGTGTCGGAATCGCCTCCAGTGCTGTTGCTGCTGGCGGCAATAAAAGTTGTTTGAAAGTAAAATAGTCTCTGTCCCTCCTTCTCCTCCTTGTACTCAATCCACGCTGCCCCTCTCTCTCTCTCTTCTCGCCCACCCGTTCACTGGAACAAACTTCCCCCTCCGCGTTAAGCGGTCACCTTCGCTCACTAAGTTTCCGCTCCGCACTCAAAACTCGCTCACTGTTACCCCTAGCTCACCCCACGACCCCCTTGAACTCCCCTCTCACAATCGCCACCCTTACTGTTCCCCTCTTCATATTATCATTCCCCGGCCTATCACTCATTAACACCCATTCATTAAATCCATTCGTCACCATTCACCGTCATCAATTTCGCTTTCACCAAATCCACGCAACGTAACAGATCCCCCCCCCCCCCGCGTCCTCGTCATCTGTCGCGTTCACCCCATCTCCGCCGTCACATCCACGCGCACCGTTGCTAATTCCGTGTAGAACGCCTTGCATAAGGCGCCCATTTAAATGATTTTGAGATAAAGAGATTGTTTGGGGAAAGGCCACGCGGAGCGATGGGGTTGAACACCCTATCCCCCATGCGGGTGTAACAGAATGACATTGGTCCGCTACTTAGCTGCACGCGCAGATCCAGCGGGGACGCGAGGGCTCCTCCTCCTCTACCCCCACCTACAGGTGAAGGGAGTTCCACGACACTCGCGCGGTGATCCACCAACCCCTCGCTGCTACTGCTGCTGCCTTCGGCAGGGCTGGGATTGGAGGCGCGATGCTCACTGCTTCTGGCGGTGGGGGGCAGTGGCAGGGGGTAATTCACAGGCGCTGATTAAAGAAGCTATAACAAAAGGTGGACGCCGCAGTGGCTAGGATATGTTATCTCCCTCGCCGTGTATACAGGAGGTCGTGAATTCGATCCCGACCCTGAAACCCGCGGTATATTGGGAGTCCGTATGTCTCTCTCTCTCTCTCTTTCCCCGTGGTGGTCGCGTGGATTTTTCTCCGGGTCCTCCCGTCTTTTTTTACCCTCCACATTCAGAAACGTGGCTGTTTCGAGTGATTCGAATCATTGAGACATCATTTGTGATGGCCAGGTCGCTTCTGAAAAAGAGCTACATCGCTCAGTGGGCCTTACCTGGTAAAATAAAAATATATCTTTTGTGTATATATTCATAGTTGATATGCCTGCTTTGATCGCATCGCAACGTTGATTTCCATTTCTCAAAAAGCTTGCTCCTCCGAAGAGATCACTTTCACTCTCTCTCTCTCTGTCTCTCTCAAGAACACCAGTGAAGTGAAACGACTCTCGTTCTGATTTATAAAGAAGAAAAAAAATGAAAAAATGGAATTAGCCAAACATTCCGATGCACAGGGACACCCGCCCCCGGGTGGAACCTGGTGCCAGAAGTAATATTAGAGATAGTGACGAACATTGCAATGAATAAGTAATGCCAGTGGCGTTTAAGTGTTGTGAGTTCCAGAGAGGGGACAGGAGGGGAGAGGAAGGGAGAGGAGAGGAGGGAGTGGGAGAGAGGTAGGAGAGAGGTAGGAGAGAGGTAGGAGACGTAGAGAGGGGAGGTAAATATGGGATGTGGACGAGAGAGAGAGAGAGGGAATGCGAGATGTGGGGTGTGGTGTCCATAGAGAGAGAGAGAGAGTGGAGAGAAAAGAAAGGCGATGGATCCCAGCATCTTCAGCGGATGGTCAACGGACTCGTCTGCCACGCCAAGATCGCCATACACAGGGTGAGGAAGGTGGCCGTGGAGGGGAAACGCCCGGCCAGCGGCCTGGGCACCTTCCGCGCTCTGATCGGTGCCAGGGTGTTTGGGCTGAAGTTCCGGCGTGCGGCGCGGCGGCTGTCCCACGCCTTGCCGGCCTTCATGGAGCAGTGGGCGCTGGAGCAGGCCACGTGCTCGGTGGAAGAAGGCGGAGAGCTCCACGTGGAGCTACCGTCGGAGGCCGTAGGACTGCGAGGAGTGCTGGGTGCAGATGCAGCACTTGTCGTAGTTTAAAACAAAAGAATTGTCTAGGAAACAGGGGGAACAACATAGAGATTGAATAGGGCGAGAGGGGGGTAGAGAGAGAGAGAGAGGGGGTAGAGAGAGAGAGGGGGTAGAGAGAGAGGGGGTAGAGAGAGAGGGGGTAGAGAGAGGGGGTAGAGAGAGAGGGGGTAGAGAGAGAGAGAGGGGGTAGAGAGAGAGGGGGTAGAGAGAGAGGGGGTAGAGAGAGGGGGGGTAGAGAGAGGGGGTAGAGAGAGAGAGAGGGGGTATAGAGAGGGGGTAGAGAGAGGGGGTAGAGAGAGGGGGTAGAGAGGAGTGGTAGAGAGAGATGGAATGGGGTAAGGAGGAGGAGCAGAGCGTGCTTCTTCGTGGTGATGTTTTGTGTCTACGAAGAAAGTAGCACAGATTGATTTTGTTTCACAATGGGAAAATACGTACAATCTGTCATTTAAAGGGGGGGGGGGTGGGGGTGGGCGGGAGCACGTAAAGCAAAGCGATGGTAGAACAACTAAATGATGAACGAAGCAAAGTGCCGACGAAACCGAGCATCCTCTTGTTTCCTCTGATCGTTAAAAGAAAGGGATGACGACACACAAGAGTGAGAGAGAGAGAGTGGGGACGTGAGAGCAAAAGAGGGGGGAGAGAGAGAGAAAACAGAGACTTTTTGACTTTCAAACTATTTTTTATTGCCGCCAGCAGCAACAGCACTGAAGGCGATTCTGATATGAAATACAGTCACCAGGAAACAAATGAAAATAAACGCTATAAATCCACGCGCTGTGGCGCTAAATGCACTGTGTACAACACGAAAGAAAAGTCACGTGGTGGTGGTGGTGGTGGTAATCTCGCACGCCACGGTGACGAGCGAGCGCTTCAGAAGGTGAACACGAGGAGGGTGCCGTCCACGCTGGTACAGAGAGGGGCTTGTCCGGCTCCCCAGCGTTCGAAGAAGGCGCGCTGCACATCACCGACATGTGTGTGGTACATGGCGTGCTCCAGCCGGAGCCGCGCCTTAAGCAGGCCCCTGGACACTGGAAGCACAGAGCAGCCGTCAGTGTCACCTTCCAGCATCTTTTTCCTCGTTCTGTTCACCGCCAACTTCGCCTGAGCACAGGCGAAGGTGGCGACGTCATGACGCTTGTTAGCCAGGTAAGGCACCACCCCATATACGAAGCTGCTGTTGTAGAAGGGCACCCCCAGTTTCCTGAAGATGTCCCCCAAAAAGGCGGAACATTGGTTTGAGCCGCTGGCAGCGTAAGTACTGGTGGGGCAGATCCTCCCTGGCACCGCAGGAAATGCACCAAGTCTGTTACCCTTGGCGAGATTCGGCTGAGCCACACGGCCGATGGCAACGTGCAGTGTGCCAACCTCCACTGGAGGTCACCGCAGCTTTGGCTACGGGAGACTTTGTACATTTGTTTCCACTGGGGGGCGGCCGCAATGAGGGGAGAGAAATGGTCTCTCCATTTAGTGTCCGGTAGGTCCGGTAGGTCGGCCAGGTCCCGGGAATGCAGCGCCTTGACACAGCCACGTGTCGAGGCTCTGTGTTCGGGGCACTCTTCAGGGGCAAGTTCCTGCAGCCTCGGAGCTTCAGTCGCTTGCCGGAGTCGCTGTGGCCGGGGGGCTGCGCGCAGGCGAAGTGAGAGAGGGAGAGAGGGAGGGAGAGGCAAGCAAGCGCGATATACCGAGGATGGGAGAGTAGAGGGAGAGCGGCAGGGGAGAGTGCAAAGAGAGAGGGCGCAGGAGGAGAAGTGACGACAGGCATAGAGAGAGAGAGAGCGGCGGTGGGGGGTAGAGGAGGTGGGGGTAGTGGGGGGAGGAGAGAGCGAAAATAAGTGAAAGAAGCATTGGCGTCCACTCGGCCTCCCGTCCCGTGAGAGCCCCCCCCCCCCTCTCCACCGCCCCCCCCCCCCCCCCATGAGGAGGAGCTGTCACAACGCATCGCACAGCAAACATCGAGGCGAGGAAGGGGGGGGGCAGTGGGGGGGGGGAGGTTAGGGGGGCCCACACCGGCAAGTCTCCTCACATTTGCCTGACACCGACACAGCCGCCACCGCCGCCTCGTCCTCCTAAACCCAGGGTCGGAAACCTGCGGCACGGGAACCGCACGCGGTGGCTCTTTGGCTGCCCCCTCTCGGCTCTTTGGCTGCCCCCTCTCGGCTCTTTGGCTGCCCCCTCTCGGCTCTTTGGCTGCCCCCTCCCGGCTCTTTGGCTGCCCCCTCTCGGCTCTTTGGCTGCCCCCTCTCGGCTCTTTGGCTGCCCCCTCTCGGCTTTTTGGCTGCCCCCTCTCGGCTCTTTGGCTGCCCTCTCTCGGCTCTTTGGCTGCCCCCTCTCGGCTCTTTGGCTGCCCTCTCTCGGCTCTTTGGCTGCCCCCTCTCGGCTCTTTGGCTGCCCCCTCTCGGCTCTTTGGCTGCCCCTCATGGCTCTTTGGCTGCCCTCTCTCGGTTCTTTGGCTGCCCCCTCTCGGCTCTTTGTCTGCCTTCTCTCGGTTCTTTGGCTGCCCCCTCTCGGCTCTTTGGCTGCCCCCTCTCGGCTCTTTGGCTGCCCCCTCTCGGCTCTTTGGCTGCCCCCTCCCAGTTCTTTGGCTGCCCCTCTCGGTTCTTTGGCTGTCCCCTCATGGCTCTTTGGCTGCCCCCTCCCGGTTCTTTGGCTGCCCTCTCTCGGCTCTTTGTCTGCCCCCTCCCGGCTCTTTGTCTGCCCCCTCCCGGCTCTTTGGCTGCCCCCTCTCGGCTCTTTGTCTGCCCCCTCTCGGCTCTTTGGCTGCCCCCTCCCGGCTCTTTGGCTGCCCCCTCTCGGCTCTTTGGCTCCCCCCTCTCGGCTCTTTGGCTGCCCCCTCTCGGCTTTTTGTCTGCCCCCTCTCGGCTCTTTGGCTGCCCCCTCCCGGTTCTTTGGCTGCCCCCTCCCGGTTCTTTGGCTGCCCCCTCTCGGTTCTTTGACTGCCCCCTCTCGGTTCTTTGGCTGCCCCCTCTCGGTTCTTTGGCTGCCCCCTCATGGCTCTTTGTCTGCCCCTCATGGCTCTTTGGCTGCCCTCTCTCGGTTCTTTGGCTGCCCCCTCTCGGCTCTTTGTCTGCCTTCTCTCGGTTCTTTGGCTGCCCCCTCTCGGCTCTTTGGCTGCCCCCTCTCGGCTCTTTGGCTGCCCCCTCCCGGCTCTTTGGCTGCCCCCTCTCGGCTCTTTGGCTGCCCCCTCCCGGTTCTTTGGCTGCCCCCTCCCGGTTCTTTGGCTGCCCCCTCTCGGTTCTTTGGCTGCCCCTCTCGGTTCTTTGGCTGCCCCCTCCCGGTTCTTTGGCTGCCCCCTCTCGGTTCTTTGACTGCCCCCTCTCGGTTCTTTGGCTGCCCCCTCTCGGTTCTTTGGCTGCCCCCTCATGGCTCTTTGTCTGCCCCTCATGGCTCTTTGGCTGCCCTCTCTCGGTTCTTTGGCTGCCCCCTCATGGCTCTTTGTCTGCCCCTCATGGCTCTTTGGCTCCCCTCTCTCGGTTCTTTGGCTGCCCCTTCATGGCTCTTTGGCTGCCCCTCATGGCTCTTTGTCTGCCCCCTCTCGGTTCTTTGGTTGCCCCCTCTCGGCTCTTTGTCTGCCCCCTCCCGGCTCTTTGGCCGCCCCCTCTCGGCTCTTTGGCTGCCCCCTCTCGGCTCTTTGGCTGCCCCCTCCGCAGAGCAGCCGTTCTCTTTTTTGTTTGAAAACCGAAAAAAATCTTGAACATAATTTAAGGCAAAGAAAAAATTGCAATTTATGAAATGTGACATGGAACGGGGGTCGCTATGGAAAGCCTTGATTACAACAAGTGTGTTCATGGTACCTCCTTTGCCAGTACCAAAATATGAGAATAGATTTTCCCCTTTTTTCTGGCAACAAAACAGGTGTTAAGATGTTCTTGGTTCTTTCGGTAAAGTCACGTAGAAAGGGAAACAATAAAGTAATAAAAATATAAAACAATAAAATTCTCACGACGTTTCGACTGCAACACAAGCAAACATCATCAGTCGAAACGTCGTGAGAATTTGATTGTTTTGTATTTTTACTATTTTATTGTTTTCCTTCTACGTGACTTTACCGAAAGAACCAAGAATTTGAATCCCTGTAGTCACGAAAGCTTTAAATCAAAATTGAGGTGTTAAGATGTTAAAACACCAAACTGAAACCTCTTACTCGGAGTCATGTCTGCATTAACCACAACAAAAAACATACTCTGATAATATGATTCATCGTCTTTGAAACTGATTGGTCCACACCAGAGACAGCTTTCTTTCGAGCCTCGTCTTAAACGGTGTCATCAGGGTATGTTTTTTTTATTTGCATTCTGACCACAAGTATTGTGGTTAATGCAGACATGATTCCTTGTTAAAGGTTTCAGTTTGGTGTTTTAACATCTTTTGTTGCCAGAAAAAAGGGGAAAACCTATTATCACACTGTCTTGTTAAATTATTTATAAGAGAGGGGGGGGGGGGGGGGGGGAGACTAAATATACGCATTTTATTTCATCACGTGTTTGCTTTATTTAAGTCAGAATGTTTTGTTGGTGTCACCTGCCGTATATACCCGCGGTGTCTGTCTGTACAGGTAGCAGCTGTGTGCGATGCAGCTCTTGGAACTAGTTTGATCAAAGACGAAAACAGACGAAAAAAATTCTCCCTCTTGTTTGAAAGGTCACCGACCCCTGTCCAACTACAACCTTCTCCTCCTCCTCCTCTGGCGATGCGGTGGCGAGATGTGAACTCCCTCGCCTGGTATGCAGGAGGTCGTGGTTAGATCCCGAGTTTGCGTGTGTCTCTCCATGTGGTCGCTTGGATTTTTCTCCCGATCCTCCGGTTTCCCCACCCCGACGTGACGCGTTTCGAGTGTTGCGCTACTGCTATCAATTCCCACGCGATGAGACCGCTCCGTTGAGATATAATTTCTGTTAGCCGCGTCGCTTCTGAAAAAAAAAAAGCTTGCTGTATATTGCTCAGTGGGCCTTACCAATGCGCGTGTGTCTCTCTCCCCGTGGTCTTTTCTCCGGGCCCCCCAGGTCACCCCCCCCCCCCCCCACACACACACACACTTAGAATCAACACGACGCGCTTAGAGTACATTTGGCTGCTATGAATGTCCACGTGGTGATGATAAGTCCACTTCGCTGAGCTGTCATTTGTGAAAACCAGGTCGCTTCTGAAATAAATGAGCTACATTGCTCAGTATGGGCCTTGACTGGTTAAAAAAAATAAGTTAATAGTTTAGTTCAACTTACGAAATAATACTACGTTTAGAGAGCATTCGTAATTATAGATAATGGAGCGCTTAATACAATCGGTGATGCATTGGCAATGTCTTAATGAACCGTGCCTGAGGGCACGGCGATGCGGGGTGCAGACGGAATTGGGACGAGGCTGAGACGTCTGAGTGCAAAGAGGGGGGGAGGGTGGAAGGAAAGTCACGAGAAAACACTAAAAAATATCATAGACTGTCAACAAATTGTGGGGACACGTCATGCATTATAGATGTTAGGGATTAAATAAATTATACGAAGGAACCGGGTCAAACACAAGCCTCATCTCTCTCGTCATCTCCATCCAACATCATCACCACCCAGCCCTCCTCTCCCCCCCTACGCCTCCATCAAATATCATGATGTATGCACGAACATTTAACTTATTTCGCACCGTGCGTAGCCAACTGTGTTAATCAGAGGTTGCTCGGGGGAAGGACAACAATCTAAACACAAAAAAGTAGTTCTAAAGATTTAAAAGTGCATAGCTTCCGAATAAAAATTACCACCCAGCCCTCTCCCATCCAACACCATCACCACCCAGCTCTACTCCATCCAACATCATCACCACCCAGCCATCCTCCTCCATCCAACATCATCACCACCCAGCCATCCTCCTCCATGCAACATCATCACCACCCAGCCATCCTCCTCCATGCAACATCATCACCACTCAGCCCTCATCCTCCTCCATCCAACATCATCACCACTTAGCCCTCATCCTCCTCCATCCAACATCATCACCACCCAGCCATCCTCCTCCATCCAACATCATCACCACCCAGCCATAATCCTCCATCCAACATCATCACCACCCAGCCATAATCCTCCTCCATCCAACATCATCACCACCCAGCCATCCTCCTCCATCCAACATCATCACCACCCAGCCATAATCCTCCATCCAACATCATCACCACCCAGCCCTCCTCCTGCCACAAATCAGAATATGCATGGGCTCAGAAAGGAGACGGTATAATACTGCGGCCTCCATTTAGCATCCAGCGATTCCCATTCACGTGCTATCATCCGAGTGCGTTTGAAGGTAAATGTCACTCTGTGTGCCGAGTGGGTGTCTATGCACGCATGTCTGTGTGCGGCAGAGGAGCGACGCTCACAACAACGAGCGGAGCGCCGGGTGGCTAAAGCACAGCAGGTTGGCACAATAGGGGGCACAGGTGGTGCATCGGCCAGTCATCTCAGTCAGTCGACACATGGCACCTGGGTCTGCCCCGCGACCTCCTGCCAGCGGGCGTTCGACACTTCACGTGGCCTCAACGTGCACATAGCCTGGCACAAGCGTCGTGGTGACGTCACCGCTACTTAGTGGCGAATGGCGGTTGTTGTTGTTGTTCTTTAATCTGAATCCGTCCTAGGCATCCCCGAGGTCGACTCAGCCTTAAATGGGTACCTGGTGCGATGCATAAACATCCCCACTCAGGGAGAGACACGAGACCTCGCGTGGTGCTGGCCACCCACCCCCTCGTGTGCCGTGCCCGGCCTTCATAGCTGCCCGCTAACAGCACTTGCCCCAACAGTCTGTTAACGCTATAGGGGGGGGGGGGCGGGGGAATCTTTATCTTTGTATGTTCGTGTGTGCGCGTCTGCGGAGCGAAGCATGCATAAACATCGGCACAGGGGAAACAAAGGCGGCCGGGCGTGCTGCTGACTGACCACGCCTCTTCCTCGTGCGCCATGCCGCCTTTCAAAGGCCCTCGATTCAAGAACTTGGTCCCCCGTCAGTCTGTGTGACTGTACGGGGAATCGCTGTCCTTTAGTTTGAATTTATACAATTAGACAATTTGTGTATTGAGAGAGAGAGAGGGAGAGAGACTCTCTGACACACGGAGATGCCTTCAATGAGTTGCCTACTAAAGATCTCACCGATCTTCTTACGTTTACCATTCCACTCTACAAAACGTAGATCTGCCCATTCTTGTCTGTTGTGGTTCCATAAAGAATATGCTGTGTTCGGTGGGGGCGTGGGTGGGTGGCCAGAACCACGCCCGGCCGCCTTTGTCTCCCCAAAGGCGATGTGTTTTTTTTTTACATTTGAAGCTGGTGTGCGATAAGAGGGTCCCAGTTTGGTTGAAGGGAGAAGTGTTCAAGACGGTGTTGAGGTCGGTGCTGTTTGGATGGGGCCGAGTGCTGCAGGAACAAGAAAGAGGGAGGATCGAGCTATGGCAGTCACAGAGCTGAGGATGCCGCGGTGGATGTTGGGTTCAACAAGGAAGTGCAAGGGGTGAGAAATTAAGAATCGAGAGGAAGACTCAAGGGTGGTAGACATCACAGAGAAGACGAGAGAGAAGTGGCGAGACAACAGGAAATTGATGTGGGTCAGAAGGTGCAAGTGATGCAAGTGGAAGCAAAGAAATCAAGAGGAAGTCGGAAGAAAAGTTTGTGGGGGTAGGGGGGGGGGGCGATGTGGTGCGATTGGACCACGGTGACCCGAGGAGAGAGAGAGAGAGAGATGGCACAGGACAGGGCAGCGTGGAGAAGGTTGGCAAGGACAGCGGAACACCCCACATGAGTGGGGCAAACGCGTGGAAGATGAAGAAGAATACGAAGCTGAGTCGACTCATGGGAGGCCCAGGATGGGTTTAGATAACTTTCGGTAAAGTCACGTATGGGTTAAATATAAAATAAATTAAATCACGACGTTTCGATTGCAACACAAGCAATCATCGTCAGGTGTGACAACCACAGCAATAGATTTTTTTTCAGCTGAAAAATGTTATTGCTGTAGTTTTCACACCTGATGATGATTGCTTGTGTTGCAATCGAAACGTCGTGATTTAATTTATTTTATATTTTCTACCCACGTGACTTTACCGAAAGAACCAAAGAGTATGGATCCCTGCAGTCACGAAAACTTCAAATCTAGAATGGTTTAGATCATCACAGCCACCAGCAGTTGTGGCCGTTGGCAGGACTCGGGAATCAAACTTGGGTGGCAGCACCGTGCAAGTGCTGTTAGAGAGCAACTCTGAAAGCCAGAAAGGCACACGAGGGGATGGGTGGCCAGCACCTCGCCCGGCCGCCTTTGTCTCCCAAGTGGTGATGTTTACACACCGCACCAGGTACTCATTTGAGGCTGAGTCGACCTAGGGGAGGCCCAGGATCGGCTCAGATAATCGTCACTGGTGTTGGCCGGGTCGCCAGGTTGGTAGCGTGGCGCTCTAACCGCTATACTATCGCACCCACACACGCACACGCACGCACGCGCACGCACGCACGCGCACGCACACACGCACCAACACGCATGCACACACACGCGCACGCAAGCACCCACACGCGCACACACACGCACGCACACGAACACACAGGCACGCACACACACACACACGCACGCACACGCATGCACCCACAGGCACACACACGTACACGCGCGCACACACACGCACCCACACGCACCCACACGCATGCACACACACGCACGCACACGCACGCACCCACAGTCGCACACACGCACACGCAAGCACGCACACGCAAGCAATCACACGCACGCACACACGCATACGCACACACACACACACACGCTCACACTCGCACGCACGCACACGCACGCACACACAAACACACACGCACGCACACGCACGCACACACGACCACACACGCACGCACACGCCCGCGCGCCCGTCCGTGCAGAGTGGATTAATCTCATTTGCCTGGAGCCCGGGAGGTGCTGCGCGAGGTCCCAGTCTATTCGAGGCAGGTGAGACGCTGACACAGTGGGCCTGCTTTACATAAACACCACAAACATCGTCACGGCACCCGTAGGCCGAGTGGACAAGTTGCGGGGATAATAATACGTAAAAATATGTACACCAATAATATTCATTTATTTTCTTTGTAACACATTCACCCGTCGTAGACGGTCAGGACAATGTCATCTGCATGTGGTTGAGAGGGTGGGGGGAGCAGGGGGATTGGATTGGTGGGAGGGGGGTTGAGATATGAGGAGTGGTGGCTCAGCGGTTAGCGCGCTGGGCTACGAAAAACCCGGCCACCCGAGTTCGATTCCCGCTCACGGCCATCATCTGAACCAGTCTTGGGCACTCTATCGGTGGACTCAGCCTAGAAATGAGCACCTGGTTCGGTGTGTAAATATCGCCGCTCGGGAGACAAAGGCGGCCGGGCGTGATGATGGTCACTCCACCCCCATCGTATGCTGAGCCGGCCTTCATAGGCGCTCGCTCACAGCACTTGCCCCCGAAGGGATGTGAAGGCTGGATGGGGGAGCATTGCCTTTTGTGATGAGAGAGGAGAGAGAAATCCTGGATTCCACACGGCCTGCAACACGAACTCATCTCGTCACTGTCTCCTAGGTGGGCGTCAACTCTCGAACGCGTTCCATTCCGCGGGGCCACACCATGATGCTACTAATTATAATGCTCATTTCATTTTGTATCTCGCCAATCACGCTAATTGCATCCCACGACCCTTCACGTGAATTACCTGCACAAGGCATCGCCATCGTCATCGTGATGAGCGATTGTGGATTAAGAGCTCTCCGACGTCACCATCCGTGACTCATCCACTGCTGGATGAAGACATCTCTGACATGGTCATCATCAGCCATGATCTCTCCACTGCTAGATAAAGACCCCCCCCCCCCCCATCCCCGCAACACCACCGCGGCCACCAGCTCCTGTGGGCCGCACTTGGGATTGCTAAAGCCGCTCCATCTCCACGGGGGTCGTAGTCTGTGGACTAAATCCATTCCTCGGCGGCTACTCCGTCACGGCTCTCGACCTGCCAGCCCCCACGCCTTCTGTCCAAGCCCTACGCTCACGTTGCATTGGTAGATATGTAGAGTGTGGTGACCTTCTTTCGCACCGTACTTAGCCAACCGCGCTAATTGTATGTGCAGTATGTATGTATGTTGAACTTCTTTCCCACTGCACGCAACCAATCATGCTAATCGGAGTTGCGCGGTCAGGACAGCAAACTGAACACACAAAAGCGGTTACATCATTAGACCTCTTTTGCCAGAACCAAAATATAATAATAGGGATTTTCCCCTTTTTTCTGGCAACAAAACTGAAACCTTTTTACAAGGATTCATGTCTGCATTAACCACAATACCTGCAGTCAAAATGCAAACAAAAAACATACTTTGATAATATATGCATTGTCCTTCAAACTTATTGGCGTCATCTGGTCGAGCACCAATTGGGTCGAGGCTCAAAAGAAAGCCGTCCCTTGGTGTGGACCAATTAGTTTCAAGGACAATGCATATATTATCATAGTATGTTTTTTGTTTGCATTTTGACTGCAGGTATTGTGGTTAATGCAGACATGAATCCTCGTAAAAAAAGGTTTCAGTTTTGTTGCCAGAAAAAAGGGGAAAAACCCCTATTATTACAAAAGCGGTTCTAAAGATATTAACTTTCAATCTGGATGATGATTTAAAAGTGCACAGTTCCAATGGCTTCCTAATATCGGAAGGAAGAGCTTTCCAGACGGCCGCGATGCAGTGAACATTCAAGGGGCGCCACCGTGGCGAGATGATAACTCCCTCGCCTGGAGGTCGTGGGTTCGATCCCTAACCCTGACGCCTGCTGCTGTATATTTGGAGTTTGTGGTGTCTCTCTAATCGCTCTCATCATCATCGCGATGGTTAGGAGAAAGTTAACTCCCTCGCCTGGTATACAGGAGGTCGTGGGTTCGATTTCGAGTTTGCGTCTCTCTCTCTCCGTGGTCGCGTGGATTATTCTCCGGATCCTCCCGGGTTAAATTTTTTCCCACCTCCACATTTAGAATCAACAAGACGCGCTGAGAGTAACTTGGCTGCTATAAATGTCCACGTGGATGATGACGAGCCCACTTCGCTGAGCTGTCATTTCTGATGGCCACGTCGCTTCTGAAAAGAAACAGCTCGCTGCATATTGCTGAGTGGGCCATACCTGGTGGAATGAAAGCAAGTTCACAGTTTTAGTTTGACATTTGCTCTTCAAATGTGTTTTTTTTCGAAACCTGCGCGCGGACGTTCCCTAAGGCCCCTCGCCCCGTACACCGTTGCATCTCAGTGTCGTTTTCCAT
Source organism: Petromyzon marinus (assembly GCF_048934315.1). Lineage (NCBI taxonomy): Eukaryota > Metazoa > Chordata > Hyperoartia > Petromyzontiformes > Petromyzontidae > Petromyzon > Petromyzon marinus. The sequence goes on along the minus strand of NC_133711.1, from coordinate 7,043,399 downwards.
TCCTCCGCCGCACGCTCTACGATCCGTGCGTCAAATCTCGTCCGGAACGTCGTCACGCTTTAAGGATGATACGTAATAAAAACTCTGGTCAATCCACTGCTGGATGAAGGGCTGCCCCCCCCTCCCTCCCCCCCCCCCCCACGCAATGTCGAGGGGGTTTCTTGGCCATACTTCACCACACTGGTCAGGGTTAGGGTTAAGTGAAGGTAAGGGGCCCTCCATAAATGACGTCACGCACCTGGGGTGGGGGGGGGGGCAGACATTTGTGACGATGTTTGACGAGGGGGGGGGGGGGTTTGAGAAATGTGACGTCACATCAAAATGTGCAACTTTAAATAAATATAGAATTGTTGTGACAACACTAATTGTTATAACAAGACTCCTACAACATCAGAGTGCAGCGCCACATTGAATACGCACTACAATGACAATAGTTTAAAGCGATTTGAAGCATGTTTTATTTTCAAAATGGAAAAATAGTTTGGGGGGGAGGGGCAGAGCTTTGTGACGTCATATTTGAGGGGGGGTCTGACTTTTTGTGACGCCGTGTGACGGAGGGGGGGGGGGGTCAATAAACGTCCAAAATCGCGTGACGTCATTTATGGACGGCCCCTAAGGTGCTTGTTTGGGTGGGGGAAGGGTGGAGCGGCAAAATCGGTTTTAAAAAATCGCCACTGATAGTAGCCGTGCCCGCCAATCGATTGTGCAACGGTCACACGCACACAGCACCGTGTACAAAGATATAGACAAAGATGCCACATGAAGCCTTTAATGGACTGTTCGGGCAAGTGCTGTTAGCGAGCACCCATTAAGGCTGGCACGGCACACGAGGGGTTGCTTGCTGTGGCCGGTCTTTAACTCCTGGCCGCCTTTGTCTCCCCGATGCTGACGTGTACACACTGCACCGGGTAATCATGTTAAGGCTGAGTCGACCTAGGAGAGACCCAGGACCGGTTCAGATATTCATCTGTGATGTTGGTCGCGAGCGGGAATGGAACTCGGAGCGCTAACCACTGCGCCATTGCTCCACAAAGACAAAGATCCCCCGTATAGTCTTAATTAGCCGTTGGGGCAAGTGCTGTTAGCGAGCACCTTTTAAGGCGGGCACGGCAAACGAGGGGGTGGGTGGCCAGCAACCCGCCCGACCGCCTTTGTCTTCCGAGTGGCGATGTTTACACACCGCACCAGGTACTCATTTTAGGCTGAGTCGACCTAGGAGAGGCCCAGGACCGCTTCAGATAATCGTCACTGGTGATGGCCGTGAGCGGGAACGAACTCGGGTCGCCGGGTTCGTAGCACAGCGCACTAACCGCTGCACCACCGCTCCCCCTAAAAACGCACTGTTCCGCATACATACACACGCACACAACGCACGCGTACACACAGACACATTGACACACGCGAATGTTTATAGTCGGAAGGCAATTACATTGCACAGGGCTGTCGCTATCTGGCACGTAAATTTAAATGCACAACAGAAGCAATTTGTGTTAAAATAAATTATGTACACATACGTATACACTATCTTTCGCACACACACACACACACGAAAACACACACACACAAACACTTAACACACATTAATGCAAGGCATCTCTAACACACATGCAAAGATAAAGATCCCCCGTATAACCTTTGAGATACTGCCTGGGCAAGTACTGTTCGCGAGTAACACCTATGAAGGCCGGTTTGGCACACGAGGGGATGGGGTGACCGGCACCACGCCCGACCGCCTTTGTTTCTCCAGTGATGATGTTTACACATCGCCACCAAGTACTCGTTTGAAAGGATGAGTTAACCGAGGCACACCAGGTACTGAGTCAACACACGCTCGTACGTACAGACACACACTCATACATACAAATACTCATACGCACAGATACACACTCATACGCACAGATACACACTCATACGCACAGATACACACTCATACGCACAGATACACACTCATACGCACAGGTACACACTCATACGCACAGACACGTACTCATACGCACAGATACACACTCATACACACAGACAAGTACTCGTATGCACAGATACACACATACACACAGACACGTACTCGTATGCACAGATACACACTCATACGCACAGATACACACTCATACGCACAGACACGTACTCATACGCACAGACACGTACTCATACGCACAGATACAAACTCATACGCACAGGCACGTACTCATACGCGCAGATACACACTCATACACACAGACACGTACTTGTATGCATAGATACACACTCATACACACAGATACACCCATACACACAGACACATACTCATAGGTACAGACACGCATACGCACAGACACATACTCATATGCACAGGCACACACTCATACGCACAGACACGTACTCGTACACACAGACACGTACTCGTATGCACAGACACACACTCATACGCACAGACGCACACTCATACACACAGACACGTACTCATACGCACATACACGTACTCATACGCACAGATACACACTCATACACACAGACACATACACACAGACATGTACTCTAATACGCACAGACACATACTCATACACACAGACACGTACTCATATGCACAGACACATACGCATAGGTACAGACACGCACTCATACACACAGATGCACACTCATACACACAGACACGTACACACAGACACATACTCATACGCACAGACACACGCTCATACACACAGACACGTACTCAAAGGTACAGACACGCATACGCACAGATCCACACTGGCACAGTAGATCTCTTTAATCAGCCATATCTATAGATCATAGCTCTACCACAACAATATGATTGCATACGACCTGGCAAAGCATTCGGTTTTTATTTTTTATTTTATTACAATCCAATAAATATTGCATTTCATCTGCACAAGAACGTTTGAGATATTTGATTTTCAGATGGCGACAGATATTATTTATATACATTTAAAAACATTAAATATGCGTATTTATTTATTATTATTTCCCAGTGCGTAGAGTTTCTGAGGCAGCGCATCTGTGGTATGCCCAGGCATAATGTCTAACGTTTCGCCCCTATGTGCTGGGAGCCCCCTGCAGGGGACTGAGCAACATATATGTATGTACGTTGAACTTCCTTCGCACCGTACGTAGCAAACCGTTCTAATCGGAGGTGAGGTGGAATTCATTGCACTCCAGGATCTTATTTATGTGGTCTAATGAAGACACCGGCTTTGACCCTTGCTTCAGACAGCTTAGGGAAGAAGTCTTGAAGGTACTTGAAGGCTGACGACTCTTTATCTACAGCTCTGACAAATTGATTCATAAGGCCCAATTTGATGTGCAGTGGTGGCATCAGCACCTTCAAGGGGTCCACCAGTGGCTCCCACTTGACGTTATTCCTCCCCACAGAGAACTCGGTCCGCTGTGGCCGGTCCCGTTTGTGGTAGTACGCCTTCATGTCCTTGCTGTCCCAAAGAAAAAGATAGCAGGGAAACTTGGAAAACCCGCCTTGGAGACCAATTAGGAATGCCACCATTTTGAAGTCTCCGATGGTCTCCCAGCCGTACTCATCATACTTCAAGGCGTCCAGCAAGGTCTTGATGCTGTTGTAATCCTCATTGAGGTGCACCGAGTGAGCCAGGGGAAGAGACGGGTACTTGTCACCATTATGGAGCAGCACGGCTTTGAGGCTCCTGGATGAGCTGTCAAAGAAGAGACGCCACTCATTCTGGTTACAGGCGATTCCGATTGCCTCGAACAGACTGGTCAAATTGTGGCAGAAGCAGAGCCGATCTTGACGGGTAAAGAACCTGCAAAAAAGGTTGGTGACGCTTCCTCTGATCTGAGACTTGCACACTTTCATCCAGCAAGTTCCACTGCTTGAGCCTAGGCGTCAAAAGCTCGGCATTGGACTTGGTGAGACCAGGATCTCTGATCAAGTCGTTGAGGTCTTTTTGGTTGGGGTATTTACTTGAGTTGTCAGTGGGTTCCCGCAAAATTCTTGGGATAGCGAACTTCATGGCTCTCTTTTCCACCTTGTACCATCCTACAAAAATAACTTTATTTCACCCACGATTAATGTGTAAGAGATTCTTGCAACATTTTTTAAAATATATTACGTATTTTTTCAATAACATTGAAAATTGTAAAACATTTTAAAATTAAAAACTTTTACCATTAACAAAACTGTTAACAAATTTTATCACGGAAAATTGTCCATCGTACCTTCCGGAGTGTTGTTTTGCATTGCAGGCAGGTGAAATGAGGTGCCCAGGGTTTGTCTTGATCCCCGACAGGTATGCCGAAATATCCCTTGTAGGCCTCACACATCTTAGCAGATGCTTCTACAGAGTACATTTTCACTCTTGTCCTGATAAATTGGCCGCAGGCATAGCAAAATGCGTCTCCTGGATGCCGTATCAGAAAAATGCAGATATATATCCACTTAAGCAGCTGGAACTAAACTAATCTGGTTGGCTTAAGGTGCCTGTATTTATAGTACTATTTACAGTACTGGAAAGTTCTAGAATGTTCTAGAAGTTACTCCAAGCTTGCTCAGCACTGAATCTATCTGGAATGTTTTGGAAAATAGGTAAATTTCAAAATATCATTGTTCTGGTCAAAAAAGCAAAGTTTGTGAGGAATAATAGCCATTATTTGTACTATTGAGGCATAATCAATGAGGAAATAATACTTACTACCCAGGAACAACAACAAAAATTATTACACAGTGTTATCTGGCCATGTCCGCAACCCACAGAAAGGGCATCTCGCACCCACAGGTGGTGCATGCACCCAAGGTTCAGAAACCACTAATCTAGATGATTTAAAAGTGCACAGCTGCCAGTCGGCTTCCCAATATCGGAAGAAAAGAGCGTTCCAGACGGCCGCATCCGAAAGCGCCGCGCGATGATGCGGTGACCGCCATCTTTGTTCGATGGCCGAGCCGAAAGCCGCCGCTGCTGTGAGGATATCGCGCGATGATGGTTTCTTCTCCTTGACGAGTTTAGCAAAGGTATCGCGTGGTTCATTTGTGGCAAGCTGAGACAATTGTCGCTGCTGAACGAGAAACCCACTGCAGACGACGATTTGATTCGAAACTCGGCTGCCCGGGGTTTTAACCCACGGCAGATGCCAAACGTGCGGCCAGATCGCTCTCGTTCTTTCCTCGCCCGCAATAGCGTCCTTTATGAGGTCATCATTAACTTCAGTGCCGGATGAAGCTAGCGCCGGGCCTGTAGCGTATGTTATAAAGGGGCCCTAATTAAAAACACAAAAAATTAAAACACACATTTTTAAATTTCGATTTAAAGCTTTCGTGACTGCAAGGATTAATCTTCTTTGGTTCTTTCGGTAAAGTCACGTAGAATGAGAATAAAATAATAAATTATATGCTAATTCCTTTGTCAAGGCGCTTTGTTTCTTCTCACACAGCTTAAAGGGCGTGATCTGAACGTGGCTTTTTTCACTCCAGCGCTGTCATACCAGACAGTCTCGTCCCTTCACCTGATGAAGGCCGCTTGTGTTGTGGCCGAAACGTCGTGAGAATATTATTGTGTTATTTTATTTTATCAATTTATTATTTTATTCTCATTCTACGTGACTTTACCGAAAGAACCAAAGAAGACACATTTTTAACTTGCGTAGTAAAGCAATTGTATTTTTTCATTTGCTATACAGCGGGATAATACGACTAATAGTTCACCTTAAACAGCGAGTCGTTCATAACGGTTGAAGGCGGTATAGTACTATAGTAATAGAGGGAGTGCAGAATCACTGAACCGGAATTGATAGCTTGAAAGCGTTTAGCGCGGGGCCCTTGAAAGTGCGGGGCCCGTAGCATGTGCAGCGACTTGTGCTACTGGGATAATCCGGCAATGATCTACTTCAAGTTTCGTCTTCAGCTTACGTGTCGAGGCCTCGGGCGAGTCGCATCCAAAATATCTCACCGATCTGCTCGGGGTGTTTTGTTTGTTTTGTTTTTGTTTTGCAGTCCACCGCCAAAACGTTGCATCTGGCTCATTCCGTTCTACGCACTCAGTTTGCGATTCCGCAAAGACGGGAATGGGTTCGATCCGCAGAAGAGGGAGATTTCTGCAGCCGCGCTCCGCAATTGCGCCGCTAAGTCCTTCCCTCCTTTGGGGGATCTGAGTGTGTTACACTTTTTTTTTAATTCGAGTCTTAAAACTCAACAGGCTTTCTCCATAACGTCGGCTTCATGGTAAAAAAAAGTGTTGAGGCTTTGTGCGAATTGCCCTATTATAGAAAACCGAGTTTATTATATTATAATTTTTTAAAGCAACATCGACGTTGTCAGAAAGCGCAGTCTGCGTATCAGGAGAGTGTTGAAAGATAAAGTATGGCGATAATTATAATACTATAATAATGTCGTCTTGTAAGACTGCGCCAGGGTGGCACAGTGTCCAGACGACTCAAAGAGAGAGGGGGAGAGGGCGACTCAGAGAGAGAGGTCAACTCAGAGAGAGATATTACGACTCAGAGAGAGAGAAAGGACGACTCAGAGAGAGACGTCAACTCAGAGAGAGAGAGAGGACGATTCAGAGAGAGGACGACTCAGAGAGAGAGGACGATTCAGAGAGAGAGGACGATTCAGAGAGAGGACGACTCAGAGAGAGAGGACGACTCAGAGAGAGAGGGCGATTCAGACAGAGAAAGCGATTCAGAGAGAGGACGACTCAGAGAGAGAGGTCAACTCAGAGAGAGAGATATTACGACTCAGAGAGAGAGGACGATTCAGAGAGAGAGGACGATTCAGAGAGAAGACGACTCAGAGAGAGAGGACGACTCAGAGAGAGAGAGAGCGAGGACGACTCAGAGAGAGGACGACTCAGAGAGAGAGAGATGACGACTCAGAAAGAGAGGACGACTCAGAGAAAGAGAGAGTACGACTCAGAGAAAGATAGAGGACGACTCAGAGAGAGAGAGGACGACGCAAAGAGAGCGAGAGATGACGACTCAGAGAGAGAGGACGACTCAGAGAGAGAGAGAGCGAGGACGACTCAGAGAGAGAGGACGACTCGGAGAGAGATGACGACTCAGAGAGAGAGAATACGACTCAGAGAGAGCTAGAGGACGACTCAGAGAGAGATAGAGGACGACTCAGAGAGAGATAGAGGACGACTCAGAGAGAGACAGGACGACTCAGAGAGAGAGGACGACTCAGAAATAGAGGATGAGTCAGAGATATAGAGGACGACTCAGAGAGAGAGGACGACTCACAGAGGGAGTACGACTCAGAGAGAACACCCACGCGTGCGAGGGGGTAACACTAATGGATGTATGACATGTATGTATTTTGAACTTCGTTATCACCATACGTAACCGACCATGTGAATCGGAGATGCGGTGGAAGGACAAGGAAATAAACACGAAAATTAGTTCAAATTCAATGAGCTTCTCAATATAGATGATTATTTAAAAGTTTATCGCTCCAAGTGGCTGAGCGTTCCAGACGGCCGCAGAAGGGCATCCGAAAGCGCCGCGCGATGATGTGACCGCCGCCTTTGTCCGATGGCCGGGCCAAAAGCCGCCGCCGCTGTGACGATGACCGACGGAGCGTCGCGTGATGATGGTTTTTGCTCCTTGACGAGGTGAGCAAAGGCGTCGCGTGGTTCACGTGTGGCAAGCACTCCCGTGTGTGTGTGTGATGAATGCGTAAAGAGGAAAAACCACCTCCCCCCCCCCCCCCCCCCCCCAGGACCAGTGGTGTTGGTGACCGCGAGCGGGGATCGAACTCGGGTTAGGTGCGGTTCGCAGGCACAGCGCTGACGCGCGCTCTCCCCGCATCAGCGCGCTCTGGCCTCAGCGATCCTCGGCGTGCGGACACAGCGCCAGCAGCAGACTTGGACGGTCCTCCAGCTCGCCCGCGGTGGCTGCGATGCAAAGGCACATTGATGGCGGTGATGTAAAGGAATATATCAATATCAATCCTCCCATACGGGCATTGTCTTTGTACCGTTCGCATTTTAGGCGTTCTCTGGCCATGAAGAAGGCCGTCTCTGATGTGAGCCAATCCGTTACAAAGACAATGGAGATATTGTCAGAGCCGTGCTTGTTTGCATGGTCACCACGTGTACGGTGTGCGGTTGATGCGGTACTTGATTCCTTGCTAAATGTATCTATTTGGTGTTTGCATGTGTTAACACCTCTCGTTTAATTGCTAGAAACGGTCAAACAACTTCCTTTTTTTTGCACAATAACGAGAACGGTTAGCACACCCTTTTTTGCTTCGGGCATGAATTTTTTTTTTATTTTCTGTTGCGGTATTTCATTTAACAATGAAGTCGGGTAAACTACCGTGCAACGAAACAAAAGTAGGGGTGACATCGCGTAAAAATAAATGTGTGCCATGTAAACCCGGCGCCAACACGACACGGCCAAACAGTTTTGTCACGCAGACGAAAACACGTACCCATTCGTGACCGAGTTAAGGGCACACCGCTTGTGTGTTGGAGAGTCAAACCCCACGGCAAACATTTACAATTCGAGTACTCTGACGTTTCGCGAAAGCCCACGTGTGACCCTGCCTGGAACTCTCCTAACCCTAACATCTAAATGCCCCCCACCCCCCATCCCACTCCCCTTTCTCGAAAAAAAATACAACATTACAGGTGCGTTAGAAAAATATGTTTTTACGTTCCGGTAATATTAAAACATTTTGTATTGTGTATGTTGAACTTCGATCACCACCGTATGTAGCCAACTGTGCCAATCGGAGGTGGAGTGTTGAGTCTGTGGGCAGTGTTGAGTCTATGGGCAGTGCTGAGTCTATGGGCAGTGTTGAGTCTATGGGCAGTGTTGAGTCTATGGGCAGTGTTGAGTCTATGGTGCAGTGTTGAGTCTATGGGTAGTGGTAGTATATGGACAGTGTTGAGTCTATGGGTAGTGGTAGTCTATGGGCAGTGTTGAGTCTATGGGCAGTGTAGGGTCTTACGGTAATGGTAGTCTATGTGCAGTGTTGGGTCTATGGGCAGTACTGAGTCTATGGGGAGTGTGGAGTCTATGGGCAGTGTTGAGTCTATGAGCAGTGTTGAGTCTATGGGCAGTGTTGAGTCTATGGGCAGTGCAGAGTCTATGGGCAGTGCAGAGTCGATGGGCAGTGTTGAGTCAATGGGTTGTGGTAGTCTATGGGCAGTGTTGAGTCTATGGGCAGTGCTGAGTCTATGGGCAGTGTTGAGTCTATGGGCAGTGTTGAGTCTATGGGCAGTGCTGAGTCTATGGGCAGTGTTGAGTCTATGGGCAGTGCTGAGCCTATGGGCAGTGTTGAGTCTATGCGTAGTGGTAGTCTATGGGCAGTGTTGAATCTATGGGAAGTGTAGGGTCTATGGGTAGTGGTAGTCTATGTGCAGTGTTGAGTCTATGGGCAGTGCTGAGTCTATGGGCAGTGTTGAGTCTATGGGTAGTGTTGAGTCTATGGGCAGTGTTGAGTCTATGGGTAGTGGTAGTCGATGGGCAGTGTTGAGTCTATGGGCAGTGTTGAGTATATGGGCAGTATTGAGTCTATGGGTAGTGGTAGTCTATGGGCAATGTTGAGTCTATGGGTAGTGGTAGTCAATGGGCAGTGTTGAGTCTATGGGCAGTGTTGAGTCTATAGGTAGTCTATGGGTAGTGGTAGTCTATGGGCAGTGTATGGTCTATGGGTAGTGGTAGTCTATGGGCAGTGTTGAGTCTCTGGGCAGTTCTCAGTCTATGGGCAGTGTTGAGTCTATGGGCAGTGTTGAGTCTATGGGCAGTGCTGAGTCTATGGGCAGTGCTGAGTCTATGGACAGTGTAGGGTCTTACGGTAATGGTAGTCTATGTGCAGTGTTGGGTCTATGGGCAGTACTGAGTCTATGGGGAGTGTGGAGTCTATGGGCAGTGTTGAGTCTATGAGCAGTGTTGAGTCTATGGGCAGTGTTGAGTCTATGGGCAGTGCAGAGTCTATGGGCAGTGCAGAGTCGATGGGCAGTGTTGAGTCAATGGGTTGTGGTAGTCTATGGGCAGTGTTGAGTCTATGGGCAGTGCTGAGTCTATGGGCAGTGTTGAGTCTATGGGCAGTGTTGAGTCTATGGGCAGTGCTGAGTCTATGGACAGTGTTGAGTCTATGGGCAGTGTTGAGTCTATGGGCAGTGCTGAGCCTATGGGCAGTGTTGAGTCTATGCGTAGTGGTAGTCTATGGGCAGTGTTGAATCTATGGGAAGTGTAGGGTCTATGGGTAGTGGTAGTCTATGTGCAGTGTTGAGTCTATGGGCAGTGCTGAGTCTATGGGCAGTGTTGAGTCTATGGGTAGTGTTGAGTCTATGGGCAGTGTTGAGTCTATGGGTAGTGGTAGTCGATGGGCAGTGTTGAGTCTATGGGCAGTGTTGAGTATATGGGCAGTATTGAGTCTATGGGTAGTGGTAGTCTATGGGCAATGTTGAGTCTATGGGTAGTGGTAGTCAATGGGCAGTGTTGAGTCTATGGGCAGAGTTGAGTCTATAGGTAGTCTATGGGTAGTGGTAGTCTATGGGCAGTGTATGGTCTATGGGTAGTGGTAGTCTATGGGCAGTGTTGAGTCTCTGGGCAGTTCTCAGTCTATGGGCAGTGTTGAGTCTATGGGCAGTGTTGAGTCTATGGGCAGTGCTGAGTCTATGGGCAGTGCTGAGTCTATGGACAGTGTAGGGTCTTACGGTAATGGTAGTCTATGTGCAGTGTTGGGTCTATGGGCAGTGCTGAGTCTATGGGTAGTGTTGAGTCTATCGGCAGTGTTGAGTCTATGAGCAGTGTTGAGTCTATCGGTAGTGTTGAGTCTATGGGCAGTGTTGAGTCTATGGGCAGTGCAGAGTCTATGGGCAGTGTTGAGTCAATGGGTAGTGGTAGTCTATGGGCAGTGTTGAGTCTATGGGCAGTGCTGAGTCTATGGGCAATGCTGAGTCTATGGGCAGTGTTGAGTCTATGGGCAGTGTTGAGTCTATGGGCAGTGCTGAGTCTATGTGCAGTGTTGAGTCTATGGGCAGTGTTGAGTCTATGGGCAGTGCTGAGTCTATGGGCAGTGTTGAGTCTATGCGTAGTGGTAGTCTATGGGAAGTGTAGGGTCTATGGGTAGTGATAGCCTATGTGCAGTGTTGAGTCTATGGGCAGTGCTGAGTCTATGGGCAGTGTTGAGTCTATGGGTAGTGTTGAGTCTATGGGCAGTGTTGAGTCTATGAGCAGTGTTGAGTCTATGGGTAGTGTTGAGTCTATGGGCAGTGTTGAGTCTATGGGTAGTGGTAGTCGATGGGCAGTGTTGAGTCTATGGGCAGTGTTGAGTATATGGGCAGTATTGAGTCTATGGGTAGTGGTAGTCTATGGGCAATGTTGAGTCTATGGGTAGTGGTAGTCAATGGGCAGTGTTGAGTCTCTGGGCAGTTCTCAGTCTATGGGCAGTGTTGAGTCTATGGGCAGTGTTGAGTCTATGGGCAGTGCTGAGTCTATGGGCAGTGCTGAGTCTATGGACAGTGTAGGGTCTTACGGTAATGGTAGTCTATGTGCAGTGTTGGGTCTATGGGCAGTGCTGAGTCTATGGGTAGTGTTGAGTCTATCGGCAGTGTTGAGTCTATGAGCAGTGTTGAGTCTATCGGTAGTGTTGAGTCTATGGGCAGTGTTGAGTCTATGGGCAGTGCAGAGTCTATGGGCAGTGTTGAGTCAATGGGTAGTGGTAGTCTATGGGCAGTGTTGAGTCTATGGGCAGTGCTGAGTCTATGGGCAATGCTGAGTCTATGGGCAGTGTTGAGTCTATGGGCAGTGTTGAGTCTATGGGCAGTGCTGAGTCTATGTGCAGTGTTGAGTCTATGGGCAGTGTTGAGTCTATGGGCAGTGCTGAGTCTATGGGCAGTGTTGAGTCTATGCGTAGTGGTAGTCTATGGGAAGTGTAGGGTCTATGGGTAGTGATAGCCTATGTGCAGTGTTGAGTCTATGGGCAGTGCTGAGTCTATGGGCAGTGTTGAGTCTATGGGTAGTGTTGAGTCTATGAGCAGTGTTGAGTCTATGGGTAGTGTTGAGTCTATGGGCAGTGTTGAGTCTATGGGTAGTGGTAGTCGATGGGCAGTGTTGAGTCTATGGGCAGTGTTGAGTATATGGGCAGTATTGAGTCTATGGGTAGTGGTAGTCTATGGGCAATGTTGAGTCTATGGGTAGTGGTAGTCAATGGGCAGTGTTGAGTCTATGGGCAGTGTTGAGTCTATAGGTAGTGGGAGTCTATGGGTAGTGGTAGTCTATGGGCAGTGTATGGTATATGGGTAGTGTTGAGTCTATGGGCAGTGTTGAGTTTCTGGGCAGTGCTGAGTCTATGGGCAGTGTTGAGTCTATGGGCAGTGTTGAGTCTATGGGCAGTGTTGAGTCTATGGGCAGTGCTGAGTCTATGGGCAGTGTTGAGTCTATGGGCAGTGTTGAGTCTATGGGCAGTGCTGAGTCTGTGGGCAGTGTTGAGTCTATGGACAATGTAGGGTGTATGGGTAGTGGTAGTCTATGGGCAGTATGTATGTACTGTATGCATACTCCTTGGTTCTTTCGGTAAAGTCACGTATTTAGAAATAAAATAAATTAAATCACGTGACGTTTCGGGCGCAACACAAGCGTCCGTCATCAGGTGGGACAACCACAGCAGGAAACAATTGCGGAAGTGGGCGAGAGTGCTGCCGTGACAAGAGGCTGTATAGGTAAGAGAGGGGGGAGGAGCAAGGGGGGAGAGAGAGAGGAGGAGGTGTCGGGTAGGGAAGCGCTGCGAGAGCGCTAGGGTAAGAGTGGATGTGAGGCCGGGGGGCGGGGGGGAAAGTGGGCGGGGCTGGGAGGATGGAGGCTGGGAAAGCTGGAGATGCGGATATGACGGCAACAACCATAAAGCAGTTAAGGTTTCACCTGGTTAATAACATCCTTCCAAATGAACAAACCCTTGCAGAGTACCTTGGTCTCGGAAAAAAAACAATGTCATGCGAGCCCACAGTGTTATAACAATGGTCAGCCAAGGCAGAGGTATTGGTTCTGCCCTGTTTCAAATCTGCCTTGTGTTCGCAAACACGGTCCGAGACATGTCGTTTCGTTTCCCCAATGTAACTGCCACCGCAGGTACCACTCAGTTTGTAAACTCCAGGAAATTGCATGTCAGGAATGACATCCTTCACAGATGGGATTAGATCACGGATTTTGTGTACTGTATTGAATCGGACCTGGATCTTGTGTCTGTTTTAGATTTCGGAAATCTTTTTGGTAACACCTACTATTTATTATGAACACCTGCTATGTATGGTAACGTGATGGTTTGGCTTCTCAGAGGGTTGTTTCGCCATGGTTGGAGAAACAGCTTCGCGAATAATGCGGTCCGAGTACCCATTCATCTTGAGGGCCTGGTGCACGTGTTCCAATTCACTGGCTAGGTGGTGTTGGTCAGAAATGCAGTGGGCCCTAAGGTGCAGTGTTTTGATGAGGGAATTCTTCTGTGCCGGATGGTGGTGGGAATCAGGTTTCAGATAGGAATCTGTTTGGGTGGCTTTCTTGTAGACAGTGTCCGAACGAACAAAACATCCCGGAATGGTAGCTTACCATCCTTCTCCACTTCCATGGTGAATTTGATGGATGGGTGTATGGAATTGATGCGGTTGAGAAATTGGTTCAGTGCTGTCAGGCCATAGGGTGGATGTCTGGATGGCATCTGTTTCAAATTTATCAATGAAAACATTCGCTATCACTGGTGATAAGGAGGAACCCATTGGGGTACCTTCATTTTGTTTGTAGAAGGTACCATTCCAGGTGAAGTAAGTGTTGGTATGGTAGTGCCTAACCAGAGTAGGAACATCAGGGTTAAGTCCATGTTAGACTAAGTCTTCAATTATTGTTAAGGTGTCAGGTACAGGAACCTTGGTGAACAGAGAGACTACATCAAAGCTGACGAGTAAATCATCTTGGGAGAGTGAAATGCCCTTGATTAGAGAGACCAAGTGAGCTGAGTTATGTACTGCTGAGGTAGTCTTGCCCGTGAATTGAAGCAAAGTATCAGACAGAAAACGGGCTAGTTTGTAGGTGGGTGAGTTGATAGTGGAAACGATTGGCCGAAGTGGAGTACTTTCTTTATGGATTTTTGGAAGACCAAAGAATCTGGGTGGTCTAGTAGCAGAAGGTTTTAGGGAGGGCCGTTTGAATGGCTCGATTAGAAAAGTCGAACTGGTAATGATGTTGTTGGTTTTTGTAGCCAGGCGGTTGGTAGGATCTGCCATCATTGAGAAAGTCCTGGATTTTGTTGTATGTGGTTTTATCCATGATGACAGCGGCATTGCCCTTGTCGGCTGAGAGGATAACTATTCATCTCTCGAGTTCAGAGCGCTCGTCTTTGCTGATATATGTTGAACTTATTTCACCACCGCACGTAGGCAACCGTGCTAATCGGAGGTGCGTATTCCTGGTATTGAGAGAGATAAGCGAATGCGTTTTGTCACCAGGGGCTTTCGCGGGTGGTGGGGAGGGGGGGGTCTGAGAGGGAGGGAGGGGGGATCCGCAGAAATGTTTGCATCGGTGGGTGCTGCTCCGTTGCAGCCAATAAAAGTTTGAGAAACATCTGCTCGAACTCTATCACAACCACCGCCACCACCACCACCCACCAACAACGCATGCACGAATTCCTCTCGGCAGCAGCAGCAGCGGCGGCGGTGGCAGAAGATGACAACAACATCGCGGTCTCTCCGGAACGCTCACTCATTACGGGCCGTGCCTCGTACACTCACAGTGCCATTCAACGGCAGCGTAAGCCAGGGCGCTATTACTGGAGGCAGTCGGCCTCGCCGCGTCTGGCGAGACAGCGAGAGAGAGAGAGACGGAGAGAACGCTTCACGAATTTGCGAGTCATCCCTGCGCAGGGGGCATGCTTAATCTTCTCCGTATCGTTCCAATGTTAGTATGTGTACTGCCGGAGAGACAGAGAGACGGAGACAGAGAGAGACGGAGACGAGAGAGACTGAAAGATAGTCGATGTTAGGACAGCTCCGTAGCTCTTTAGCTTCGGCCAGGCTGATGTAGCGAGGCGTCTTCCGTGGAGCAGAGCTGTTATTAAATTGGTTTTTCATTTCTCTCTCTCTGTGTCTCTCTCACATTCCATTTCCCCTGCTACCTCCGCCCCCCTCCTCCTACCCCCTCGTTCATCCCCCAACCAGCCCACCTCGGTGTGCTATCGTCACGGCTGGCCGAGGCGAGGCAGCTGATAACCTATTCCTGACCCCGGTGCCTCCTCAATTTTTGTATTATAAATGAAACAGTGTTTGCTATTTGAAATGGCTAACCCTAGCCCTAACCACCACATCCACCACCATCCATCACCACCATCCACCACCATTCAAGAACACTATCCACTACTATCCACCAATACCATCCCACCACCACCATCCACTGCTGTCCACCAATACCATCCACCACCACCATCCACCACCATCATTCTCCACCACCACCATCATTCTCCACCAAACGGCAACATTGGCCCAGCAGAGAGAGGTTCCACCACAATCAACCTCGCAACCACATGCGACTGTTGACTCGAGTTGAAGTCATAACTGACCGACAACTTACATTGTCATCAAGGACAAAGGTCCCCCGTATAGCCTCAACAGACTGACGGGGCAAGTGCTGTTAGCGAGTAGCACCTATACCACGTCCGGCCGCCTTTGTCTCCCCAGTGACGATGTTTACACACCGCGCCAGGGTTACTCATTTGAGGCTGAGTCGACCTCGTCATCGCACACACGCATGCGCTCGCAACCCTGTTACAGCCGTCACACGGTCACCGACATACGTCTGAAATACATCTTCCCGGCGTTGACTCCCCCTGGCGTACGTGAGACTGTGATGAATAGATAATGAGAGATTACCGACTTGTCCAGGAAAGGAACACTC
Organism: Petromyzon marinus; assembly: GCF_048934315.1. Lineage (NCBI taxonomy): Eukaryota > Metazoa > Chordata > Hyperoartia > Petromyzontiformes > Petromyzontidae > Petromyzon > Petromyzon marinus. The sequence goes on along the minus strand of NC_133711.1, from coordinate 7,027,553 downwards.
CGCCGTAGGGCTATTTGTCACGAAGTTGCTGCATATGCTTTTTTTTTTTAAAGATGTTTACAGCGTATTAATAACGAGTGATGAAACCGGAGAAACCCCGGCAAAATCCATACACCGCGGGCGAAGGGGAGCGGCGGGGTGGGATGGGGGATGGGGGGAACGCTCTGTTCCCCGTACAGATGGAGCGAGATGGCGATCAGTCCGCTTGCTGCACTGCCCTCAGCCTGGCGATCCGGGGTGTTACGGGCACCTCCTCTGATGCCCTCCCACGGGGGAAGAAGTGAGCTCCACGGCCCATCCGTGTGGTGACCCACCAACCCTCGCCGCTGCCTCCAAAGTTGCTGGACTCGGGGCAGCCAGGGCCACGTGCGGCAGCGTGGCCGTCACTCCCTGGCTCATGCGGGGCCCGCCACTCTTTCTTGTGTGCACTTGTGCAAGGGCATCGGCACTCCGCGTTGATTGTGTTACGTGTCTGCCCTCTGGTGGATAACTCTGGTATAGTTTTTACAACAACAACAACAAATTATATAGGCTTAGCTCTTTCGGTAAAGTCACGTTGAAGGGAAACAATAAAATAATAAAATATATATAAAACAATAAAAATTCTCACGAAGTTTCGACCATAACACAAACGGTCATCATCAGGTGTGAAAACCAACGGCAAGAAACATTTGAAAGAAGTGGCGGTTTGCATTTATTTATTTTTAAACGGTGTTTGTATTTATTTATGTATTTATTTTAAAATATCGTTAGCACCACGGGCAGCGATTTTATTATTTTCTTGTTTCCCTTCAACGTGACTTTACCGAAAGAGCTAAGAATATGAATTACTGCAGTCACGAAAGCTTTAAATCAAAACAACAACAACAAAGACAAACCCGAACACTTTGTTGCCGAACAAAAAGTTGTTATGATAAGGCGACGTTCCTGGCAATGTACCTTCAGAGTGCAGCAATCACGTCCGATAACGAATTCATGGATGTGCTATGAAGAAGGGTACATTTGCCGAATCGTCGCCTATTATATATTCATGTTAAGCGTCCGTTGTTGTTCCTGTCGTGTGTCCGTTTGCACCAATGCTGTGAGCAGCAGCATCATCAAATCATCGGTTTATTTACATCGATTGAAACGTCGTGATAATTTTATTTGTGTTATTTTATTACTTTATTCTCATTCTACCTGACTTTACCGAAAGAACCAAAGAAGAGAAAAAAATCCATTGATTTGTTGATTTTTTTTAAATGCATATATAGAGTGGTATTTGCGGAGTGAGGTTAGTTGATGTGTGGTGAGTTGATGCGTAGTTAGTGGATGTGTGGTGGTTAGTGGTTGTGTGGTGGTTAGCCGATGTATGGTTAGGGGATATGTGGTGGTTAGTGGATGTGTGGTGGTTAGTGGATGTATGGTTAGTGGATGTGTGGTGGTTAGTGGATATGTGGTGGTTAGTAGATGTATCGTTAGTGGATGTATGGTTAGTGGATGTGTGGTGGTTAGTGGATGTATGGTTAGTGGATGTGTGGTGGTTAGTGGATGTATGGTTAGTGGATGTGTGGTGGTTAGTGGATGCATCGTGAGTGGATGTATGGTTAGTGGATGTGTGGTGGTTAGTGGATGTATGGTTAGTGGATGTGTGGTGGTTAGTGGATGTATGGTTAGTGGATGTATGGTTAGTGGATGTATGGTGGTTAGTGGATGTGTGGTGGTTAGTGGATGTATGGTTAGTGGATGTATGGTTAGTGGATGTATGGTTAGTGGATGTATGGTGGTTAGTGGATGTGTGGTGGTTAGCGGGTCCCTACACCATCTGGGGTATACCGACCACCGCCACCATAACACTGGCAGTGGTATTTAATTAACTCGCTTTACTACCCGGCTTCGCCCGGGACTTGGATTCTCGTCTTGGAATAATACACGGCCTACGCGGAGGGTGGGGGGGGGGGGTGCGTGACGTCAGCAGGCACACTGCGTGACGCTGCCGCATGCGGGTGACATCACAGATGTGACGTCACCGTTCACTTGCCGTGCAAAATATATCCATTATTGCGCCCCCCCCCCCCCCAAATACAAAAGTATGTTTTATACTTTTTGCATTGTGTACAGTCTGGAAGCTACCCACATGCCAAATTTCAAGTTTGTTGCATGTTGGGAAGTATGCTCAACATTTCCAACAGACACACATATTCACAAATTTCCCCTTTATATATAGATATGACCAATACAAAGCCAATGTTCCCCCGTATAGCCTTTAACAGGCTGTTGGGTCAAGTGCTGTTAGCGAGCACCTATGAAGGCTGCCACGGTACACGAAGGGGGTAGGTGGCCAGTACCACGCCCGGCCGCCTTTGTCTCCCTAATTGCGACATATGTTTGTTGAACTTCGTTCGCACCGTACGTTACGAACCGCGCTAATCGGAGGCGCGGGAATCGGAGGTGCGACGTTGAATACACATCGCAGCAGGCACACAGTTGAGGCCGAGTTGACCTAGGCGGAGACCCACCACGACTGATTCAGATAATGTGGCCAACACCGCTGCCGAGGCCGCCTTTGTCTCCCTGGTGGCGATGTTTAGCACACCACACTGCTGTACTCGTGTCCAGGCTCCGGTCCGTGTGGAACAGTGTGTTGGACTTCTTTCGCACCCGTATGTAGCCAACTGCGCTAACCGGAGGTGGGCGAGAGGCGATCGGTGTTGGCAGGCGGTAGGCCGTGAATGGGGATCGAACCCACCACCCCCCCCACCCGGGTTGCAGGCGCTGCCTCGCCCAGTCGCCAGTGGCTGGTCCGGATCGTCAGCGGTCAGCGAAAACAAAAAAGAAGGCACAATATGTTTTTATTTATTTGAACACACACACGCGCGCGCACACATACATATATATAGGAATTATATAGTGCTGTATATAGCCCCGTTTTTAATATCCGTAATTTTGCGTACACAAGTAATCTAGGAGACGTTTTACGACGTAAAAAAACACATCTAATGCCTGCAACCTACCGAGATCCCATGCATGTGCCGCGTGAGCCATCATAGGCGCTGTCACACGCGAGCAGCTCTTGCCCAAACGGATTGTTGAAGGCTACACGGGGGACTTTTGCCTTTCTCCTCATCAGCATGCAACCCCTGTCTCTTACGTGAGCCGCACTTGCCCCATCAGCCTGTTGAAGGCTACACGGGGGACCTTTGCCTTTGTGTTCCTCGGCACGCCACTCCGGTCTCTTACGCTTGCTGCACTTGCCCCAGCAGCCTATTGAAAGCTTTTGAAGGCTACACGGGGTGCCTTTGCCTTTGTGTTCTTCGGCATGCGAACCCCGGTCTCTTAAACGTGCCCCGAAGCCACGCGCGATTTCTCATCTATAATACACCACGTGACGCCGCTCATCGCGAGACGAGAATCTCCGTTGTTGCTTTTTTTTTTCCCCGTCCGCCACACTCACCACGCATCTTACAGACTCGACGTCGACAGGCCGACCACCTCCACTCATACTTTACAACTCTCTCTCTCTCAGTCTATCTCTCTCTCTCTCGGTCCTACAATCTCGCCGCTCTCACAATCAGCATATCAGAATCAGAAATGTTTATTTGTTACCGGAAGACTGAGCTGGTGAAGCCATTTTTTTTCACAGATGTCCAGCATTTACAGAGATGTCCGGTAAAAGTCTGTAAGATCCAATCCGCAGGGCTCGATCAAATCTCGTTCCTCGATCCCCTCGGCTACAGCTCATGCAAGACACCTAAACTACAGCCTACTCCCTGTCGCATGTTTGTTTGGCCCACAGAGTTGTCGAGGTATTCTTCAGAAGCGAACTGGTCCATCACAAACTATAGGCCAACGAAGTGTCTCATATCACGTGGAAGTCAGGATCTCAGAGGTTTACTGCCTCTGGCTGAGTGCCTCCGACACGGCCGTTGTGAACCCCCGGAGAACGAGGAAGAGAGGAGGAGGAGGAATCTGAACAAGGAGCTCGTTTGTGCTTGCCCAGTGTAACCGACATGACCATTATGAACCGCCACACCCCCCCCCCCCCCCGAGAAACGGACACCCAGGCCCAGAGCTGGTACCCAGAATGGCAGTGGTATTGTCTCGTTGTCTCTGACACGGCCATTATCAACACACACAAAGACACAGAGAGAGAGACACTCAGCCGCTGTTCTAGGGCTTAAACTCACAATATCAGAGGTGCTGGCTCGTGTCTCAGACATAGCCATTATGATCCACCTGAGAGAGAGAGACACCCAGACCCAGGGATCGATCCCATGACTTGACATTGTTGTCTAAGTGACACAGACATAGCCATTATGATCCACCTGAGAGAGAGAGACACCCAGACCCAGGGCTCGATCAATAACTTCACAGTGTTGTCTAAGTGACACAGACACAGCCATTATGATCCCCCTGAGAGAGAGAGAGACCCAGACCCAGACCCAGGGCTCGATCTATCATTTAACAGTGTTGTCTAAGTGACACAGACACAGTCATTATAATCCCCCTGAGAGAGAGAGAGAGAAGGACACCCAGACCCATGGCTCGATCCTATAACTTGACAGTGTTGACTACTGGACATAGACACAGCCATTATGATCCCCCTGAGAGAGAGACACCCAGAGCCATGGATCGATCCTATAACTTGACAGTTTTATCTAAGTGACATAGACAAAGCCATTATGATCCCCTGAGACAGAGACCCAGACCCAGGGCTCGATCTATAACTTGACAGTGTTGTATAAGTGACACAGACACAGCCAGTATGCACCCCCCGAGAGAGAGAGAGAGACACCCAGACCCAGGGCTCGATCCTATAACTTGACAGTGTTGTCTAGTGACACAGACACAGGCATTATGATCCCCTGAGAGAGAGAGAGACACCCAGACCCAGGGATCGATCCTATAACTTGACAGTGTTGTATAAGTGACACAGACACAGCCAGTATGCACCTCCCGAGAGAGAGAGACCCAGACCCAGGGCTCGATCTATAACTTGACAGTGTTGTCTAAGTGACACAGACACAGCCATTATGATCCCCCTGAGAGAGAGAGAGAGGGACACCCAGACCCATGGATCGATCCTATAACTTGACAGTGTTGTATAAGTGACACAGACACAGCCAGCATGCACCCCCCGATAGAGAGAGAGAGAGACACCCAGACCCATGCCTTAAACCTTTAACACATTCTCAAGGCAGCCCATCAGTGTCTGTGACACGGTCATTATGGGCTCGCTAACCCAATGCCCCCACGGGCGGAAACCCATCACGGCTATTACGAGAAGCCTTAATAGTCATTAGCTGTAACGACGACAGTTGTGGTGGCGGTGGCGGTGATGATGATGATGATGTCACGAGCTCTGCCCTCTGATTGAGACGTACGGTTAGAAAATGAGATCTGTGCGGAGTTGAGTTATTTTTTTTGCGTCTTTCCCTTTTTAAACATCCTATTTTAACGAGGTTACCGGAAGATAATTGCGATGGTGCAGGCGTGTTTTAATAGGATTGCTTCGGCAGGAGAGCGATGGCGAAGTGGTGAGCGCGCGACCCCACACAGACAGAGATAAAGATCCCCCGTGAAGCCTTAGCAGACTGTTTCGGGCAAGTGTTGTTAGGAAGCAGCACCTTTGAAGGGGTGGGTGGCCAGCACTACGGCCGGCCGCCTTTGTCTCCCTGGTGGCGATGTTTACACACCGCTGCAGGTACTCATTTCAGGCTGAGTCGACCTAAGGGAGGCCCAGACCCGGTTCAGATATTCGTCAAAGGAATCGAACCTAGCCTATCCCTATCGTATGTATGGCCCTTTGAGCCGCATAGCTCTTTTTGAGACGCGACCTGGCCATCACAAATTATAGCTCAACACAGTGGCTGATCACGTGGAAATTTATAGCTGCCAAATTCTCTAAATGCACGTGAATTCTAAACGTGGAGGGAAAAAAGCGGTAGACCCGGAGAAAAAGTCGCGCGACCGCGGGAAGAGAGAGAGGGAGAGAGATACTCTAACCCCAAATATACAGCAGGCGTCAAGGATCGGGATCGAACCCACGGCCTCCTGTATACCTGGTGATCGCATTAACATCTCATCAGTATTCTCGGGCACACACGCACTGCGGCGACCAAGATCCCCACGTGAAGCTGTAACATACCTGGGGGCAACGCACACGCAGCGAAATCTGTTTTGAACTTCTTGTGCACCCTACGCAGCAAAACTGTGCTAATCGGACACAAAGTTGGCTACAACTCCGCATCGTCTACGGAGAGAGGGCGAGAGAGAGAGAGAGAAAGCCCGCGCTCGTTTCTGTGTTCGTAGCACAGCGGGCTAACCACTGCACCACCACTCCGCGCAACACACGCGTGAACTACGCGCGCACATGCGCATCCGTACGTAATGAACACGCGTGCAGGCGACAAAAAAAATACACCTTGGAAGACGCGTGGCAGTGCCCACACTTTAACACGGCCACGCGCGAGATGCGTCTGGATCATTGATTAACCTGGACCACACCTGTGTACAAATCCATCCGAACTACATGTGTGCCGCCCGGCGGTGGTACACATGTAGTTCGGATTTGTGAACCTTGCGTCGTTATTGCAACTGCCTCCCCAGGAGGTGGAATCGAACTCGCGACAACCACCACCACCACCACCACGAAGAAGAAGAATGCCGTTACTTAAACTATTAAACTATAAAACAAAAAAATGTTCTTCTAATTTTACCAGGTAAGGCCCACTGAGCTATATTGCGTGGAGAGATGAACGGCACTGAGATGCAGAGAGGAACACGTGGGTTGGAAAACGTACGCATGCAGGTTGATACAAATAATTGAATAGCAATGTTAAACGAAAGCTGTTAACTTTTTTTCGTATTTTAACAGGTCAAGGCCCACTGATTTACAGTGAGGGAAAAAAAGTATTTGATTCCCTGCTGATTTTGTACGTTTGCCCACTGACAAAGAAATGATCAGTCTATAATTTTAATGGTAGGTTTATTTGAACAGTGAGAGACAGAATAACAACAAAAAAATCCAGAAAAACGCATGTCAAAAATGTTATAAATTGATTTGCATTTTAATGAGGGAAATAAGTATTTGACCCCCTCTCAATCAGAAAGATTTCTGGCTCCTAGGTGTCCTTTATACAGGTAACGAGCTGAGATTAGGAGCACAATCTTAAAGGGAGTGCTCCTAATCTCAGCTTGTTACCTGTATAAAAGACACTTGTCCACAGAAGCAATCAATCAATCAGATTCCAAACTCTCCACGATGGCCAAGACCAAAGAGCTCTCCAAGAATGTCAGGGACAAGATTGTAGACCTACACACGGCTGGAATGGGCTACAAGACCATTGCCAAGCAGCTTGGTGAGAAGGTGACAACAGTTGGTGCGATTATTCGCAAATGGAAGAAACACAAAAGAACTGTCAATCTCCCTCGGCCTGGAGCTCCATGCAAGATCTCACCTCGTGGAGTTATAATGATCATGAGAACGGTGAGGAATCAGCCCAGAACTACACTGGAGGATCTTGTCAATGATCTCAATGCAGCTGGGACCATAGTCACCAAGAAAACAATTGGTAACATACTACGCCGTGAAGGACTGAAATCCTGCAGCGCCCGCAAGGTCCCCCTGCTCAAGAAAGCACATATACATGCCGTCTGAAGTTTGCCAATGAACATCTGAATGATTCAGAGGACAACTGGGTGAAAGTGTTGTGGTCAGATGAGACAAAAATGGAGCTCTTTGGCATCAACTCAACTCGCCGTGTTTGGAGGAGGAGGAATGCTGCCTATGACCACAAGAACACCATCTCCACCGTCAAACATGGAGGTGGAAACATTATGTTTGGGAGTGTTTTTCTGCTAAGGGGACAGGACCATTTCACCGCATCAAAGGGACGATGGACGGGGCCTTGTACCGTCAAATCTTGGGTGAGAACCTCCTTCCCTCAGCCAGGGCATTGAAAATGGGTCGTGGATGGGTATTCCAACATGAAAATTACCCAAAACACACGGCCAAGGCAACAAAGGAGTGGCTTAAGAAGAAGCACATTAAGGTCCTGGAGTGGCCTAGCCAGTCTCCAGACCTTAATCCCATGGAAAATCTGTGGAGGGAGCTGAAGGTTCGAGTTGCCAAACGTCAGCCTCGAAACCTTAATGACTTGGAGAAAATCTGCAAAGAGGAGTGGGACAAAATCCCTCCTGAGATGTGTGCAAACCTGGTGGCCAACTACAGGAAACGTCTGACCTCTGTGATTGCCAACAAGGGTTTTGCCACCAAGTACTAAGTCATGTTTTGCAGAGGGGTCAAATACTTATTTCCCTCATTAAAATGCTAATAAATGCATAACATTTTTGACATGCGTTTTTCCGGATTTTTATGTTGTTATTCTGTCTCTCACTGTTCAAATAAACCTACCATTAAAATTATAGACTGATCATTTCTTTGTCAGTGGGCAAACGTACATAATCAGCAGGGGATCAAATACTTTTTTCCCTCACTGTATATAGCTGGGGTTTTTTCATAACCAACCTGCCCACAAATGAGAGCTAAAACTTACTGGCTTATGATCTGTAAATGCATTGCGGCCATGTAACACGCGTCACGTTGATTCTAAATGTGAAAAGGAAAAAGCGGAGGCCACGGAGAAAAATCCACGCGACCGCGGGGAAAGCAGTCAGCCAGTCAGTCAGCCAGCCAAACTTTTTTGTTCTGACATAGCACGATGGGAACAAACCGGAGTACCCGAAATGAATCCATGGCTGATTACGACGATGGTTTTGATAGCCTGCGGTTGTCGCAGTGTGTAGTAAACATCACCACGAAGAGAGACAAAGGCGGCCGGGCATGCTGCTGCGCGACCCACCCTCCTCGTGTGCCGTGCCGCACCCTCCGTAGGTGCCGCTACTCGCTAACAGCACTTGCCCCCAACAGTCTGTTGGGGGCTGTACGTGGGGGGGGGGGGGGGGGGGGGACAGAGATCTTTGTCACGATAGATGAATCCACTCCTCGCCTGCCCGCGACCGATTCGCTGGGCCGCAGCGAGGCTCTGCGCGGGTAAACTCCGCAACCTCCACGCCGCTAATTGGCAATTAAAGTGAAGTCGCAGTTTAAATGTCGACTTAATCACGACTGCTTTTTGGTGGGGAGAGGGGTAGTGGGGGGGGGGTCAAAGGCATACGGGAGGGAGGGGTGGATGGCGAGCGCAGGGGTCGGTGATGGAAAGTGAAAAAACCCGGCACGGAGCACGGACGTTGAGTGTCACTGGAATGGAGTGACCCCTTTGGCATCCCGGGGTCAAAATATATAACGAGAGACTTCATCATCATCATCACCACCACTGTCGTTGTCGCCGTGATGGGGAAACGGGATGCCAAGGGGGTCACTCCATTCCAGTGGCACTCAACGTCCGTGCTCCGTGCCAGGTTTTTTCACTTTTCATCACTGACCCCTGCGCGCGCCACCACCCCCCCCTCTCCCCTGTGCCTTTGATGGAGAAACGGGATGCGGTTTGAGCGTTGAGGAGGGGAAGGGATGGCAAGGATGGGTGGCGATAGGGAGACGGAGGGGCGAGGTCACAAGGGGAAGGGGTAGGATGGTAAGGGAGGGTGGTGATAGGGAGAGGGAGGCATGAGGTTAGGAGAGGGGAGGATGAAGGTTCTCAAGATGCGGACAGGAAGTAGGAGAGAGATTTCGAAATTGGAAAAAAAAGGCGATGAGTCTTAAGGGAGGAACGGAAAATGGATAGTTAAGTTGCCTGTTTCATGGATGAAGATCACCCGGTCATCATCATCATCATCCGTGACGTATCCACGAGTCTCTGTGGGAGTTTGTGGGTCTCTGTGAGAGGCTGTGGGTCTCTGTGTGAGTCTGTGGGTCTCTGTGGGAGTTTGTGGGTCTCAGTGGGAGTCTGTGGGTCTCTTTGTGAGTCTGTGGGTCTCGGTAGGAGTCTGTGGGTCAATGGTGGGAGTATATGGGTCTCTGTGGGAGTCTGTGGGTCTCTGTGAGAGTCTGTGGGTCTCTGTGGGAGTTTGTCGGTCTCAGTGGGAGTCTGTGGGTCTCTGTAGCAGTTTGTGGGTCTCAGTGAGAGTCTGTGGGTCTCTATGGGAGTCTTTGGGTCTCTGTGGGAGTCTGTGGGTCTCTGTGGGAGTCTTTGGGTCTCTGTGGGAGTCTGTGGGTCTCTGTGGGAGTCTTTGGGTCTCTGTGGGAGTCTGTGGGTCTCTGTGGGAGTTTGTGGGTCTCTGTGGGTGCCTGTGGGTCTCTGTGGGAGTCTGTGGGTCTCTGTGGGAGTTTGTGGGTCTCTGTGGGAGCCTGTGGGTCTCTGTGGGAGTCCGTGGTTTTCTGTGGGCGTCCATAGAAACATGCGATCATTTGGCTGCTATAAATGTCCACGTGATAAGCCGCTTCGTTGAGCTATCATTTGTGGCCATGTCGCTTCTGAAAAAGAGACATACAGCTCAGTGGGCTTTACCTGGTAAAATAAAATACAAATGTTTAATAGTTTTAATTCATAGTCTGTGTGTCCTCTCGTGGCAGGGTGAATCAAAGTGAGTAGAGTGAGATGAGAGGGGAGAGGTAGGAGAGTGCGTGGAGGGGAGTAGAGTGAGATGAGAGGGGAGAGGTAGCATAGTGGGTGGAGGGAAGTAGAGTGGGATGAGAGGGGAGAGGTAGGATAGTGGGTGGAGGGGAGTAGAGTGAGATGAGAGGGGAGAGGCAGGGGAGTGGAGTGAGATGAGAGGGGAGAGGTATGGGAGTGGAGTGAGATGAGAGAGGAGAGGTAGGGGAGTGGAGTGAGATGAGAGGGGAGAGGTAGGGGAGTGGAGTGAGATGAGAGGGGAGAGGTAGGGGAGTGGAGTGAGATGAGAGTGGAGTGAGATGAGAGTGGAGTGAGATGAGAGGGGAGAGGTAGGAGAGTGTGTGGAGTGGAGTGAGATGAGAGTGGAGTGAGATGAGAGGTATGGGAGTGGAGTGAGATGAGAGGGGAGAGGTATGGGAGTGGAGTGAGATGAGAGTGGAGTGAGATTAGGGGTAGTGGAGTGAGATGAGAGATAGTGGAGTGAGATGAGAGGTAGTGGAGTGGAGTGAGATGAGAGTGGAGTGAGATGAGAGGTAGTGGAGTGAGATGAGAGTGGAGTGAGATGAGAGGTAGTGGAGTGAGATGAGAGTGTGTGGAGTGGAGTGAGATGAGAGTGGAGTGAGAGTGAGATGAGAGGTAGTGGAGTGAGATGAGAGTGGAGTGAGATGAGAGTGGAGTGAGATGAGAGGTAGTGGAGTGAGATGAGAGTGGAGTGAGATGAGAGTGGAGTGAGATGAGAGGGGAGAGGTAGTGGAGTGAGATGAGAGGTATGGGAGTGGAGTGAGATGAGAGTAGAGTGAGATGAGAGATGAGATGATGAGAGGTAGTGGAGTGAGATGAGAGTGGAGTGAGATGAGAGTGGAGTGAGATGAGAGTGGAGTGAGATGAGAGGTAGTGGAGTGAGATGAGAGGTAGTGGAGTGAGATGAGAGGTAGTGGAGTGAGATGAGAGTGGAGTGAGATGAGAGTGGAGTGAGATGAGAGGTAGTGGAGTGAGATGAGAGGTAGTGGAGTGAGATGAGAGGTAGTGGAGTGAGATGAGAGGTAGTGGAGTGAGATGAGAGGTAGTGGAGTGAGATGAGAGGTAGTAGAGTGAGATGAGAGGTAGTGGAGTGAGATGAGAGGTAGTGGAGTGAGATGAGAGTGGAGTGAGATGAGAGTTGAGTGAGATGAGAGGTAGTGGAGTGAGATGAGAGTGGAGTGAGATGAGAGTTGAGTGAGATGAGAGGTAGTGGAGTGAGATGAGAGTGGAGTGAGATGAGAGTTGAGTGAGATGAGAGGTAGTGGAGTGAGATGAGAGTGGAGTGAGATGAGAGTTGAGTGAGATGAGAGGTAGTGGAGTGAGATGAGAGGTAGTGGAGTGAGATGAGAGTGGAGTGAGATGAGAGGTAGTGAGATGAGAGTGAGCACTGTGGATGTAAGTGGAGACTGAAATTCCGCTCCCTCCATTGCTCCCCCCCGGCTCCCACCGCCCCCACCACCCACGCATCCATCGTTGGCAGGGCGACTCGCCGTGGCTCCATACTAATATTATAAGTCAATGAAAAGTGCTGAATTATTAATAAAAAAATAAAACTCATAAATGTAAACGCGCACATATACACAGACACAAATTCCCCTGTGTAGCCTTAACAGACTGTAGTGGCAAGTGCTGTGGCAATGTTTTTACACTAAATAATTTGAGGCTGAGTCAACCTAGGGCATGCCCCATGACCGGTTCAGCTAATCGTCACTGGTGTTAGCCGTTAACGGGAATAGAACCCGGGTCGCCAGGTTCGTACCACAGCACGCTAACCGCTCCTCTACCGCTCCCCACACGTAGACAGACATAGAAGACTAAGTGATCTGGTTACACACAGACACACACAGACACACACAGATACACACAGAAAATTGAAACACAAAGACACACACAGATAAGGATCCCCCATATAGCCTGGCACAGCCTGTTGGGACAAGTGCACACACACACACACACAAGAACAGACACAGTGACACAAAGACAAAGATCGCCCTATAGCCTTAACAGACTGTAGGGGCAAGTGCTGTTAGCGAGCACCTATGAAGGCCGGCACGGCACACGAGGGGGTGGGTGGCCAACACCACGCCTGGCCGCCTTTGTCTCCCCAGTGGCAATGTTCACACATCGCACCAGGTACTCATTTGAGGCTGAGTCAACCTAGGGGAGGCCCAGGACCGGTTCAGATAATCGTCACTGGTGTTAGCGCGCTAACCGCTACACTACCGCTCCCCACACAGAGACACACACACACAGAAACACACACACACACAGAGACACACACACACAGAGAGACACACACACACAGGGCGCGTGCTGCATATTGCACAGCTGATGTGTTTGCTGTAGAGCCGAGAGCTGAGATTACAGGCGCGTACAAAGACAAAAGTACCCCGAATAGTAACCCGGACTGTTTGGGGCAAGTGCTGTTCGCGAACACCTGTGGATGGGCCGGAACCCGGCGCAAATCGGCGTGGTGTGGGCGGAAGTAAACAACACCACGCCTTTGTCTCCCCAGTGGGCACGTGGCTGGAAACCTTCGGGCTAACGTTGGCGCAGCGTTCCGTGTTCACTGGCTTGATGGGGTTTGGCGGTGGGTGGGCGGGTGCTTGGGTGGGTGGGTGGGGTGGGTGGGTGGTGGTGTGGATGGGTGGTTGGGGGACATCCATTTAGTAGGTACGCAAAAAATCTGTCGAAACTTTACCCCTCCCCCCCCCTCCCTGTACGCACGCGGACTGTTTACCCCCACCCCCACCTGCGTACGTTCGCCTGACGCAGCACCCCCCCCCCCCCCCAATCCTATAGAACGTCCGATATTTAATCCACGCAGAAACGATCAAGGATGAATATTATTAACGTCTCCTGTGGTTCTTTCGGTAAAGTCACGTAGAATGAGAATAAAATAATACATTGATAACAATAAAATAACACAATAAAATTCTCGAGAGACTGTCTGGAGACAGTCCCTTCACCTGATGAAGGCCGCTTGTGTTGTGGCCGAAACGTCGTGAGAATTTTATCGTGTTATTTTATTTTTTATCAATTTATTATTTTATTCTCATTCTACGTGACTTTACCGAAAGAACCAAAGAAGATGAATCCTTGCAGTCACGAAAGCTTTCAATCGAAATGTATTATTAACGTGTTTAAGCAAACAGTCCACCGCCGGACTTTCTAACTCATTTGAAGGCCAATGTAGACAAATCATTATCGATGCTTCACACCACCCCCCCTCGTTTCCTATGGGCACATTGTCACTAGACCCCCCATACACAAGATACGCATTTGGGTTAACCCCCCCTCCCCCCTACTAAATGGATGGCCCCTTGGGTGGTGGGTGGGGTGGATGGGTGGTTGTGGGTGGGTGGGGTGGGGGGGATTGACGCGCTGTGGTGAAGGATTTGAACTCGGGACCTCGTTAGAGTCGGGGCTCCGAGGCTAAGGTTCGATCCCACGCGACATCATTCACGCCTCGAGGAAGTTGCTCGTGGCGTTGGCCATTGTGAAATAGCCACGTGGGTGTGTGGGGAATGTGGGTGGTGTGGGGGTGTGGGTGTGTGGGGGCGAGGTTGTGTAGGGGGGTGTAGGTGTGTGGGTGTGTGGGGGCGAGGTTGTGTAGGGGGGAGGGGGGTGTAGGTGTGTGGGTGTGTGGGGCGAGGTTGTGTAGGGGGGTGTAGGTGTGTGGGTGTGTGTGGGGGTGAGGTTGTGTAGGGGGGTGTAGGTGTGTGGGTGTGTGGGGCGAGGTTGTGTAGGGGGGTGTAGGTGTGTGGGTGTGTGTGGGGGTGAGGTTGTGTAGGGGGGTGTAGGTGTGTGGGTGTGTGTGGGGCGAGGTTGTGTAGGGGGGTGTAGGTGTGTGAGTGTGTGGGTGTGTGGGGCAAGGTTGTGTAGGGGGGTGTAGGTGTGTGGGTGTGTGGGGCGAGGTTGTGTAGGGAGGAGGGGGGTGTAGGTGTGTGGGTGTGTGGGGCGAGGTTGTGTAGGGGGGAGGGGGATGTAGGTGTGTGGGTGTGTGGGGCGAGGTTGTGTAGGGGGGTGTAGGTGTGTGGGTGTGTGTGGGAGTGAGGTTGTGTAGGGGGGTGTAGGTGTGTGGATGTGTGTGGGGCGAGGTTGTGTAGGGGGGAGGGGGGCGTAGGTGTGTGGGTGTGTGGGGGCGAGGTCATTAAATTAAACGGCCCCTTGGAGCGTGCTATGAATGGGCACACCGACCGGGGTGTGATGTGCGGCGAAATAATACGCATTGCCACCAATAACCGGGCTGTCATATCACGGGCCTATTTATTTCCTGCGTTCATTGCATTTGCTGTGTGTGTGTCTTTGATATGTGTGTGTGCGTGCGTGTGTCAGTTACTTTCCGTGTCGTGTGTGTGTGTCTTTGATACGTGATGTGTGTGCGTCAGTTATTTTATCTCCGTGTGTGGTGTGTGTCTTTGATACGTGTGTGTGTGTGTGCGTCAGCTGTTTTCTGTGTCGTGTGTGTGTGTCTGTGTGTGTTCGTCAGTTATTTTACGTGTGTGTGTGTGTCTTTGATATGTGTTTGGGCGTCAGTTACTTCATGTGTGTGTGTCTTTGATACATGCGTATGTATGTACATCAGTTATTTTCTGTTTGTGTGTGTCCATCAGATATTTTCTGCGTGTGGTGCGTGTCTGTGTCTCTGTCCGTCATTAATTTTCTGTCTGGTGTGCGTGGTGTGTGTGATTCACTTATTGTGTGTGTGGTGTGTGTGTAGTGTGTGTAGTGTGTGCCTTTGAAACGTGTGTGTATGTCAGTGTCTGTCGGTTCTTTACTGTGTGTGTGTGGTGTGTGTGGCGTGTGTGTCGGGATCGTTAGTGGTGAGAGCGCTGCGCTACCAACCAGGCGACCCCGAGTTTGATTTACGTTCACCGCCACCAACATCATGCAGTGACAATCATCCGAACTGGTCTGAGGCCTCCCGCTAGATCGACTCAACCTCAAATGAGTACCTGGTGCCGTGTGTGAAACGTCGTCACGAAGAGAGACAAAGGCGACCGGGCGCGGTGATGGCCACCCATCGGCTCGTGCGTCGTTCCGGCCATCGTAGGTGCTGCTCGCGAACAGCACTTGCCCCAACAGTCTGGTAAAGGCTTTACCTTTGTCTGAGTGTGTGTGTGTGTGCGCGTAGTGTGTGGAAAGTGGTGAGAAGTTGGCACTTGCTAACAAAATGTCAGCGAGTCAGGGGATTCACGCTTGATGATGCTGGGTGGAATTGACATCGAAATGTGGTTCGTAAAAAAAAAGATGTATTGCAGGCGCGAGGAAGAGTAGGGGGATCTACAGAAGAGCGAGAAGGCAGCAGCAGAGGCCACGTGTGGATGCGGCGTCAATTCTTCCCCTCCCCTCCCCACCCACCCCCAACTCCAAGCTCAGCAGTCCTCTCTATATATTTAAACGTTTTCAGCCAATTAATGAGCGTTTTCTACGAGGCCCAATCAGTTTCAAAGACAATGCACGTATTATTATTATTGTTGTTGTTGTTAACATCAAAGTATGTTTGTTTGCATGTTTTGCCACAAGTGCGTGCGGTTAATTGCGGACTCGACGCCTTGCAATAGGTATCTCTATGTCGGTGTCTAAACATCTCAACGACTCCGGGTTTTCATTGCCAGAAAGGGGCAACAGACCGATTCTTAAAGCTTTCGTGACTACAAGGATTCATCTTCTTTGGTTCTCTCGGTAAAGTCACGTAGAATGAGAATAAAATAATAAATTGATAAAATAACACAATAAAATTCTCACGACGTTTCGGCCACAACACAAGCGGCCTTCATCAGGTGAAGGGACGAGACTGTCTGGAGGACAGCGCTGGAGCGATTCTTATTCGTGAGCATTTATTACGCGGGAGCAAACTGGAGCTCCCCGAAATGCAAGCAAACAAAAAAAAACCCCGCGCGTGCGAGGGAACAACGCTATATCCCTGCTCCCGCGGCTAGCCAGGGGTGTCATGATGGCTCCTCCTGGATGAGGGCGTGGGAAAGGGGGCCGGGCATTTTGAGTGGCACTCGGCTTGGCTCCGCGTCCCACAGAGTTACGATCAATGATTGTTCGATTATGTATTGGTGCGCGTTGCACAAATTGGCTGATTGATACTGTGCGGAATCAACTTTAAGCTCGTTGCGAATCAATTCATGCCAGCCGAACACAGCTGCCAAGACCGGGACAGGTGGTGGTTCAAACCATCACTACCGTCACTACCACAACTGCCACCACTAATAACAACATAGTCACAACTACCACCACAATCACCACTACCACCACGACTACCACCAATACTAAAATACAAAGATTCCCCCATATAGCCTTAAGAGACTTTTGGGGAAAGTGCTGCTAGTGATTAGCTGTCAAGGCCGACACGGCACACTCACTCACACACACTCGCACACTCACTCACACACTCACTCCCTCACACACTCACTCACACACTCACACACTCACTCACACATTCACATTCACTCACATTCACTCACTCACTCACACACACACTCACACACTCACTCACACACTCACACACTCACTCACACACTCACTAACTGACACACTCACTCACTCTCACACACACTCACATTCACTCACTCACACACTCACTCACACACTCACATTCACTCACTTACACACTCACACACACTCAAACACTCACCCACTCACATTCACTCACTCACTCACACACTCGCACACACTCACACACTCACTCACACACTCACTCACTCACACTCACTCACTCACACACCTACACGCTAACTCACTCACATTCTCACTCACTCACACACTCACACACTCACACTCACTCACACACTCACTCACACACTCACTCACATTCACTCACTCAACAACAACCGCCATTCGCCACTAAGTGGTGGTGACGTCACCACGACACTTGTACCAGGACATGTGCACCTTGAGGCCACGTGGAGTGTCGAACGCCCGCTGGCAGGAGGTCACGGGGTAGACCCAGGTGCCATGGGTCGACTGACTGAGATGACTGGCTGATGCACCACCTGTGCCCCCTACTGTGCCAACCTGCTGTGCTTTAGCTACCCGGCGCTCCGCTCGTTGTTGTGAGCGTCGCTCCTCCGCCCTCCGTTGTTGTTGGAGGGCGACTACCTCCAACTGCCCAATAGCGTCCTTCACGAGCCTCCTCCACAGAGGCCGATCTTGACACTGCTGGTACTAGTCATCGGCAGGTCCACTCAGCTCCACGTCCTCCTGTACCACCATTTAGCCTCCTCGATCCGGCCGAACAAAAGCTGTTTCTGCTTGCGGTGGCTGGGCATGCGGGCTACATGACCCAGTCAACGCAGCCTTGCCTGCTGGAGGAGCTCACCGATGGGACCTTGCCCAGATCTTTCAAAGATTTGTGAGCTCCTCACACAATCCAGCCTGGTTAAACCCAGGATGGATCGCAAGCAGGCTAGCCTAAATGTTTCTAACCGGCGAAGATGCTCCATTAGGGGGGTCCACGTTTCGCAAGGGTAGAGAAGGGAGGGAATGACCGTGGCCGAGAAGACCTGAAGCTTAGTGCGGAGCGACAGACCAGGTAGCTTCCACACAGCGTTACGCAACCGATGAAAAGATATTGCCGCTCGACTGATTCGGAGTGAGACCTCTGCTTATAAACTGGAGCCGGTCATAAGCACACTACCTACGTATGGGAAACTCTCCACTCTCTCCACAACTGCCCCATCACCGATTGGGAGTTGTGTGGGTGGAGTTTCCGATGGTACAAAATACCCAGGCAAGTGCTTAGTTTTGGTGGGGCTGATGGTAAGGCCCCATCTCTTTGTGGCACACTTCAGTCTCAACAGCAACATCTCCAACTACTCCTCTGAATGAGCAGCTATTACCAAATCATCGGCATACATAACGTGGTTGAGCAATAGGGAGCCATCCTTGACCGCACCCGGGCATCGATCAGCCTCCCATTATATCTGTACCAAATGGAGATTCTCCCAGTACAGCTATTGAAGGCTTCACAAACTACGTGGTCAAAATAGATGTTAAATAATGTGGGAGCCAGAGGACATCCCTGTCACACCCCAAGGTGTACAGGGAATGGCTCTGACTCCGGGCCACGTAGTTTTACCCGGGCCCGCTCACCATCATGAAGGTCCTTAATGATCGTGAGCAGAGGGTCAGGGACTCCAAAAGCACGAAGAACAACCCAGAGTCCTGGCCTACTGATGGTATCATAGGCCTTGACCAGGTCAATAAAGCAGAGATGTAGGTCTTGCTGGAATTCCCTACACCTCTGCTGTAGCAGACGGACAGAAAATATGGCATCTGTGCAGGACCGCCCTTTCCTGAAACCACATTGGGGCTCTGCAAGCCTCTCCTCAGCGTGCCTGCAAGGCGACGTTGAATAATCCTTGCCAGGATCTCTCCCGGCACACTGAGGAGTGAGATGCCCCTGTAGTTGTTACAGTCTCTGCGGTCTCCCTTCTTATAGAGGGGGACCACCAGGGCATCCTTCCAATCCTGCAGAACCCGTCCAGTGGTCCAGGCTGTTGTTATGATGTCATATAGGGCAGTCTGTGCACAAACGCCACCCTTCCTCAGCATTTCGCTTGGGAGATCATCTCTGCCCGGTGCCTTTCCTGGTCTCAAACTCCGGATCGCCTTCAGTACTTCCTCAACAGATGGCACCTCAGCCAGCCACTCACAGGGGGTGACTTCCTCAATATTTGAGACACTGCAGCCTCAGCAGGGTTATTCCCACTTTGTGCCACGATGTTTTCCTGGCTGAGGGATTTCCCCTCCCCCAGGACCTCACAGAAATGCTCAGCAAATCTGCAAACCTGTTCCTGGGGGTCGGAGATTGGATCACCGTTTTTTCCCCTAATGATGATAATAGGTGTGGCTGCAGGTTACTTTTTTGATGGAGTTAAATAGAGTTTGTGATCGCGGGCCACTGAGGCAGACTCCATCTCCTCAGCAACCCGCGACCACCACCCATCCTTGCAGCGCCTCACGGCTCTCCGAACCTCCGAGCGAAGGCTGCGGTAAGCCTCCTCATTCTCTGACGTGGGATTCTGTAGCTGATGACAGTGGGCCTGTCGCTTTTTCTCAACTATCCTGAACACCTCCTCTGTCAGCCAGGGTCTCTGGGGATGGTCTGGACCGCATCCCCAAAGCGGCCATTGCAGCTGCATGAGTCACAGTCCTAAAACTCGCCCATTTACCCTCGACATCAGGAGCAGTGGGGGACGATGCCAACCCCAGCCGCAAGCAATGATGAAATTCTCGCTTGTAACTTTCATCAGATAACTGAGACCAGGCCACTTTAGGTTGGAATGGGGTTCTGAGTGTACATCCACCACCGGAGTGGAAAAATGGCAGGTGCATCGTTCAGATGACGAGTCGATGGTCAGAGGGCAGACCAGCTCCACGGTAGGTCCTGGTGTCAAGGACATGGGCTCGAATCCGCTGGTCCGTCACTATGTAGTCCAGCAGATGTTCTTGCTTGGACCCGGCATGCATCCATGATGTTGTGTGGATGTGCCGATGCCGGAACAGCGTATTGGTAATTACAAGCCCATGGGCTGCACAAAAATCTAGCAGCCTCCTACCGTTGTTATTGAGCTGATCTGGCCCATGCCCTCCAATCACTCCAGACCAGGTGCCAGCATGATCATGACCAACTCGGGCATTGAAGTCACCCAACAAGATGACTCTATCCCAAGGGGCCACTTTAGCCAGCACCTGTGACAGGAGGTCATAGAAGGCATCTGACTCATCAGCTTTACCTGCATCCCTCCACGGATGTTCGTCTTCGGTGGGGGCATAAGTAACCACGACCACCACTCCACGCCTCCGGTTGATGGGAAGGCGAACCCAAATTAGCCTGGGGCTTACAGCTTCCCACACCTCACCGCCACGCTCCCACGTACCCTTCATTATTTTGTTCAAAAGAAGAGCCACACCCTGTTGTTTGGCAGTCTGCTGCCCCAAGGAGAGGATTGTCCACCCCTCATGGTGGCAGGAGCCAGAACCGGTCCACCGGACATCCTGAATGCCAGAGATCCAGGTGGTACCGGTCCAGCTCCCGACAAAGGAGTGGCAGCGTCTCCTCCGCAGTGAGCGTTCGAACATTCCACGTGGCCACACGAAGTGGCTTTTCGTTGTTTCTGGAGGAGCCCCGATGGTAGAGATTCAATCTCCTGGCTCCGCCAATTGGAGTTTGGCCAGGAGACGTCATAGACGCCTGTCCCCCCGGGGCCTCCTGCACAAGCTTATTAGTTAAATTTTGTATTCGTGGTTTCGTGGGAAAATGTTGAAGGTGGAGGGGTTACCAGCCCCTCGCACCCATCCAGAGCCCCTGTTTAGCCACTGTGGTGGTCACAGACGCCATGAGAGGAGTGGCCAATCGAAATTGGCCCTCCCCCCACAGCACTGTCCACGACAGAGTTTCCCGTCCGGCACCGCGAGGAGGTAAGGGGTTGTTTTGCCGGACTCACACACTCACTCACACTCACACAATCACTCACACACTCACTCACACTCACTCACACGCTCACTCACACTCATTCACACTCAGTCACACTCAGTCACACGCACTCACTCACACTCGTTGCTCTTCGCTGGCGAATCAATTCTGCTTTAAATTCCAGTAATTACGCGATTGTCGGACTTGGCCGAGCATATGGATCTGTTCTGCTTTGTATGGGCTCCGAGAGCTCTCTGTCACGTCACTTTCCCGGTAATTGCGGGATGATGGGGGGCTGAGGAATAAGTGGGAGGAAGTGAGGGAGGGGGCGAGGAGAGAGGGAGGGGGGAGAGGAGGGAGGGAGGGAGAGATGGAGGGAGCGAAGGAGGGAGGGGGCAGAGGAGGGAGAGAAAGGAGGGAGGGGGAGAGAAGGAATGGGGGGAGAGGAGGGAGGGAGGTAGGAGAGGAGGGAGGGAGGGGAGATAAGCGGAGGGGCATTGGAGAGGAGAGGGATAATGGGAGTGTATTGGGAAGGGGTACACGTGGAGGCAGTCGTGCTTATGAAACGTATTCCTCCTGTGAAGTTTGCAAGCACATTCACTCGTGGACTATTCCCGCACCTCTGATTAGCCGCCCTACAGTACGATTAGCACGGTTGGCTAGGTGCGGTTCGAAATAAGTTCAAAACATTTCAATGCTGAAATATTCCCTGGCTAATTATTAATTGCAACTACACGCACAGCAATAGCAGCAACAGGGAAGCCACGCTGGTGAGATGTTAACTACCTCTCCTGCTATACAGGAGCGCCTGCTGTATGTTTGGAGTTTGCGCGTCTCTCTCTAACCCCTGTGGGTGCGTGGTTTTTTCGCCTGGTGCTCCCTCGACATTCAGAATAAATATCACGCGTTTAGAGTATTTGGATGCTTCTAAACTAACTTAAACGCAATAAGCCACGTCGCTCGGACGTAATTTGTGGTGAGGTCGCTTCTGAAAAAGAGCCGTGTCACTCAGTGAGCCTTACCTGGCAAAATAAAATAAAATATTTTTTTTAAGTTTTAAAATCGCCCACTAATTGCAAAGTCTTGACAGGACCCTTATGGAAAAAAAGATTAATGAGACTCAGTCAGACTTTCTTGGGTTACCAAGGCTAATGCTAATAATACTAACATAGCAATCTTCAGGACAGTCACCACCACCACCATCATCACTGTCATAATCATCATCATCATCTCTACCACCTCCGAATGTAATCGCCAACAGCCTCATTATCACCACCACCATCGTCATCATCATTGGCACCAGCAGAAATCACCCCATCATCAGGCCCTCTTCACAATTGAAATTGGAGTTAGAGGGCCGCACGGGACTAAATTTTCGTGTCGTACAACCCTTCTCCACCCGACATTAGCCAGACAAAACGACGTTGTCACGTTCGACGTTTCGCTGGCACAGCATCATCAATCAGGCGACAATCAGCCAAACGTCGGATCCAGCTGGTCAACGTGTGCGGATCAACGACAAGAATAACAACTGGCGGCGTGCGTCACAGAGTCGCGCTGACATCACGCCGGCGTCTGTGCTAGGCTAGGTGCACGTTGAGGCCATCACGTGAATTGTCGAAGGTTCGCTGGCAGCTGGCAGGAGGTCACGGGACAGACCCAGGTGCCGTGGGTTGACTGACTGAGACGACTGGCAGATGCACCAAACTGTGCTCCCCACTGCGCCAACTCGCTACGCTTTAGCCGCCTGGCACTCCGCTCGTTGTTGTGAGCGTCGCTCTTCTGCCCTCCGCTGTTGCTGAAGGGCGACTGCCTTCCAGCTGCCCAGGAGCAGCGTCCTTGACGAACCTCCTCCTTCACGGAGGCCGATCTTGACACGACACCACGTGTGCTCTCCCACAAAGAGAGCGGCCTGCTGCTGACAATTGCATTCACCTGTCGGGTGGAAAAGGGATGTAGGAGACAACACCCCCCCCCCCCCCCATACAAAAAAAATCAATAATTATAACAACATAATTGGTCGTGGAAAAAACACATACGCCAATTAAATGAACAATAAACTTCACTAAATATTTGCAATTTTTTTATTTTACCAAGTAAAGCCCCACTGAGCTATACAGCTCTTTTTCAGAAGCGATCTACGCCACAAATGATTGCTCAACAAAGTGACTGATCACCATCGTGTGGAAATGTATAGCAACGCGTGACGTTGATTCTAAATGTGGAGAGAAAATCTTGGAGGACGCGGAGAAAAATCCATGCGACCACGGGGAGAGAGAGAAAGACACGCAAACTCCAAATATACAGCAGGCGGCAGGGTCGGGATCGAACCCACGACCTCCTGCATACCAGGCGAGGTAGTTAACATCTTCTAGCCACTAATGGCACCCAATAATGCGCCCCCCCCCCCCTCCTGTCTCCTCCGTCTCAGCATCTCCGGGTCACCTTCACCAGATTGGGCTCTCCGCTACCCTCTGGGTCTGGGTTACCCGGGGGACTGGGTCACCCGGGGGGTCTGGGTCTGGGTCACCCGGGGGTCTGGGTCTGGGTCACTGGGGGGGGTCTGAGTCTGGGTAAACCCGGGGGGTCTGGGTCACCGGGGGTCTGGGTCTGGGTCACCGAGGTTCTGGGTCTGGGTCACCCGGGGGTCTGGGTCTGGGTCACCGGGGGTCTGGGTCTGGGTCACCGGGGGGTCTGGGTCTGGGTCACCCGGGGGTCTGGGTCTGGGTCACCCAGGGGGTCTGGGTCTGGGTCACCCGGGGGTCTGGGTTTGGGTCACCGGGGGGTCTGGGTCTGGGTCACCCGGGGGTCTGGGTCTGGGTCACCCAGGGGGTCTGGGTCTGGGTCACCCGGGGGTCTGGGTCTGGGTCACCCGGGGGTCTGGGTCACCCGGGGGTCTGGGTCACCCGAGGGGTCTGGGTCTTGGTCACCCGGGGGTCTGGGTCTGGGTCACCCGGGGATCTGGGTCTGGGTCACCCGAGGGTCTGGGTCTGGGTCACCCGGGGGTCTGGGTCTGGGTCACCCGGGGGTCTGGGTCACCCGGGGGTCTGGGTCTGAGTCATTCGGGTTCCTGGGTCTGGGTCACCCGGGGTCTGGGTCTGGGTCACCCGGGGGTCTGGGTCTGGGTCACTCGGGGGTCTGGGTCACCCGGGGTCTGGGTCTGAGTTATTCGGGTGCCTGGGTCTGGGTCACCCGGGGTCTGGGTCACCCGGGGGTCTGGGTCACCCGGGGGTCTGGGTCTGAGTCATTCGGGTGCCTGGGTCTGGGTCACCCGGGGTCTGGGTCTGGGTCACCCGGGGGTCTGGGTCACCCGGGGGGTCTGGGTCTGGGTCACCCGGGGGTCTGGGTCTGGGTCATTCGGGGGTCTGGGTCTGGGTCACCCGGGGGGTCTGGGTCTGGGTCACCCGGGGGTCTGGGTCACCCGGGGGTCTGGGTCTGGGTCACTCGGGGGTCTGGGTCTGGGTCACCCAGGGGTCTGGGTCTGGGTCACCCGGGGGTCTGGGTCTGGGTCACCGGGGGTCTGGGTCTGGGTCACCTGGGGGTCTGGGTCACCCGGGGGTCTGGGTCTGGGTCACCAGGGGTCTGGGTCTGGGTCACCCGGGGGTCTGGGTCTGGGTCACCCGGGGGTCTGGGTCACCCGGGGGTCTGGGTCTGGGTCACCTGGGGGTCTGGGTCTGGGTCACCTGGGGGTCTGGGTCACCGGGGGTCTGGGTCTGGGTCACCTGGGGGTCTGGGTCACCCGGGGGTCTGGGTCTGGGTCACCAGGGGTCTGGGTCTGGGTCACCCGGGGGTCTGGGTCTGGGTCACCCGGGGGTCTGGGTCACCCGGGGGTCTGGGTCTGGGTCACCGGGGGGTCTGGGTCTGGGTCACCCGGGGGTCTGGGTCTGGGTCACCCAGGGGTCTGGCTCAGAGCCGCAGCATTGGTGGCAGCCACTGCCGGGCTGTCATTCTAAAAGAGAGGGCGGCGGGGGGGGTAGATGGCGGGGCGAGGGGTGGGGGTAGCAGGGGGGGGGATGTGTGGTGGTTATTGATGACGTTAATCTGCTGGGGCGAGACGCATAGCGTAGGGGATAATCGATGGAGACTGTCTCTCTCTGCCGAACGATATTCCTTCCCTAACAAAAGACAAAGCTCCCTCCCCCCGCCCGCCACCCAGTGTAGCCTTCACAAACTCTTGGGGCAAGTGCTTTTCGCGAGCAGCGCCTACGGAGAAGGCAGCGCTGTTGGACTAAAAGGCAGCTGGACTGCAGAGTTCGGGATCGTTAAATCCTTGAATGAAAACTCGTTTCGTTAGAACTGCATTTTGTTGATGTTGTTGTTTAGATTGTCGCCCTTCCCACACACCTTCGATCAGCACGGTTGGCAACGTACGGTGCGAAAGAAGTTCAACGTGTGCGTAAAAGCGGCACACGCGAGTGAGTGGCCAACACCACGCCCGGCCGCCTTTGTTTCCCTCTATTTGCGATCTTTACACACCGCACCAGGTACTAATGTGAGGCTGAGACGACCTCGGAGAAGCCCAGGACAGGTTCAGACAATCGTCACTGGCGTTAACCGTGAGCTGGAATCGAACGGGGGCTGGCGTTTTTTTTAGCGCAGCGTGCTAACCGCTGCGCCACCGCTCTTTCCATAACCCACCCGCCCCTCAACATCACCATAGCTCGCTCGCTCAGTCTCTCTCTCTCTCTCCCACTGCCTCTCTCATCCATTTTATTTGTTTATTTTATTGTTGTTTTCCACGTGTTTACCCAGCAAATAACAGCATTAACCACGAGACAATAATCTGTCTTACTCACATGCAATCTGTATCTCCGCATAGGAAAATAAAGAAAACATTTGACACGTCTTGCACAACCCATCAGCTGCACGCACGGCCATTCATTCCACGGGAATGCATCGATGTCGGAAACGTTTGTTCACGACGCGCAAAACTCTGGACCCGTTTCCGGTACGCAGGACCTCGTCGGCAGAGTGGAACCAACGCTGGGGGGTTTGCCACAGCGTGGCAGTTGCAGCGCCGTGATATGGGATTGAACTTGCGACCTCTGGATGTCAACTCCCCCAGGCTCGCACAGAGGCAATAGTTACAAAGACAAAGCTCTCCAGTATAGCCTGTAACAGACTATTGGGGCAAGTGCTGTTAGCGGGCAACTTTGAAGGCCGGCACGGCACACGAAGGGGGTGGGTGGCCAACAACACGCCCGGTCGCCTTTGTCTCCACAGTGGCGATGTTTTACACACCGCACCAGGTACTCGTTTGAGGCCGAGTCGACCTAAGGGAGGCCCCAGGACCTGGTCAGATAATCGGCACTGGTGTTGGCCGTGAGCGGGAATTGGACTCGGGTCCGCCGGGTTCGTAGCTCAGCGCGCTTACCGCTGCACCACCGCTCCCCACGACCAGAGTCACACACACAATCAGAATATCAGAATCAGAACATGTATTTACACTGGAGGAATCCGATGAGCTATGAAGCTCTTTATTTCCACGGTTGTCCAGTGCAGACAAACCAATGGACTCGCATAAGAGACGCGTAGCGAACCAAATCGTCGCATGGGAATCCGCAGACTCACACCGGGGCAACGTAGACCCTTCTGGAACGAAAGAAGAACGAGCTCTGACTATCGGACACGCAGCCTACCTCCCGGGCAACTCGCCACAATCTCGAACAGTACTTTGTCGGCAGTACGGAAAACTTCTCCAAAAAAAACCAAACCCCGATTTAACTCACCAGGTGAAGCCCACTGAACTATTGGTATTTTTTTTTCTGAAGCGACCGGCCTACCCATGATAGTTCAACGAAGTGACTTGTCATCATCTGGACATGTACAGCAGCAAAATGTGGAGTTGGGTGGGGGAGGGGGCCGGGAACTGGTGGACCCGGAGAAAAATTCACACCAGGGTCGGCATCGAACGCACGACCCTCTGCGTACCGGGCGAGGGAGACGACATCTCCTAGCCACCGCGGCGAACGCACGGTAGAGTTAGTTGATCGACGACACACAAGGGCGTGATGTCGAGAGAGAGAGACAGAGAGGGCTCAAACGGGAGCATGACGGAGGAGACTCCACACGAAGCCTGAAGCGGCTTACGTCGAGGGGACTGTCACAGGCAGACGTGGACAACGCAACGTGTGTTGAGAAATTGAAAACTGTCATCCCGCCGACGTCTCAGAATAACAGAAAAACAAAGTGGGGGGGAGGGGGGAGCGATAGGGCAGTCAATCAGGAAATAGCGGGAGGCACGGATTGGACGAGATCACGCAACGAGAATGGCGATACAGAATGAGAAGATGTATTGAGAGTGGAGGTAATCCGATGAGCTGCGAAGCTCTGTAACGCGCCGGGTCGGCACGGAGTTGGCGAAGATGAGCCGGAAAAAACTGCGGACGTCCTGGAACTCCTTCAAGGTAGACTCAGCCTTAAATAGATAACCGTTGCAGTGTCTGAACATCAGCACGGTGGAGACAAAGACGGCCGGGCGTGGTGCTGACCGCCCGGCCTTCATAGCTGCTATTCGCTAACAGCACTTGCCCCAACAGCCTGTTAAGGCTATACGGGGGATCTTTGTCTTGTCTTTGCGAGTTCGAATCCCTCTCTCGGTTAACACCAGTGACGATTATCTGAACCAGTTGTGGGCATCCCCTAGGTCGACTCAGCCTCGAATTAGTAGCTGGCGCGGTGCGTAGACCAAGGCGACCAGGCGTGGTGCTGGCCACCCACCCCGTCGTGTGCCGTGCCGGCCTTCATAGGTGCTGCTCGCTAACAGCACTTGCCCCAACAGTCTGCTACAGGCTGCACGGGGGATCTTTGTCTTTGGGGGCGCCGTATTGCGATTTGACGGGGACTCAGGAGCGGTGGCAGAGTGGTTAGCAACTGAGCGCCTTGCGCTGTAAGTTCGATTGCCTGCCACGGCGCTCGCATCAATAGCGATGGATATCCAACCGGTCCCAGGCCTGTGTCTTTGATTCCAATGCTCTCTCACCAAATAACATCGCACAAGCTAAGGGGCCGTCCATAAATGACGTCACGTACCTGGGGCGGGGGGGGGGGTCAGACATTTGTGACGATGTGTGACGAGAGGGGGGAGAGGGGTGAGAAATGTGACGTCACATCAAAATGCGTAACTTTAAATAAATAAAGAATTGTTATAACAACACTAATTGTTATATCAACACTCCTACGACATCAGAGTGCAGCGCCACATTAAATACGCGTTACAATGACAATAGTTTAAAGCGATTTGAAGCGTGTTTTATTTTCAAAATGGAAATATTTTTTTTTAAGGGGGGGGGGGTGGGGTCTGACTTTTTGTCACGCCGTGTGACGAAGGGGGGCGGGGTGGTCAAAAATCGCGTGACGTCATTTATGGACGGCCCCTTAAGCCGGTCCGAGGCCAGCCACGAGGTGTTTAAGGCACAGCACTCACATACAAAATAAAGACCAAAAATAAATCATCCCGTATCGCCTAAACAGACGGTTAGGGGCAAGTGCTGTTAGCGAGCAGCACCTGTGAAGGGCGGCACGGGACACGAGGGGGTGACGTGGCCAACACCACGCCCGACCGCCTTTGTCCCCCTAGTGGAAATGTTTACACACCGCACCAGGTACTCATTTGAGGCTGACTCGACCTAGGGGAGGCCCGGGACCGGTTCAGATAATCGTCACTGGGTGTTGGCCGTGAGCGGGAATCGAACCTGTGTCGCCGGGTTCACAGAGCAGCGCGCTAACCGCTACACTACCGCTCCCCAGACACACACACGCAGACACACACGCAGACACACACACACACGCAGACACACACACACGCAGACACACACACACGCAGACACACACACACGCAGACACACACACACGCAGACACACACACGCAGACACACACACACGCAGACACACACACACGCAGACACACACGCAGACACACAAAGATCCCCCATATAGCCTTAACAGACTGTAGGGGCAAGTGCTGTTAGCGAGCACCTATGAAGGCCGGAACGGTACACGAGGGGGTGGGTGGCCAGCACCACGCCCGACCGCCTTTGTCTCCCTAGTGGCAATGTTTACACACCGCACCAGGTACTCATTTGAGGCTGAGTCGACCTAGGGGAGGCCCGGGATCGGTTAAGATAATCGTCACTGGTGTTGGCCGTGAGCGGGAATCGAACCCGGGTCGCCGGGTTCGTAGTGCAGCGCGCTAACCGCTACACTACCGCCGACAGACACACACACACAGACACACACACACAGACACACACGTACACAGCCACTAACACACTCGCCCGTGTAAACGCCATCTCTCGTCTACGTGGGGGGGTTGAGCGCCCTTCGCTGATGCATTGTGCGCGCTCGGGCAATGTTATTTGTCGGGAGAGCCACAGACGCTATGTCATTACTACACGGCACGTATACACACACACACCTCGCTCCCTCTCTCAATCTCTGGCGCGTGTGCGTGTGTGCGTGTGTGAACGTGCGCGTGTGTGCGTGATGCTGGCACCAGGGGGAGCGGTAGTGGCAGCGGTTAGCGCGCTGCTGTGCTACGAACCTGGCGATCCCAGAGTTCAATTCGTGTTCGTAGACACCAACACGGGTGAGGATTATCTGCGCCGGTCCTGGGCCTCAAACTAGGTCGACTCAGCCCGAAATGAGTATCCTGGTGCGGTGCGTAAAAGGTCGCCACTCGGGAGACAAAGGCGGCCGGGCGTGGTGCTGGCCACCCACCCGCTCGTGTGCCGTGCCGGCCTTCATAGATGTTCGCTAACAGCACTTGCCCCAACAGTCTGCTCAGGCTACACGGGGGATCTTTGTCTTTGTGCCTCCCAGTCTCGCCGTGTGTTTTCAGTAAGATACTCCACTCACCTCGCTACTTCTACAAATACAGCTGCCAGTTCCAGTTCCTTTCAAAGTCTCAATCGATCAAGAGCTAAACACATTTATACGGACAAAGGCGGACTGGTAGGACGGATAGGTACATTAATAACAACCGCCATGAAATACACAAAGACAAAGATTCCCCCGTGTAGCCTTCACAGAATGTTGGGGCAAGTGCTGTTAGCGAGCAGCACCTACGAAAGCCGCAACGTCACACGTGGGAGTGGGTGGCCGGCACCACGCCCGGCCGCATTTGTCTCCCCAGTGGCGGTGCTTACACACCGCAACAGGTACTCATTTGAAGGCTGAGTCGACCTAGAGGAGGCCCGTGATCGTTTCAGATAATCGTCACTGGTGTTGGTGAGCCGTGATCGGGAATCGAACCCAGGTTCCTCCGGTTGTCGTAGCGAGGCGCACTAACCACTACCCCCACATTCCCCCCGTGTAGGCTGAGCAGACTGCTGGGGCAAAGTGCTGTTGTTTGAGCACCCAAGAAGACCGGCGCGGCACACGAGGGGGTGGTGGTGGTGGTGGTTGGCCTCAGGGACACACAGCGCCAGCCGCTCTAAGCGAGGCAGTCGATCACCGAGAGGAACTGTCTCATCAAGGGAGCATCAACATTTGCTGGGGAAATATTTTGGGCCTGAGAGGCGCCGCCCCCCGCCCTCCCTCCCCCCTAGGCGACTCAGAGATCAGAGACTCCTGAGCCTGTGACTCACAACGCCTGTGACTCACACAGTCTGTGACTCACACCGCCTGTGATTCACACCGCCTGTGATTCACACCGCCCGTGACTCACACCGCCCGTGACTAACACTGCCTGTGACTCACACCGCCTGTGAATCACCGCCTGTGATTAACACCGCCTGTGACTCACACCGCCTGTGATTCACACCGCCCGTGATTCACACCGCCCGTGATTCACACCCCCTGTGACTCACACGGCCTGTGATTCACACCGCTGTGACTCACACCGCCTGTGATTCACACCGCCAGTGATTCACACCGCCCGTGAATCACACAGCCCGTGATTCACACCGCCCGTGACTCACACCGCCCGTGATTCACACCGCCTGTGACTCACACCGCCTGTGATTCACACCGCCTGTGATTCACACCGCCTGTGAATCACACCTCCTGTGACTCACACCGCCTGTGATTCACACCGCCTGTGACTAACACTGCCTGTGATTCACACCGCCTGTGATTCACACCGCCTGTGATTCATACCACCTGTGACTCACACCGCCTGTGACTCACACCGCCTGTGACTCACACCGCCTGTGATTAACACCGCCTGTGATTCACACCGCCTGTGACTCACACCACCTGTGGTTTACACCACCTGTGATTCACACCGCCTGTGACTCACACTGCCTGTGATTCACACCACCTGTGACTCACACCGCCTGTGACTCACACTGCCTGTTACTCACACCACCTGTGATTCACACCACCTGTGACTCACACTGCCTGTGATTCACACCGCCTGTTATTCACACCAGCTTTGACTCACACCGCATGGGACTCACTCCGCCTGTGACTCACACCGCCTGCGATTCACACCGCCTGTTATTCACATCGCCTGTGACTCAAACCGCCTGTGACTCACACCGCCTGTGATTCACACCGCCTGTGATTCACACCGCCTGTGAATCACACCTCCTGTGACTCACACCGCCTGTGATTCACACCGTCTGTGACTAACACTGCCTGTGATTCACACCGCCTGTGATTCACACCGCCTGTGATTCACACCACCTGTGACTCACACCGCCTGTGACTCACACCGCCTGTGACTCACACCGCCTGTGATTAACACCGCCTGTGATTCACACCGCCTGTGACTCACACTGCCTGTGATTCACACCGCCTGTGACTCACACCGCCTGTGACTCACACTGCCTGTTACTCACACCACCTGTGATTCACACCACCTGTGACTCACACTGCCTGTGATTCACACCGCCTGTTATTCACACCAGCTTTGACTCACACCGCCTGGGACTCACTCCGCCTGTGACTCACACCGCCTGCGATTCACACCGCCTGTTATTCACATCGCCTGTGACTCACACCGCCTGGGACTCACACCGCCTGTGATTCACACCGCCTTGTGATTCACACAGTCTGTGACTCACACAGTCTGTGATTCACACCGCCTGTGATTCACACTGCCTGTGACTCACACCGCCTGTAATTCACACCGCCTGTTATTCACACCGCCTGTGACTCACACCGCCTGGGACTCACTCCGCCTGTGATTCACACCGCCTGTGATTCACACCGACTGTGATTCACACAGTCTGTGACGCACACAGTTTGTGATTCACACCGCCTGTGATTCACACCGCCTGTGATTCACACCGCCTGTGACTCACACAGCCTGTGATTCACATAGTCTGTGATTCACACCGCCTGTGATTCACACCGCCTGTGACTGACACAGTCTGTGATTCACACCGCCTGTGATTCACACCGCCTGTGACTCACACAGCCTGTGATTCACATAGTTTGTGACTCACACAGCCTGTGACTCACACCGACTGTGATTCACATAGTCTGTGATTCACACAGCCTGTGACTCACACCGCCTGTGATTCACACTGCCTGTGACTCACACCGCCCGTGACTCACACCGCCTGTGATTCATACCACCTGTGATTCACACCGCCTGTGATTCACACCGCCTGTGATTCACATAGTCCGTGATTCACACCGCCTGTGACTCACACAGCCTGTGATTCACACCGCCTGTGACTTACACAGCCTGTGATTCACACCGCCTGTGACTCACAACGCCTGTGACTCACACTGCCTGTCATTCACACCGCCTGTGACTCACAACGCCTGTGATTCACACCGCCTGTGAATCACACCGCCTGTGACTCACACCGCCTGTGACTCACACCGCCTGTGATTCTAACCGCCTGTGATTCACAACGTCTGTGATTCACACCGCCTGTGATTCACACCGCCTGTGATTCACACATTCTGTGATTCACACCGCCTGTGTCTCAGACCACCTGTGACTCACACCGCCTGTGATTCACGCCACCTGTGATTCACACCGCCTGTGACTCACACCGCCTGTGATTCACACCGCCTGTGACTCACACCGCATGTGACTCACACCGCCTGTGATTCACACCGCCTGTGATTCACACCGCCTGTGACTCACACCGCCTGTGATTCACACCGCCTGTGATTCACACCGCCTGTGATTCACACATTCTATTACTCACACCGCCTGTGACTCACACCGCCTGTGACTCACACCGCCTGTTATTCACACCGCCTGTGACTCACACCGCCTGTGATTCACACCGCCCGTGACTCACACCGCCCGTGACTCACACCACCCGTGTTTCACACCGCCTGTGACTCACACCGCCTGTGACTCACACCGCCCGTGACTCACAACGCCTGTGACTCACACCGCTTGTGACTCACAACGCCTGTGATTCATACCGCATGTGATTCACACCTCCTGTGATTCACATAGTCTGTGATTCACACCGCCTGTGACTCACACCGCCTGTGACTCACACCGCCTGTGATTCTAACCGCCTGTGATTCACAACGTCTGTGATTCACACCGCCTGTGATTCACACCGCCTGTGATTCACACATTCTGTGATTCACACCGCCTGTGTCTCACACCACCTGTGACTCACACCGCCTGTGATTCACGCCGCCTGTGATTCACACCGCCTGTGACTCACACCGCCTGTGATTCACACCGCCTGTGACTCACACCGCATGTGACTCACACCGCCTGTGATTCACACCGCCTGTGATTCACACCGCCTGTGACTCACACCGCCTGTGATTCACACCGCCTGTGATTCACACCGCCTGTGATTCACACATTCTATTACTCACACCGCCTGTGACTCACACTGCCTGTGACTCACACCGCCTGTTATTCACACCGCCTGTGACTCACACCGCCTGTGATTCACACCGCCCGTGACTCACACCGCCCGTGACTCACACCACCCGTGTTTCACACCGCCTGTGACTCACACCGCCTGTGACTCACACCACCCGTGACTCACAACGCCTGTGACTCACACTGCTTGTGACTCACAACGCCTGTGATTCATACCGCCTGTGATTCACACCTCCTGTGATTCACACCGCCTGTGATTCACATAGTCTGTGATTCACACTGCCTGTGACTCACACCGCCTGTGATTCACACCGCCTGTTATTCACACCGCCTGTGACTCACACCGCCTGGGACTCACTCCGCCTGTGATTCACACCGCCTGTGATTCACACCGACTGTGATTCACACAGTCTGTGACGCACACAGTTTGTGATTCACACCGCCTGTGATTCACACCGCCTGTGATTCACACCGCCTGTGACTCACACAGCCTGTGATTCACATAGTCTGTGATTCACACCGCCTGTGATTCACACCGCCTGTGACTGACACAGTCTGTGATTCACACCGCCTGTGATTCACACCGCCTGTGACTCACACAGCCTGTGATTCACATAGTCTGTGACTCACACAGCCTGTGACTCACACCGCCTGTGATTCACATAGTCTGTGATTCACACAGCCTGTGACTCACACCGCCTGTGATTCACACTGCCTGTGACTCACACCGCCCGTGACTCACACCGCCTGTGATTCATACCACCTGTGATTCACACCGCCTGTGATTCACACCGCCTGTGATTCACATAGTCTGTGATTCACACCGCCTGTGACTCACACAGCCTGTGATTCACACCGCCTGTGACTTACACAGCCTGTGATTCACACCGCCTGTGACTCACAACGCCTGTGACTCACACTGCCTGTCATTCACACCGCCTGTGACTCACAACGCCTGTGATTCACACCGCCTGTGAATCACACCGCCTGTGACTCACACCGCCTGTGACTCACACCGCCTGTGATTCTAACCGCCTGTGATTCACACCGCCTGTGATTCACACCGCCTGTGACTCACACCGCATGTGACTCACACCGCCTGTGATTCACACCGCCTGTGATTCACACCGCCTGTGACTCACACCGCCTGTGATTCACACCGCCTGTGATTCACACATTCTGTGATTCACACCGCCTGTGTCTCACACCGCCTGTGACTCACACCGCCTGTGATTCACACCGCCCGTGACTCACACCGCCTGTGATTCACACCGCCCGTGACTCACACCGCCCGTGACTCACACCACCCGTGTTTCACACCGCCTGTGACTCACACCGCCTGTGACTCACACCGCCCGTGACTCACAACGCCTGTGACTCACACCGCTTGTGACTCACAACGCCTGTGATTCATACCGCCTGTGATTCACACCTCCTGTGATTCACACCGCCTGTGATTCACATAGTCTGTGATCCACACCGCCTGTGACTCACACAGCCTGTGATTCACACCGCCTGTGACTCACGTAATCTGTGACTCACGTAATCTGTGATTCACACAGCCTGTGACTCACACAGCCTGTGATTCACACCGCCTGTGATTCACACATTCTGTGATTCACACCGCCTGTGACTCACACAGCCTGTGATTCACACCGCCTGTCATTCACACCGCCTGTGACTCACAACGCCTGTGACTCACACTGCCAGTCATTCACACCGCCTGTGACTCACAACGCCTGTGATTCACACCGCCTGTGAATCACACCGCCTGTGACTCACACCGCCTGTGACTCACACCGCCTGTGATTCACACCGCCTGTGATTCACAACGTCTGTGATTCACACCGCCTGTGATTCACACCGCCTGTGATTCACACATTCTGTGATTCACACCGCCTATGTCTCACACCGCCTGTGACTCACACCGCCTGTGATTCACGCCGCCTGTGATTCACACCGCCTGTGACTCACACCGCCTGTGATTCACACCGCCTGTGACTCACACCGCCTGTGACTCACACCGCCTGTGATTCACACCGCCTGTGATTCGCACCGCCTGTGACTCACACCGCCTGTGATTCACACCGCCTGTGATTCACACCGCCTGTGATTCACACATTCTGTTACTCACACCGCCTGTGACTCACACCGCCTGTGACTCACACCGCCTGTTATTCACACCGCCTGTGACTCACACCGCCTGTGATTCACACCGCCCGTGACTCACACCGCCCGTGACTCACACCACCCGTGACTCACACCGCCCGTGACTCACAACGCCTGTGACTCACACCGCTTGTGACTCACAACGCCTGTGATTCATACCGCCTGTGATTCACACCGCCTGTGATTCACACCGCCTGTGACTCACACCGCCTGTGATTCACACCGCCTGTGACTGACACAGTCTGTGATTCACACCGCCTGTGATTCACACCGCCTGTGACTCACACAGCCTGTGATTCACATAGTCTGTGACTCACACAGCCTGTGACTCACACCGCCTGTGATTCACATAGTCTGTGATTCACACAGCCTGTGACTCACACCGCCTGTGATTCACACTGCCTGTGACTCACACCGCCCGTGACTCACACCGCCTGTGATTCATACCACCTGTGATTCACACCGCCTGTGATTCACACCGCCTGTGATTCACATAGTCTGTGATTCACACCGCCTGTGACTCACACAGCCTGTAATTCACACCGCCTGTGACTTACACAGCCTGTGATTCACACCGCCTGTGACTCACAACGCCTGTGACTCACACTGCCTGTCATTCACACCGCCTGTGACTCACAACGCCTGTGATTCACACCGCCTGTGAATCACACCGCCTGTGACTCACACCGCCTGTGACTCACACCGCCTGTGATTCTAACCGCCTGTGATTCACACCGCCTGTGATTCACACCGCCTGTGACTCACACCGCATGTGACTCACACCGCCTGTGATTCACACCGCCTGTGATTCACACCGCCTGTGATTCGCACCGCCTGTGACTCACACCGCCTGTGATTCACACCGCCTGTGATTCACACCGCCTGTGATTCACACATTCTGTTACTCACACCGCCTGTGACTCACACCGCCTGTGACTCACACCGCCTGTTATTCACACCGCCTGTGACTCACACCGCCTGTGATTCACACCGCCCGTGACTCACACCGCCCGTGACTCACACCACCCGTGACTCACACCGCCCGTGACTCACAACGCCTGTGACTCACACCGCTTGTGACTCACAACGCCTGTGATTCATACCGCCTGTGATTCACACCGCCTGTGATTCACACCGCCTGTGACTCACACCGCCTGTGATTCACACCGCCTGTG
Source organism: Petromyzon marinus (assembly GCF_048934315.1). Taxonomy (NCBI): domain Eukaryota; kingdom Metazoa; phylum Chordata; class Hyperoartia; order Petromyzontiformes; family Petromyzontidae; genus Petromyzon; species Petromyzon marinus. The sequence continues at coordinate 6,990,440 of NC_133711.1, read as the reverse complement.
ACTGACACAGTCTGTGATTCACACCGCCTGTGATTCACACCGCCTGTGACTCACACAGCCTGTGATTCACATAGTCTGTGACTCACACAGCCTGTGACTCACACCGCCTGTGATTCACATAGTCTGTGATTCACACAGCCTGTGACTCACACCGCCTGTGATTCACACTGCCTGTGACTCACACCGCCCGTGACTCACACCGCCTGTGATTCATACCACCTGTGATTCACACCGCCTGTGATTCACACCGCCTGTGATTCACATAGTCTGTGATTCACACCGCCTGTGACTCACACAGCCTGTGATTCACACCGCCTGTGACTTACACAGCCTGTGATTCACACCGCCTGTGACTCACAACGCCTGTGACTCACACTGCCTGTCATTCACACCGCCTGTGACTCACAACGCCTGTGATTCACACCGCCTGTGAATCACACCGCCTGTGACTCACACCGCCTGTGACTCACACCGCCTGTGATTCTAACCGCCTGTGATTCACACCGCCTGTGATTCACACCGCCTGTGACTCACACCGCATGTGACTCACACCGCCTGTGATTCACACCGCCTGTGATTCACACCGCCTGTGACTCACACCGCCTGTGATTCACACCGCCTGTGATTCACACATTCTGTGATTCACACCGCCTGTGTCTCACACCGCCTGTGACTCACACCGCCTGTGATTCACACCGCCTGTGACTCACACCGCCTGTGATTCACACCGCCCGTGACTCACACCGCCCGTGACTCACACCACCCGTGTTTCACACCGCCTGTGACTCACACCGCCCGTGACTCACAACGCCTGTGACTCACACCGCTTGTGACTCACAACGCCTGTGATTCATACCGCCTGTGATTCACACCTCCTGTGATTCACACCGCCTGTGATTCACATAGTCTGTGATCCACACCGCCTGTGACTCACACAGCCTGTGATTCACACCGCCTGTGACTCACGTAATCTGTGACTCACGTAATCTGTGATTCACACAGGCTGTGACTCACACAGCCTGTGATTCACACCGCCTGTGATTCACACATTCTGTGATTCACACCGCCTGTGACTCACACAGCCTGTGATTCACACCGCCTGTCATTCACACCGCCTGTGACTCACAACGCCTGTGACTCACACTGCCAGTCATTCACACCGCCTGTGACTCACAACGCCTGTGATTCACACCGCCTGTGAATCACACCGCCTGTGACTCACACCGCCTGTGACTCACACCGCCTGTGATTCACACCGCCTGTGATTCACAACGTCTGTGATTCACACCGCCTGTGATTCACACCGCCTGTGATTCACACATTCTGTGATTCACACCGCCTATGTCTCACACCGCCTGTGACTCACACCGCCTGTGATTCACGCCGCCTGTGATTCACACCGCCTGTGACTCACACCGCCTGTGATTCACACCGCCTGTGACTCACACCGCCTGTGACTCACACCGCCTGTGATTCACACCGCCTGTGATTCGCACCGCCTGTGACTCACACCGCCTGTGATTCACACCGCCTGTGATTCACACCGCCTGTGATTCACACATTCTGTTACTCACACCGCCTGTGACTCACACCGCCTGTGACTCACACCGCCTGTTATTCACACCGCCTGTGACTCACACCGCCTGTGATTCACACCGCCCGTGACTCACACCGCCCGTGACTCACACCACCCGTGACTCACACCGCCCGTGACTCACAACGCCTGTGACTCACACCGCTTGTGACTCACAACGCCTGTGATTCATACCGCCTGTGATTCACACCGCCTGTGATTCACACCGCCTGTGACTCACACCGCCTGTGATTCACAACGCCTGTGATTCACACCGCCTGTGACTCACACCGCCTGTGACTCACAACGCCTGTAACTCACACCGCCTGTGACTCACAACGCCTGTGATTCACACCGCCTGTGATTCACACCGCTTGTGACTCACAACGCCTGTGACTCACACCGCCCGTGATTCACACCGCCCGTGATTCACACCGCCCGTGACTCACACCGCCAGTGACTCACACCGCCTGTGACTCACAACGCCTGTGACTCACACCGCGTGTGACTCACAACGCCTGTGATTCACACCGCCTGTGATTCACACCGCCTATGATTCACACCGCCTGTGATTCACACCGCCTGTTACTCACACCGCCCGTGATTCACACCGCCTGTGATTCACACCGACTTTGATTCACACCGCCTGTGATTCACACCGCCTGTGACTCACACCGCCTGTGATTCACGCCGCCTGTGATTCACACCGCCCGTGACTCACACCGCCCGTGTTTCACACCGCCCGTGACTCAAACCGCCCGTGACTCACACCGCCTGTGACTCACAACGCCTATGACTCACACCGCTTGTGACTGACAACGCCTGTGATTCACACCGCCTGTGATTCACACCGCCTGTGATTCACACCGCCTGTGTCTCACACCGCCTGTGATTCACACCGCTTGTGATTCACACCGCCTGTGTCTCACACCGCCTGTGATTCACACCTCCCGTGATTCACACCGCCTTTGACTCACACCGCCTGTGACTCACAACGCCTGTGACTCACACCGCCTGTGACTCACAACGCCTGTGATTCACACCGCCTGTGATTCACACCGCTTGTGACTCACAACGCCTGTGATTCACACCGCCTGTGATTCACACCGCCTGTGACTCACACCGCCTGTGACTCACACCGCCTGTGACTCACACCGCCGTGATTCACACCGCCCGTGACTCACACCGCCCGTGATTCACACCGCCCGTGATTCACACCGCCCGTGATTCACACCGCCCGTGTTTCACACCGCCCATGACTCACACCGCCCGTGATTCACACCGCCCGTGATTCACACCGCCCGTGATTCACACCGCCCGTGACTCACACCGCCAGTGACTCACACCGCCTGTGACTCACAACGCCTGTGACTCACACCGCTTGTGACTCACAACGCCTGTGACTCACACCGCCGTGATTTACACCGCCCGTGACTCACACCGCCCGTGATTCACACCGCCCGTGATTCACACCGCCCGTGATTCACACCGCCCGTGTTTCACACCGCCCGTGACTCACACCGCCCGTGATTCACATCGCCCGTGATTCACACCGCCCGTGATTCACACCGCCCGTGATTCACACCGCCCGTGTTTCACACCGCCCGTGACTCACACCGCCCGTGATTCACACCGCCCGTGATTCACACCGCCCGTGACTCACACCGCCAGTGACTCACACCGCCAGTGACTCACAACGCCTGTGATTCACACCGCCTGTGATTCACACCGCCTGTGATTCACACCGCCCGTGACTCACACCGCCTGTGACTCACACCGCCCGTGACTCACACCGCCCGTGACTCACACTGCCCGTGACTCACACCGCCCGTGACTCACACCGCCCGTGACTCACACCGCCCGTGACTCACACCGCCCGTGACTCACACCGCTTGTGACTCACAACGCCTGTGATTCACACCGCCTGTGATTCAAACCGCCTGTGATTCACACCGCCTGTGACTCACACCGCCTGTGATTCACAACGTCTGTGATTCACACCGCCTGTGACTCACACCGCCTGTGACTCACAACGCCTGTGACTCACACCGCATGTGACTCACAACGCCTGTGATTTACACCGCCTGTGATTTACACCGCTTGTGACTCACAACGCCTGTGATTCACACCGCCTGTGATTCACACCGCCTGTGACTCACACCGCCTGTGACTCACACCGCCTGTGACTCACACCGCCCGTGATTCACACCGCCCGTGACTCACACCGCCCGTGATTCACACCGCCCGTGATTCACACCGCCCGTGTTTCACACCGCCCGTGACTCACACCGCCCGTGACTCACACCGCCCGTGATTCACACCGCCCGTGATTCACACCGCCCGTGATTCACACCGCCAGTGACTCACACCGCCTGTGACTCACAACGCCTGTGACTCACACCGCTTGTGACTCACAACGCCTGTGATTCACACCGCCTGTGATTCACACCGCCTGTGATTCACACCGCCTGTGACTCACACCGCCCGTGATTCACACCGCCTGTGATTCACACCGCCTGTGATTCACACCGCCTGTGAATCACACCGCCTGTGACTCACAACGCCTGTGATTCACACCGCCTGTGATTCACACTGCCTGTGATTCACACTGCCTGTGACTCACAACGCCTGTGATTCACACCGCCTGTGATTCACACCGCCTGTGATTCACACCGCCTGTGACTCACACCCCCTGTGATTCACACCGGGTTCTCAAGGGCAGTGTTGTTGACGGCCTCAGTCCGGCGACCTCCGATTCTCTCGGTCGGCTACGTACGGTGCGAAAAAAGTTCGACATACAGTAGATTCCGACACCAATGACTTGCAACGAACCCCATATACTCACACGGCGAACCTTTAGACTTCCATGGAGACAAATACGAACCAAAAGACATTTTTACTTCATTTACCAGGTAAGGCCCTCTGAGCTACGTAGCTGGTTTTCAAAAGCGACCTGGCCAAAAATGATGACCCAACGATGTTTGCTTATCATCACCACGTGGTAATGTACAGCGGGCAAATATTCTAAACGCGTAATGTTGATTATAAATGTAGAGGAAAAATCCACGCCATCACTTGGACAGAGACACGCAAACTCCAAATACACAGCAGGCGCCAGGATCGAACCCACGTACCTCCTGCGTACCAGGCGAGGTAGTTAACATATCGCGAGACCCCTAGATGCAGAGAGACCCGCATACTCGCGTTGATTGCAGTGGCAGCAGCGAGTGGTTTCGATCAGCTGTGACTGCACCATTGGAACGCGAAGGGTTCTGTTCACGCTCCTTGTCAGATGAATTATTGAGAGACGGAGCAAGCGGGCAGCCAGGGGCCAGCTTTGCCAACACTCCCAGGGGACAGCAACTCCCCGGGTGTGTGATGATGGTGGTGGTGGTGATGGTGGTGGTGATGATGGTGGAGACGGTGGTGATGATGGTGGTGGTGGTGGTGGTGATGATGGTGGTGGTGATGATGGTGGAGACGCTGGTGATGATGGTGGTGGTGGTGATGATGGTGGTGGTGATGATCGTTGTGATGATGATGGTGGTCGTGGTGGTGGTGAAGACGGTGGTGATGATGGTGGTGGTGGTGGTGATGATGGTGGTGGTGATGATGGTGGTGGTGGTGATGATGGTGGAGACGGTGGTGATGATGGTGGTGGTGGTGGTGGTGATAGTGGTGGAGACGGTGGTGATGATGGTGGTGGTGATGGTGGTGATCGTTGTGATGATGATGGTGGTCGTGGTGGTGATGATGGTGGTGGAGACGGTGGTGGTGATGATGATGGTAGTGTTGGTGATTGTGGTAATGATGGTTGTGATAGTGATGATGATGCTGGTGATGGTGATTGAGGCGATCTAACTAAAAAAATACTCTCTTATTGATATTCGTCGCGAAAGCCTACGTGTTAAACTGATGGTTATGATGGTGGTGGTGGTGTTGGGGGTGATGGTGACGATATTGGCATAACGGGGAGCGGTTGTGCAGCGGTTAGCGCGCTGCGCTATGAAGCTGCGACCTGTGGATTGATCATCCAATGCACTTAAGCATAACACCGCGGTGACTTCGCAATTGATCAGAATGTGACTCGGATTGTATCAAAATCATCACACCGCTATTAAATATGTTCCCATTTCACGGCTGGCTGCTGACTTGGCTCCTGTCCACCCCAATCACCACTCCGTTGTCCAGCGGTTGCCGCCGAAGCTATGGCTGGGTCACTGGCTACACGGGATTTGGTTTTTGTTGTTTCCTGTGTGAGGAATAAAACGTTTGAGTTGAAGCGGCGAAAGGAGACGGTTCGGAATGCAATGAATGGTAGAGAGCCGCACCGGAGAAGTGTAATTTACAAACACAGAAGACAGACGGAGGGCAGTTCGTTAAACATTTAATCTAACCTTTAAACTTGCACTCCTATTAATGCAATTCTTTTGCAAAACAAAAGTATTTAATTCCTAGACAATGTAAAGGAGAAAAACCAACTCACGATGCCTATCATCTGGACATTTTATTATTAGGATTTTTTTAATAAAACCTATTAATATTGCAGTGCTCCGTCTAATACAGCGTGTGAACTAATCGATTCCATGAATCGTAACGCGCCCCTGCACTCTTGAATCGTGACAAATAATCGAATCGCCACTCACAACGGGCGCTCGTTTTGCGTAAATGATGCCGTAATAATAATTGGCCAATAAAACATTTCCTGTCTGTGATATTTTATTTCCATTCGTGTCAATTGATTTTACGTCCAGGCGAAACGGTTAAAAAGCTTTCAATAAATATTCAGTGGTTGCGAGTTTGCACATTCAATGCTACTTAACACAGCGTTTATCAAACCCATGCCTAAACATTAACATACTGTAGATGATTAAACTGTGAATAAATGCACAACACAGTGATGAAGAGGATCTTGCTGGCACCGGTGAACATTTGGGTTCAAATCCAAGTGACACTCTGGTGAGTTGGTGGTCTCAGCCAGGTCACCAATGACTGACAGAGACTCACGGACTCACAGAAAAATCCGCAGACTCATAGAGAGATTCGTCGACTCACATCGAGACCCACAGACTTATAGCGAGACTCGTTGACTCACAGAGAGACCCATAGACTGACATAGAAACATATAGACATACACAGAGACCTACAGACTCACAGAAACACCCACATACTCACAGAGAGACCCATAGACGCAGATGGAGACCCATCAACTCACATGGAGACCCAGAGACTCACAGAGACCCATTGACTCACAGAGTAACCCACAGATGCACATAGAGACATATAGACATACACAGAGACCCACAGACTCACAGAAACACGCACATACTCACAGAGAGACCCATAGACGCAGATGGAGACCCATCAACTCACATGGAGACCCAGAGACTCACAGAGACCCATTGACTCACAGAGTAACCCACAGATGCACATAGAGACATATAGACATACACAGAGACCCACATACTCACAGCGAGACCCATTGACTCACACAGTGACCCATAAACGCACATGGAGACCCATAGACTCACATCAAGACCCACAGACTTATAGAGATCCATTGACTCACAGAGTAACCCATAGATGCACATAGAGACATATAGACATACACAGAGACCCACAGACTCACAGGGAGACCCATAAACTCACAGAGTGACCCATAGACGCACATAGAGACCCATAGACGCACATAGAGACCCATAGACTCACATCAAGACCCACAGACTCATAGACATCCATTGACCGACATAGTGATCTGTAGACTTACGTAGAAACCCACAGCATAACAGAGAGACCATTTGGCTCACATAGAGTCCCACAGACTCACGTATGGACCCATAGACTCACAGAGACCGCTTTGTTATATAGTATCGTATCGCGAGTTGATGGTCTCAGCCTGGTCACCAATAGTTCCCACGGCGACTCATCGACTCAGGTAGACGAGAGGAAGTCATCGGAGACTCCGATAGACGGAGCTGTGATTAAACCGCGTCGTCAAGTGCAGTGAGTTTGATGATGGCCTCAGCCCTGACCACCACACAATTGCACAGATGCGATCCGACGCTCTTGAACAAAGACAAAGATGGCCCGTGTAGCCTTGAACAGACTGTTGGGGCAAGTGCTGTTAGTGAGCACCTATGAAGACGCGTTCACGCACAGATACTTTAGTGGACAAATGCACAGACACACACAACGACAAAGATCCCCCGTATAGCCTTGAGCAGACTGCTGGGACAAAGGCTGTTCGCGTGTATCAGCTATGAAGGCCGGGCGGTCAGCACCACGCCCGACCGCCTTTGTCTCCCCAGTAGCGATGATTTTTTTAACACACCGCACCAGGTACTCATTTGAGGCTGAGTCGACCTCACGCACACACAGGCAAAGACAAAGACAAAGATCCCCCGTCTAGCCTTAACAGACTGTTGGGGCAAGTGCTGTTAGCGAGCACCACACAGGCACGCACACAAATAAAACTGATTTCCAAATGCCCTGGGCTCGCCACAGATTAAAGTCGTCACGATGGACAGTATGTGTGACATTTTCAATTTTTCAAATGCATTTTTCCGTGACTGGTAAGTGTGTCTCTATCTCTCACCCTCACCCCCTCTCACTCGCTCGCACGTGTACGTGTGTGTATATATATATCCCCGCATTAGAATGTGTCAAAGGCTCCGATATGTGGGCCTAGGTGATATTACACGCAGGGACACACGCAACGTGACAAAGATAAAGATCCCCTATATAGCCAAGTGCTGTTAGCGAGCACCTATAAAGGTCGGCACGGAACTCGAGGAGGGAGTGGGTGGCCAGGATCACGCCCGGCTGCCTTTGTCTCCCCAGTGGCGACGTTTACACACCACACCAGGTACTCAAAGAGACAAAGATAATGATCCCCCTATAGCCTGAACAGACTCTAGGAGCAAGTGCTGTTAGCGAGCACCTATGATGGCCGGAACGGCTCACGAGGGGGTGGGTGGCCAGCACCACGCCCAACCGCCTTTGTCTCCCCAGTAGCGATGTTGTTAAGCACCTCACCAGGTACTCATTTTAGGCTGAGTCGACCTAGGGGAGGCCCAGGACCGGATCAGATAATCGTCACTGATATAGGCCTTGGGCGGGAATTGAACTCGGGACGCCAGGTTCGTAGCGCAGCGCGCTAACCGCTACACCACCGCTCCCCACACACACACACGCACGCATAAATATGCCCTCATACGCACGTACATATCACACAGACACATATGTAGACATACATCTACACAGACACACTCACACAGAGGTACTTCCATACGTACACCCAAGACAAAAACACACAAACACACATACAAAGACAAAGCTACCCCCATGCATACATACACATGTTGACATACATACACAGAGACACGCTCACACACAAGGGCTATATTTTCCACAGGTCTATTTTCCGAAGGTTTCCAATCCCTTTGATTTATAGAACAAAGGCATTTATTATTCACCAAGGCTCGCCAGCCTTTGCAAGGTCACCCAACCCAATCACGGAGCAGTTCACGCCCTGTCCCGGACTCGCCTGACGTAGACATGCATAGCCCTCCCGCGACACTGCCAATACGGCCTCACCACGTAAGTAAATACGACTACAAACAATATATACATCTCTATATATATTGCAGCATTTATTTGACAACACATCAATCGCCACGCATGGCCCCTTCATCCCGGGAGGGGGTGGGTGGGATATCATTGATGTCAGCAGCATTAGTTCAAGACAAGCAAAGATATGCAGGCCGGTTTCGACACGTGGTGTTCCTCAAAGCCCGTCGCATCGTGCTAAACCACAAGTTCAGCGGAACTGCACTGTTGGTGGTCGCGTTGTCTCTGCCCGCCGCCGATACGTTGAGTGAAATAAAAACAACAACAAAAAAACTGCAACAACATCCGTCATTCGCCACTAAGTGGCGCTGACGTCACCGGGGCGCGTTGTGCCACGCTAGGTGCACTTGGAGGCTATCGCGTGAAGTGTCGAAGGCTCGTACGGTCGTTCAAAACATTTCGCATTGTACGTAGCTAAGGGTGCCGTCAATAAATGACGTCACGCACCTAGGGGGGGGGGGGGAGGGTCAGACATTTGTGACGATGTGTGACGAGGGGGAGGGGGGGGGTTTGAGAAATGTAACGTCACATCAAAATGCGCAACTTTAAATAAATATAAACAACACATATTCTTGGTTATTTCGGTAAAGTCACGTAGAAGGGAAACAATAAAAATATAAAACAATAAAATTATCACGACGTTTCGACTGCAACACAAGCAATCATCATCAGGTGTGAAAACCACAGCTAGAAAATTTGAAAAAAGTGGCGGTTTTTTAACGTTAGCACCACGGAGAGCGATTTGACAGTTTGTTCAGATGGACGAGTCCACCTATGTTCGGAAAAGAGGAGGGGGGAGGCGAAAATAATGGATGCAGTCTGAAAGCCACCGTAAGCGTGAACAATCAATTAAGACCCGAAATGGTTTAGCAAATTCTTCCAATGATTGCTAAGCCAGAATCCATCTTCTCGGGTGAAATTGTTTCTGTGTTTGTATATATGGATAGCCTCATGAACGAATCTCTCATGGTAGCCAGATGGCATGCAACGGACCTCTGTCTTGGTGAAGTCAATGTCATGTGAGCCTACTGAATTATAACAGTGATCTGCCACGGCCGAAGTGTTGGTCCTACCGTGTTTTAGGTCTGCTTTGTGTTCACGAATGCGGTCCGAGACATGTCGTTTGGTTTCTCCAATGTAACTACTACCACAGAGGCAACTTAGTTTGTAGACGCAGGGTACTGTATGTCCGGAATTCCATCTTTTACAGACGGAACCAGATCGCGGATTTTATGTAATGTGTTGAATCGGACCTGGATCTTGTGTTTATTCAAGATTTTGGAGATCTTTTTTGTGATCCCCGCAATGTAGGGTAAAGTGATGGTTTTGAAAGGCTCCTCAAGAGGGTCCTTCTTCATATACAAACACAGAAACAATTTCAACCAAGCAGATGGATTCTGGCTTAGCAATCATTGGAAGAATTTGCTAAACCATTTCGGGTCTTAATTGATTGTTCACGCTTACGGTGGCTTTCAGACTGCATCCATTATTTTCGTCTCCCCCCTCCTCTTTTCCGAACATAGATGGACTCGTCCATCTGAACAAACTGCCAAATCGCTCTCCGTGGTGCTAACGTTAAAAAAAACCGCCACTTTTTTCACATTTTCTTGCTGTGGTTTTCACACCTGATGATGATTACTTGTGTTGCAGTCGAAACGTCGTGATAATGTTATTGTTTTTTATTTTTATTATTTTATTGTTTCCCTTCTACGTGACTTTACCGAAAGAATCAGGAATCTGAATCCCTGCAGTCACGAAAGCTTTAAATCAAAATATAGACAACACGTTCTACTTAATTAAATAGACTTTTTAATTAAATGTTTTCTCCGACAACATCAGAGTGCAGCGCCACATTAAATACGCACTACAATGACAATAGTTTAAAGCGATTTGAAGCATGTTTCATTTTCAAAATGGGGGGGGGGGCAGAGCTGTGTGACGTCATATTTGAGGGGGGCCAGACCTTTTATGACGCCGTGTGACGATGGGGGGGGGGTCAAAATCGTCCAAAATCGCGTGACGTCATTTATGGACGGCCCCTAATCGGAAGCTCGCTGCTGGCAGGAGGTCACGGGTGAGACCCAGGTGCCACGGCAGATGCACCACCTGTGCCCCCTACTGCGCCATAAGTATGCTTACGCAAATACGTATGGGGTTGGGGGGTGGAGAGTGGTGGTGCAGCGGTTAGGGCACGCACCACCGCTGTGATCACGGCGACCCGAGGTCGATTCGCGCCCACGGCAAACATCAGTGGGGTGTGACTCCATCAGTGGCGCTGTAATGTTCAACTGATTGTCGCACCGCCCTCTCACGGAGCCAGCCGTGTTAATCGGATGGTGCGCGTGGGAGGGGAACTGGGGAATGACAACAAACTTAAACACTCACACAACAACAACAACAACAATAACAACAACAAACACGTGCCGTGACGTCGCGATGTCGGGATGCCAATCTCTTGAAACCCGCAGCAAGGCAGCGAGACAATGGACACAAACTGTGGATCGGTTTCGCGCGTGTTTAGACGACTCGTGACGACGAGAGGCATCGCTTGGTCGACTGATGACCGTGCCTCTGCGGGGGGTGGTGGTGGTGGTGGTGGGGTGGTCGGGTTGGGGTGCTGGGGATGGTGGGGATGGTGGGGTGGTGGTGGTGGTGGGGTTGTGCGGTGGCGGTGGTCACAACCCTACGGAGAGAGCACGGCCACGTGCCTGACGATCATCTCTCGCCACGTGATCATCTCTCGCCACGAGAGATGATCTCCCCTCTCCCCTCTCGCGCGTTGGGCTTCCGAAACGCCAAGAGGGGCGAGTTTACACGCAGCACGCTCGTAGTTGTAATGGGCCACAAGTTGCTGCTTACATTGAGCGAGGTTATTGTTGTTGCTGTTTTAACAGTCTGCCTCAGCAGCAGACCATGCTTTCGCAACCTGATGTTGGACGCTTGTGTTGCGCCCGAAACGTCGTGATTTATTTTATTTTATACCGACGTGACTTTTCCGAAAGAACCAAAGAGTATGGATTCCTGCAGTCACGAAAGCCTCAAATCAAGATAGAGATGATGACGATGATGGTGGTGGTGGTGGGAGGAGGAGGAGGAGGGGGAGGAGGAGGAGGAGGAAATTCAAGAGTGGAGCGATGCGAGGGAAGGAACAGGTGAACACGTGAGGTGACCTGCAGTGTGGTGAGTCGGTGGGTGACTGGGTGAGTGAGAGGGTGGGCGGGTGAGTGAGTGGTTGAGTGGGTGAATGAGTGGATGGGTGAATAAGCGGGTGACTGGATGAATGAGCGACTCGGTGGTTTAGTGGGTGAGTGAACAAGTGGGTGAGTGAGTGGTTGAGTGAGTGTGTGAATGGGTGGGTGAGTGGTTGAATGGGTGAGTGGTTGAGTGAGTGAGTGAGTGGTTAAGTGAGTGAGTGTGTGAATGGGTGAGTGAGTGGTTGAGTGGGTGAGTGGTTGAGTGAGTGTGTGAATGGGAGAGTGAGTGAGTGAGTCATTGTTGCTTGCAGTGTGGTTGTTTAACACAGTGTGGATAAGACGAATTAAAAAAGGAAAAGTAAACAATAGTAAATATATTTATAGGTAGGCGACGTTTCGAACAATGGTCCTTCTTCATAGCACATAGAGAGGCAGAGTGATAGAGTCCCCTCTACGTGCTAAGCAGCAGGGATGTTACCCGACACGTCATTTTGTTTCTACTTGAAGAACACGCACTGAGTTATTGATGAATGTGACGAGTTATTTTGCAGTAGCAGCAGCATCGCCACATGGCGTTATGTCGGTGGCGAGATAATGCCACGGTGGCTAGGAGATGTTAACTACCTCGCCTGGAATACAGGAGGTCGTGGGTTCGATCCCGACCCTGACGCCTGCTGTGTATTTGAAGTTTGCGGTGTCTCTCTCTCTCATCATCATCACGGCGGCTTGGAGATGTTAACTGCCTCGCCTTGTGTGCAGGAGGTCGTGGGTTCGATCCCGACCCTGACGCTTGCTGTATATGTGGAGTATCGACACGTACCACGTGACGATGAAGCCCACTTCGTGGCGATATCATTTGTGATAGCCAGCTCGCGTCTGACAAAAACAGCTCAGAGGGGCCTTACCTGGTACAATTTTTTTTTTTGTTAAACATATATATAGTTTAGTTAAAATGTATTCGGTTTTTTTTTACCCTCAACTTTTCGTCCGAACGCCAACAGAGACAACACCTCCAATCGAGCGCCCCGCGCCAACTCTGCTATTGTGTTCTCGTGAACATGTCTGAATATGCGGCCTCGTTGTCATGTTCATAACCAAAGGCCCGTCCGTGAACTGAAAACTGAGGTCTCTGGAATGTAACGCGCACGCTGAGATGCCTCTGCCGAGAGCCTGGATTCCGCTCCGTAATGGAAACGGAACGTCAAGGGTAAGGAGTCGACGTATCAGCGCAGAGGAGCAGCGACTGATACACAGAACCGAAGGCTCACGCTAAGACTCGAACAACATAGACAAAGATCCCCCCGTACATGCTTAACATACTGTAGGGGCAAGTGCTGTTTGCGAGCGCCTATGAGGTCCAGGACATTACACGAGCGGGTGGGTGGCCAGTACCACGCCCGACCGCCTTTGTCTCCCTACACCCTACTCGTGATGTTTAGACATCCTAACACGTAATAATTTGAGGCTGAGATGACCTAGGGGAGGCCCAGAACCAGCGCAAATAATTGTCTCTGGTATTGGCCGTGAGCGGGAATCGAACTTGGGTCGCCAGGTTCGTAGCACGGCGCGCTAACCATTACACCACCGCTCCCTAAACACTCACATAGAGACCCACAGGCTGCCATATAGACCCATAGACATGCATATAGACCCAAAAAGTCGTATCGAGACACGTAGTCACAGCCACAGCCCAACATAGACTGAGTTGCGATTAACGTAAATAGGATGTGTACACACATTCTTTAAAGTTGCAACAAAAAATAGGTTTCACCCTTTCTGGCTATATTTTGTTTGTTTTTTACGTGACTTTACCGAATAGAACCAAAGAATACTTTTGCAAGGAATCAAGTCGGCGTTAACCGCACGTACTTGTTGTGAGCATGCAAACTAAAATGCCCCCCAGCCGATAACATATGGCATTGTCCTTGTACTGTTGGCCTTTTGGCGTTCTTTGGTCTGACACTGCTGAGGCTAGGCCAAACAGCTTTTTGTACCGATATCTATTTACCTAATTGCTGCTGTCGTTTTGTTTTTAATAAAGATTGTTTTAGAGTTAGACAAAGAAGAAGGGACATTTCCCGATACGTCGTCAACGTAATACACGCGGTCCCCACTTTTACGACGACACAATGCGTTTCTGGAAACTGCGACGTAAATCGGACCCTATTTCCGCATAGTACAAATGTCACTTGCCGTATGTACGTATGTATGGTGAACTTCTCTCGCACCGTACGTAGGCAACCGTGCTAATCGGATTTGCCGTGTTTAGTCTATCAGTACTTTTAGTCTATGGGCAGTGTTGAGTCTATAGGTAGTGTTAGTCTATGGGCAATGTTAGTCTATGGGCAGTGTTAGTCTATGGGTAGTGTTAGTCTATGGGCAGTGTTAGTCTATGGGTAGTGTTAGTCTGTGGGCAGTGTTAGTCTACGGGCAGTGTTGAGTCTATGGGTAGTGTTAGTCTATGGGCAGTGTTAGTCTACGGGCAGTGTTGAGTCTATGGGCAGTGTTAGTCTATGGGTAGTGTTAGTCTATGGGCAGTGTTAGTCTATGGGTAGTGTTAGTCTATGGGCAGTGTTAGTCTACGGGCAGTGTTGAGTCTATGGGCAGTGTTAGTCCATGGGTAGTGTTAGCCTATGGGCAGTGTTAGTCTATGGACACTCCCTTATGTATGTTTTATTTTTTTAGCATCGTGCGTAGGCAGCCGTGCTAATCGGAGGTGCGGATGTGTTTTTTCCTTGTTGTCATCCCTGTGTGACAGGGTCTCGTAGGTAAACATCCACACACAAACAACACAACAACCACTTACGAAGAACAAAATCTCCACGCTTGGTCACGTCGGAAACCAGACCGACTCTGTTCAAATGGGTTTCGAATGTCCTGTTGGAACATGCGTCGTAAATCGAGTTCTCGTGTCGTAAATCGATCCGCTGTTGCGTTTGTATAAAGGTCGCAAATCGAAGCGTGTGACGAGCGCGTTCTAGTTATATTTTTTTGCGATTGTTTCTTGGGCTTGTGCACGACGGCCAACGCAGCAGCAGTGGCAGCACCAGCATCATCACCAGCATCATCACCAACATCATCATCATCATCGTCGTCGTCGCCAAATCATTTGCTTATCTTGTAAGCAAGACGACGCCAGAAGAAGATCTTTGCTGCAACCACCCCGTGGTGAGCTGAGATGTCCGAGCGGATTCCCGGTCTCGTTGTAAGACATCAATAGCCTATAGCGTGACTACAATCGTGAACGAGAGAAAAAACATGCGCAACTGGTATTCATTTATTTTAAACCATTAAATTGATGTGTTTTTTTTTTCCCCCCCAATAGAGAAATTAATTATACTTTTCATTGATCGCCTGTAAAAGGTTAACCTTAGCCTCCGTGCCAATTATTGACTTTGGTCCGTATTAAATGCTAATTGATCAACACACGCTGCAATATTTATAATTGGTTGTGGATTTCACAGCCTGTATGCGACTGCATGTATGCACGTGCGTGCGTGTGTTGGCTGCAGACAAAAATTATGAGTTCCGAAAAGAGGCCCCCGGGGGAAGAGAGCGAGTTGAGTTCCCCCCCTCCCCCGCCGCGAGTGATGAGAGCGACGGGGGATTGCGACTGCGAGGAGCTTCTGATGCCGAGTTGCTGAGTGGAGATCGTGGGGAGGGCTGAGCGGAAAACAGGCCACGTCTCTGATAACGGCACGGCTCAGAGAGAGAGAAATACACAAACATTGCCTATAGATTAACATTGCCCATAGACTAACATTGCCCATAGACTAACATTGCCCATAGACTTACATTGCCCATAGACTAACATTGCCTATAGACTAACATTGCCCATAGACTAACATTGCACATCGACTAACATTGCCCTTAGACTAACATTGCCCTTAGACTAACATTGCCCATAGATTAACATTGCCCATAGACTAACATTGCCCATAGACTAACATTGCCCATAGACTAACATTGCCCATAGACTAACATTGCCTATAGACTAACATTGCCCATACACTAACATTGCCTATAGACTAACATTGCCCATAGACTAACATTGCCCATAGATTAACATTGCCCATAGACTAGCATGGCCCATAGACTAACATTGTCCATAGATTAGCATTGCCCATAGACTAACATTGCACATAGACTAACATTGCCCGTAGGCTAACATTGCCCGTAGACTAACATTGCCCATAGACTAACATTGCCCATAGACTAACATTAGCCATAGACTAACACTGCCCATAGACTAACACTGCCCATAGACTAACACTGCCCATAGACAAACATTGCCCATAGACAAACATTGCCTATAGACTAACATTGCCCATAGACTAACATTGCCCATAGACTAACATTGCCCAAGGACTAACATTGCCCATAGCCTTACATTGCCTATAGACTAACATTTCCCATAGACTAACATTGCCAATAGACGAACACTGCCCTATAGACTAACATTGCCCATAGACTAACATTGCCCATAGACTAACATTGCCCATAGACTAACATTCCCCATAGACTAACATTGCCCATAGACTAACATTGCCCTAGACTAGCATTGCTCATAGACTAACATTGCCCATAGACTAACATTGCCCATAGACTAACATTGCCCATAGACTAACATTGCCCATAGACTAACATTGCCTATAGACTAACATTGCTCATAGACTAACATTGCCCATTTACTAACACTGCCCATAGACTAACATTGCCCATAGACTAACATTGCCCATACACCAACATTGCCCATTGACTAATATTGTCCATTGATTAACATTGCCCATAGACTAACATTGCCCATAGACTAACATTGCCAATTCCCTTACATTGCCCATAGACTAACATTGCCCATAGACTAACATTGCCCATAGACTAACACTGCCCGTAGACTAACACTGCCCATAGACTAACATTGCCCATAGACTAACATTGCCCATAGACTAACATTGCCCATAGACTAACATTGCCCATAGACTAACATTGCCCATAGACTAACATTGCCCATAGACTAACATTGCCAATACCCTTACATTGCCCATAGACTAACATTGCCCATAGACTAACATTGCTCATAGACGAACACTGCCCATAGACTAACATTGCCAATAGTCTTACATTGCCCATAGACTAACATTGCCCATAGACTAACATTGCCCATAGACGAACACTGCCCACAGACTAACATTGCCCTTAAACTTGCATTGCCCATATATAACATTGCCCATAAATTAAATTCCCCATAGACTAACATTGCCCATAGACTAACATTGCCCATAGACTAACATTGCCCATAGACTAACATTGCCAATACCCTTACATTGCCCATAGACTAACATTGCCCATAGACTAACATTGCCCATAGACGAACACTGCCCATAGACTAACATTGCCCATAGACTAACATTGCCCATAGACTTACATTGCCCATAGACTAACATTGCACATAGACTAACATTGCCCATAGACTAACATTACCCATAGACTTACATTGCCCATAGACTAACATTGCCCATAGACTAACATTGCCCATAGACTAACATTGCACATAGACTAACATTGCCTATAGACTAACATTGCCCATAAACTAACATTGCCCATAGACTAACATTGCCCATAGACGAACACTGCCCATAGACTAACATTGCCCATAGACTAACATTGCCCATAGACTTACATTGCCCATAGACTAACATTGCCCATAGACTAACATTGCCCATAGACTAACATTGCCCATAGACTTACATTGCCCATAGACTAACATTGCCCATAGACTAACATTGCCCATAGACTAACATTGCACATAGACTAACATTGCCTATAGACTAACATTGCCCATAGACTAACATTGCCCATTTACTAACACTGCCCATAGACTAACATTGCCCATAGACTAACATTGCCCATACACCAACATTGCCCATTGACTAATATTGTCCATTGATTAACATTGCCCATCGACTAACATTGCTCACATTTTTACTTTGCCCATAGACGAACACTGCCCATAGACAAACATTGCCCATATACTAACACTGCCTATAGACTAACATTGCCCTTAAACTTGCATTGCCCATATATAACATTGCCCATAAATTTACATTCCCCATAGACTAACATTGCCCATAGACTAACATTGCCCATAGACTAACATTGCCCATAGACTAACATTGCCCATAGACAAACACTGCCCATGAATTAACATTTCGTAGAAGAGCAGACCAAAAAACAAAACGACCCAACGACTCCCAGTGAGCTCCTGCTACTGGACGACCCTCCTGGCAGCAGTGGTGTTTGTCGAGCGATTTCAGGGGCTGCTCCTCGACCTTCCTTCACTTTATTGCTGAGATGCTTCGTGGTGGCGCGAGGTGGAGATGCGAGGGGAGGGGAGAGGCAATATTGGCGGCGTGGGATGGGGTGCGGGGTGAGATACAAAGACGCAGGGAAATAAACAAAAACGAACATCTTTTTTGGCCGATGTGAAAACAGCGTGAATTGATGGAATTCAAACCGAACAAGTTTTCGATGCCACTTTCCCATAGCGGCGTCTTATTATAATAATACGTATTAATTTTATTTCACAGTGCTCCCATTCTTTGTATTAAGCGCCACATGCGGGCATTGTCGCTGTGTGAACATCACAGGCGGATACCACCTCCACCTCCTCCTTCCTCCCGGTGTGTGTGTGTGTGGGTGTGTTTCTGTGTTTAATGTGTCTGCGTGTGTGTGTGTGTGTCGTGTGTATCGATGTGTCTTTGTAGCGGTTAGCGCGCTGCGCTACGAACCCGGCAACCCGGGTTCGATTTCCGCTCATGGCCAACACCAGTGACGATTATCTGAACCGGTCCTGGGGCTACCCTAGGTCGGCTCAGCCTCCAATGAGTACCTGGTGCAACATCGCCACTAGGGAGACAAAGGCAGCCGGGCGTGATTGCTGGCCAGCCACAACCCTCGCGTGCCGTGCCGGCCTTCATAGGGGCTCGCTTAACAGCACTTGCCCCAAACAGTCTGTCGAGGCTATACGGGAGATCGTTGTCTTGTGTATGTTGGGAAGCGGTGACGCAGTGGTTAGCGCGTTGAGCTACGAACCAAGCCACCCGACTTCGATTCCCGCTCACGGCCACCACCACCCGTTGCGATTACCTGAACCGGTCCTAGACCTTCCGTAGATCCACTCAGCCCTAAATGAGTACACCGCTATGCAGTACACGATAAAACAAAAAAAGAGCGCACGTTAAATACTTTACACAATTTGCAGAAACAATGCTCTTCTCGGAAACAACTTAGTGAAAAATGAACGTTTATCTTCGGGGTGATTGGTGCGCTTAATAAACAAATATCGCGTTCATTTCTGCACCACCGCTCCGTTTATTATATAATAAAGTGCGCGCATGAATATTTTGGTTGCAACTTCTGTCCACCCCCACCCCCACCCCCCACGGAGCACCGGCAGTCAGACGAGAGTGAAACTTCAAAGGTGTGAATTAGCATTTCATTATTTATTTCTCCGCTCTCATCCGCGATCGATATTAATACAAACCTCACCTGCATTAGGGTCCGCGTCTCGCCCAGGCACAGCAGCTGCTAAAACTACGACTACTTTTACGCGGTGGCTGATGCGCGTGATGGTGCCTTCCTTTTGTGCACGGACATCTGTGGACTCCGTGGAGCCTGAGTTGGAATCCCGGTCCCTGGACCACTTACCCTGCCTGTAGGTCGACTCAGCCTTAACATTGTGGTACCCCCGGTGCGCTGTGTAAACATCAGAAGTGTGGGGGGGGGGGGGGGGACAAAGGCGGCCAGGCGTGGTGTTGGCAATACACCCCCTCGTCTGCCCTGTCGGTCGACCTTCATAGGTGCTTGCTAACAGCACTTGTCCCAATAGTCTGCTCAGGCTATGCGGGTGATCTTTGTCTGTTTATTCAAAAAAATGTTTTACAGTTATAATTGCCAATCGTCGTCAATTCACTGCTGGATGAATGCCTCTCCCCCACAACGCCGCTTGTTTCACCATATGATGAGGCTGGTTGTAATTACTGGCGAAACGTCGTACTTAGATTGTAAATGTTGCGGCTCTCCAACACACCGGTGTTGCTGTACTAGTAACGAATTGGCCACGTTCTGTTTACGTTACAACCCTTACAAATTGGCTGTGTCGGGTGGTGGCGGTTTAAACGACACATTTATATATTTACGCGATCTAATAAAAAAAGCACCTGTGTCACGGATGATATTGGTCGCGAAAAGCCTACCGCGTTTCACCATACTTCACCACGCTGTTGGTGGAGTTCCAGAGTATTTTCCACAGACGCTGAAATCAAGGCCCGTCAGAGGCGCCGCGGTGGCTAGGAGATGTTACCTCCCTCGCCCGGTGTGCAGGAGGTCTTGGGTTCGATCTCGACCCTGACGACGCCTGCTGCTGTGTGTTGGGAGTTTTTGCGTGTTCTGTTCTCCACGTGGTTGCGTGGATTTTTCTCTGGGGCCTCCAGTTTCCTCGCTGACCACCCGGGGCCCCCTTGGAGGCCGTCCATAAATGACGTCACGCACCTACAGGTCAAACATTTGTGACGATGTGTGACGAGAGGGGGGGAGGGGTTTGAGAAATGTGACGTCACATCAAAAATGCGCAACTTTAAATAAATATAGATAACACGTTCTACTTAATTAAATAGACTTTTTTAATAAATGTTTTCAACATCAGAGAGTAGCGCCACATTAAATACGCACTACAATGACAATAGTTTAAAGCGATTTGAAACATGTTTTAAGTATTTATTTGAGGGGGGGGGGGGGCAGAGCTTTGTGACGTCATATTTGAGGGGGGTTCTGACTTTTTGTGACGATGGGGGGGGGGGTTAAAAATCGTCCAAAATCGCGTGACGTCATTTATGGACCGCCCCTTGCCGGGACATCTGTGACAAAGAGCCGCGCACCTCATCGGATTCATCCTCCGGTGCAAATAAAGAATCTGATTCGCTAGGCCACCGTCAATCGCCTATTATTATTATTTTCATATAAAGGGCCACGGAGTAAGCAGATCGATACTGGGGTTTACAAGCTCAGCATCTTACAGATCTGTGTATCCCAAACGCAGGGTCGAATCACCACCCCCCCCTCCCCCACCAATCGTCAGATCTCTGAAGCAAAGCAGTGCTTGGAAGCTGCATCAGGGTTGCTTTCTTTGATTTTAATTTTGCATGAACGGGCATTGACAGATGAATGGGCATTGACAGATGAACGGGCATTGACAGATGAACGGGCATTGACAGATGAACGGGCATTGACAGATGAACGGGCATTGACAGATGCTTGCAGGCTGCAGCCGTTGCTCGGTTCTGTCGGCAGCATCGTGCATCGACGCCCCATGTTGTACTGCACTGTGCTCACGATGTCTATGCCATCCCGCTATCAAAAAGCCGCATGGGCGACCGTGGTGAAGTATGGTTACAATAACTGCGCCCTCCCCCCCACTCCAATCAGGGCGTGAGAATGTTTGTCATCATCTACTGCTACTCCCTGAATCCAACACCCCCAGACCTAGCCAAACACCTATCACTACCTCTATCACTATCACTAGCCCTATCACTACCCCTATCACTAGCCCTATCATTACCTCTATGACTACAACTCGCCCTATCACTATCACTAGCCCTATCACTACCCCTATCACTACAAGTCGCCCTATCACTATCACTAGCCCTATCACTACCCCTATCACTACCCCTATCACTACCTCTATCACTACAACTCGCCCTATCACTATCACTAGCCCTATCATTACCCCTATCACTACCCCTATCACTACAACTTGCCCTATCACTAGCCCTATCACTACCCCTATCACTATCTCTATCACTACAACTCGCCCCATCACTATCACTAGCCCTATCACTACCCCTATCATTACCCCTATCACTAGCCCTATCATTACCCCTATCACTACCCCTATCACTACCCCTATCACTATCTCTATCACTGCAACTCGCCCTATCACTATCACTAGCCCTATCACTAGCCCTATCATTGCCCCTATCACTACCCCTACCACTACCTCTATCACTACAACTCGCCCTATCACTATCACTAGCCCTATCACTACCCCTATCACTACCTCTATCACTACCTCTATCACTACAACTCGCCCTATCACTATCACTAGCCCTATCACTACCCCTATCACTACCTCTATCACTACCTCTATCACTTCAACTCGCCCTATCACTATCACTAGCCCTATCACTACCCCTATCACTACCTCTATCACTATCACTAACCCTATCACTACCCCTATCACTAGCCCTAACATTACCTCTATGACTACAACTCGCCCTATCACTAGCCCTATCACTACCCCTATCACTACAAGTCGCCCTATCACTATCACTAGCCCTATCACTACCCCTATCACTACCCCTATCACTATCTCTATCACTACAACTCGCCCTATCACTATCACTAGCCCTATCACTACCCCTATCACTACCTCTATCACTACCTCTATAACTACAACTCGCCCCATCACTATCACTAGCCCTATCACTACCCCTATCATTACCCCTATCACTAGCCCTATCATTACCCCTATCACTACCCCTATCACTACCCCTATCACTATCTCTATCACTACAACTCGCCCTATCACTATCACTAGCCCTATCACTAGCCCTATCATTACCCCTATCACTACCCCTACCACTACCTCTATCACTACAACTCGCCCTATCACTATCACTAGCCCTATCACTACCCCTATCACTACCTCTATCACTACCTCTATCACTACAACTCGCCCTATCACTATCACTAGCCCTATCACTACCCTTATCACTACCTCTATCACTACCTCTATCACTTCAACTCGCCCTATCACTATCACTAGCCCTATCACTACCCCTATCACTACCTCTATCACTATCACTAACCCTATCACTACCCCTATCACTAGCCCTATCATTACCTCTATGACTACAACTCGCCCTATCACTATCACTAGCCCTATCACTACCCCTATCACTACAAGTCGCCCTATCACTATCACTAGCCCTATCACTACCCCTATCACTACCCCTATCACTACCTCTATCACTACAACTCGCCCTATCACTGTCACTATCCCTATCACTAGCCCTATCATTAACCCTATCACTACCCCTATCACTACAACTCGCCCTATCACTAGCCCTATCACTACCCCTATCACTATCTCTATCACTACAACTCGCCCTATCACTAGCCCTATTACTACCCGTATCATTACCCCTATCACTAGCCCTATCATTACCCCTATCACTACCCCTATCACTACCCCTATCACTATCTCTATCACTACAACTCGCCCTATCACTATCACTAGCCCTATCACTAGCCCTATCATTACCCCTATCACTACCCCTACCACTACCTCTATCACTACAACTCACCCTATCACTATCACTAGCCCTATCACTACCCCTATCACTACCTCTATCACTACCTCTATCACTTCAACTCGCCCTATCACTATCACTAGCCCTATCACTACCCCTATCACTACCTCTATCACTACCCCTATCACTACCTCTATCACTACAACTCGCCCTATCACTAGCCCTATCACTACCCCTATCACTACCCCTATCACTACAACTCGCCCTATCACTAGCCCTATCACTACCCCTATCACTACCCCTATCACTACCTCTATCACTACAACTCGCCCTATCACTATCACTAGCCCTATCACTACCCCTATCACTACCCCTATCACTACCTCTATCACTACAACTCGGGCTATCACTATCACTACCCCTATCACTACCTCTATCATTATAACTCGCCCTATCACTATCACTACCCCTATCACTACCCCTATCATTACCCCTATCACTACAACTCGCCCTTTCACTATCACTAGCCCTATCACTACCCCTATCACTACCCCTATCAATACAACTCGCCCTACCACTACCCCTATCACTGCCCCTATCACTACTACTAGCCATATCACTACCCCTATCACTACCCCTATCACTACCCCTATCGCTACCTCTATCACTACCCCTATCACTACCCCTATCACTACCCCTATCACTACCCCTATCACTACCCCTATCACTACCCCTATCACTACCCCTATCACTACCCCTATCAATACAACTCGCCCTACCACTACCCCTATCACTGCCCCTATCACTACTACTAGCCATATCACTACCCCTATCACTACCCAAATCACTACCCCTATCACTACAACTTGCCCTATCACAAACACTTACTACCTCTACCTCGGTCACTACCCCCATCACTACCCTTACTCATATCACTACTCTCTCCCCCCACCCCCCAGCTAAGACCAGGCCTACTCCACCCCTATCACTACCCCTATCGCTACACCCTACCCCTATCACTACCCCTATCACTACCCTAACCCCTATCACTATCCTACCCTTGTCACTACCCCGATCACCACCGCCACACAAACCCTTGCAACAACAACAATATTTTGATTTAAAGCTTTCGTGACTGCAGGGATTCATATTATTGGTTATTTCGATAAAGCCACGTAGAATTGAAACAATAAAATAATAAAAATATAACATAATATTTTTATTGTTTCCCTTCTACGTGACTTTACCGAAAGAACCAAGAATAACAAAAATATTTACAATCCGACTCTCTATCTCAGCCACTTTCACCGTGTGTACAATCTGAATGATTGTGCTAAAGTGCCTTAGAATAGGAAGATGAAGTCTAGCAGGAAACGATAATTAACTCAATTCTAGATTTAAAGCTTTCGTGACTGCAAGGATCCATACTCTTTGGTTCTATTCGGTAAAGTCACGTAGGTAAATAATAAAACAATAATCACGACGTTTCGGCCACAACACAAGCGGCCTTCAGCAGGTGAAGGGACGTGCCTGTCTGGAGGACAGCGCTGGAGTGGTTGTGTTTCGCTAAATTCTCCTGTTTGATGAGCACTAGGTGCCTCGGTGAATGTATATACTCTGACTTTAACATAGCTATTTCTGTGACCAGTTACTAGCTAATCACTAAGCTATTTAAATGCTAAATTCTATGCTAATTCCTTTGTCAAGGGGCACCTCTGCGGATGTGTATGCTTTAACTTAGCTATTTCAATGAGCCATTTCAATGCTCAATTATATGCTAATTCCTTTGTCAAAGCCCGTGGTCTTCTTCTTCTTCTCACACAGCTTAAATGTCGTGATCTAAGCGTGGCTTCTTCCACTCCAGCGCTGTCCTCCAGACAGGCTCGTCCCTTCACCTGATGAAGGCCGCTTGTGTTGTGGCCGAAACGTCGTGATTATTGTTGTTTTATTATTTACCTACGTGACTTTACCGAATAGAACCAAAGATAATTAACTCATCGCATGCGTCACCAACACGGTGGCCTGAATAGGAACGCATGTAACTAGGCGACGTTTCGGACACCGGCCCTTCTTCATAGCACATAGAGAGCGCTACAGACTGCACACCGTGGGGCATAATGAGAATTAATATTAAATAACATTAAGTATCATTATTAACATTAAATAAATGTGTCCATCTAGAAGTGGATTGAGAAAGGCATGGACTTGGGCACCTCACTCGCAGCCGTTGAACACTCACAGCCGACTTCCTACAAAAGTGGTACTCGTTTTAGCGGCCCCCGGAGGGATGATGGGTGGAGATCGAGCTTTGAACTCGTGATGCGGTGGATAATGTTGTGATTAATGTTATACATGGTCTAAACAGAGCAGATCTACAAAGACAAAGATCCCACATATAGCCTTTAACAGACTGTTGGCGAACAGCTATGAAGGCCGATACGGCACACGAGTAGGTGAGTGGCCTACACCAACGCCGGGCCGCCTTTGTCTCCCCAGTTCTGGTTATGTCTACGCACCGCACCAAGATTCGAAGGCTGAGTCGACCTAGGGGAGGCCCAGAACCGGTTCGAATAATCGTCACTCTCACTGTGCGCTAACCACTGTTCCACTACTTACCCTCTCCACACCCCCCCCCCCCAACCCCCCACACGAGAATACGTGTGTGTTATGCAAATTAAGCATACATTTTTAATTAATATAATTGGCCAGGCTCGACTATTCTCCTAGATGTATTAATATCAGGGCTCACGCGAGTTGATATTAATGTCCATGTCCAGTTTAAATCTATAATCTCTTATTTAAATGTACAGCCGGCATGAGCTTACGACGAGCAACCTATCTTAATTCACTTTTTTTTTTAAATACTGCATGTGCGCATACATACACACAGTGATAAAAGCTGGCACACACGATGACAACACAACGAAGGCAAACATCCCCCGTAGCAGTATATGATAACAAGAGTAATTTATTTTGATTAATTAATTCGGTACGAAAAAAAGTGCCCTCAACATTCCAAGAGCCCGCAATGCACTGTGGTGGTGGCTAGAAACGTTGGGCTCTTTAATAAGTAACGGTGGTGACTAGGAGACGGTTGGGCTCTTTAATAAGTAACGGTGGTGACTAGGAGATGGTTGGGCACTTTAATAAATAACGGTAATGGCTACGAGACGGTTGGGCTCTTTAATAAATAACGGTGGTGACTACGAGACGGTTGGGCTCTTTAATAAATAACGGTGGTGACTAGGAGACGGTTGGGCACTTTAATAAATAACGGTGGTGACTACGAGACGGTTGGGCTCTTTAATAAGTAACGGTGGTGACTAGGAGACGGTGGGCACTTTAATAAATAACGGTGGTGGCTACGAGATGGTTGGCCTCTTTAATAAGTAACGGTGGTGACTAAGAGACGGTTGGGCTCTTTAATAAATAACGTTGGTGGCTACGAGATGGTTGGGCACTTTAATAAATAACGGTGGTGACTAGGAGACGGTTGGGCACTTTAATAAATAACGGTGGTGACTACGAGACGGTTGGGCTCTTTAATAAGTAACGGTGGTGACTAGGAGACGGTTGGGCACTTTAATAAATAACGGTGGTGGCTACGAGATGGTTGGCCTCTTTAATAAGTAACGGTGGTGACTAAGAGACGGTTGGGCTCTTTAATAAATAACGTTGGTGGCTACGAGATGGTTGGGCACTTTAATAAATAACGGTGGTGACTAGGAGACGGTTGGGCACTTTAATAAGTAACGGTGGTGACTACGAGACGGTTGGGCTCTTTAATAAATAACGGTGGTGGCTAAGAGACGGTTGGGCTCTTTAATAAATAACGTTGGTGGCTACGAGATGGTTGGGCACTTTAATAAATAACGGTGGTGACTAGGAGACGGTTGGGCACTTTAATAAGTAACGGTGGTGACTATGAGACGGTTGGGCTCTTTAATAAGTAACGGTGGTGGCTACGAGACGGTTGGGCTCTTTAATAAATAACGGTGGTGACTAGGAGACGGTTGGGCTCTTTAATAAATAACGGTGGTGACTAGGAGACGGTTGGGCACTTTAATAAATAACGGTGGTGACTACGAGACGGTTGGGCTCTTTAATAAATAACGGTGGTGGCTAAGAGACGGTTGGGCTCTTTAATAAATAACGTTGGTGGCTACGAGATGGTTGGGCACTTTAATAAATAACGGTGGTGACTAGGAGACGGTTGGGCACTTTAATAAGTAACGGTGGTGACTACGAGACGGTTGGGCTCTTTAATAAATAACGGTGGTGGCTAAGAGACGGTTGGGCTCTTTAATAAATAACGTTGGTGGCTACGAGATGGTTGGGCACTTTAATAAATAACGGTGGTGACTAGGAGACGGTTGGGCACTTTAATAAGTAACGGTGGTGACTATGAGACGGTTGGGCTCTTTAATAAGTAACGGTGGTGGCTACGAGACGGTTGGGCTCTTTAATAAATAACGGTGGTGACTAGGAGACGGTTGGGCTCTTTAATAAATAACGGTGGTGACTATGAGACGGTTGGGCTCTTTAATAAATAACGGTGGTGCCTAGGAGACGGTTGGGCTCTTTAATAAGTAACGGTGGTGACTAGGAGACGGTTGGGCACTTTAATAAGTAACGGTGGTGACTAGGAGACGGTTGGGCACTTTAATAAATAACGGTGGTGGCTACGAGATGGTTGGGCACTTTAATAAGTAACGGTGGTGACTAGGAGACGGTTGGGCACTTTAATAAGTAACGGTGGTGGCTACGAAATGGTTGGGCTCTTTAATAAGTAACGGTGGTGACTACGAGACGGTTGGGCTCTTTAATAAATAACGGTGGTGGCTACGAGACGGTTGGGCACTTTAATAAATAACGGTGGTGGCTAAGAGACGGTTGGGCTCTTTAATAAGTAACGGTGGTGGCTAAGAGATGGTTGGGCTCTTTAATAAATAACGGTGGTGACTAGGAGACGGTTGGGCTCTTTAATAAATAACGGTGGTGGCTACGAGACGGTGCCCTCTTTAATAAATAACGGTGGTGGCTAAGAGACGGTGGCCTCTTTAATAAATAACGGTGGTGGCTACGAGACGGTTGGGCACTTTAATAAATAACGGTGGTGACTAGGAGACGGTTGGGCACTTTAATAAGTAACGGTGGTGGCTACGAAATGGTTGGGCTCTTTAATAAGTAACGGTGGTGACTAGGAGACGGTTGGGCACTTTAATAAGTAACGGTGGTGACTACGAGACGGTTGGGCTCTTTAATAAATAACGGTGGTGGCTACGAGACGGTTGGGCACTTTAATAAATAACGGTGGTGGCTAAGAGACGGTTGGGCTCTTTAATAAGTAACGGTGGTGGCTAAGAGATGGTTGGGCTCTTTAATAAATAACGGTGGTGACTAGGAGACGGTTGGGCTCTTTAATAAATAACGGTGGTGGCTACGAGACGGTGCCCTCTTTAATAAATAACGGTGGTGGCTAAGAGACGGTGGCCTCTTTAATAAATAACGGTGGTGGCTACGAGACGGTTGGGCACTTTAATAAATAACGGTGGTGGCTACGAGACGGTTGGGCACTTTAATAAATAACGGTGGTGGCTACGAGACGGTTGGGCTCTTTAATAATTAACGGTGGTGGCTACGAGACGTTTGGGCTCTTTAATAAATAACGGTGGTGGCTACGAGACGGTTGGGCTCTTTAATACATAACGGTGGTGACTAGGAAACGGTGGCCTCTTTAATACATAATGGTGGTGGCTACGAGATGGTTGGGCTCTTTAATAAATAACGGTGGTGGCTACGAGACGGTTGGGCACTTTAATAAATAACGGTGGTGGCTACGAGACGGTTGGGCTCTTTAATAAATAACGGTGGTGGCTAAGAGACGGTGGCCTTTTTTAATAAATAACGGTAGTGACTATGAGACGGTTGGGCTCTTTAATAAATAACGGTGGTGGCTACGAGACGGTTGGGCTCTTTAATACATAACGGTGGTTGCTAAGAGACGGTGGCCTCTTTTAATAAATAACGGTGGTGGCTACGAGATGGTTGGGCCCTTTAATAAATAACGGTGGTGGCTACGAGACGGTTGGGCTCTTTAATAAATAACGGTGGTGACTAGGAGACGGTGGCCTCTTTAATAAATAACGGTGGTGACTAGGAGACGGTTGGGCTCTTTAATAAATAACGGTGGTGACTACGAGATGGTTGGGCTCTTTAATAAATAACGGTGGTGACTAGGAGACGGTGGCCTCTTTAATACAAAACGGTGGTGGATACGAGACGGTTGGGCTCTTTAATAAATAACGGTGGTGGCTACGAGACGGTTGGGTTCTTTAATAAATAACGACACCGAGCCATCCTTAAATAGCTGCATTCGGCTCCGGAGCTCCCGGTTTCTCGACCCCTGGGCTAACCCATGACCCTAACCGATCAAAGTATCCTTAACCCTGCCCCTAGCCCCAAACACTATCCCTAACCCTGACACCCTCAAACTATTTCTAAACCCTAGACAAGTATCGTTCTTAACCCGGAGTGCACGCTGCACCACCTTTGGCGTGGGAGATGCCCTTTCTGGCAGGTTCGAGACATGGCCAGATTTTTTTTTTTAGAAGGTAACTCATCAAAAATACAAATTAAGTACGGGCACGTAATGCACAACTACTTTGGTCTCATCAAACCCTATGTGTTTATTAACATCATTAGACCTCCTTTGCCATTACCAAAATGTAAGAATATGGTTTTTCCCCTTTAGTACGCCTTTTGGCGTCATCTGGTCGAGCACCAATTGGGTCGAGGATCAAAAGAAAGCCGTCCCTTGGTGTGGACCCAACAGTTTCAAGGACAATGCGTATATTATCAAAGTATGTTTTTTGCTTGAATTTTGACTGCAGGTATTGTGGTTAATGCAGACATGAATCCTTGTAAAAAAAAGGTTTCAGTTTTGTTGCCAGAAAGAAAGGGGAAAAAACCCTGTTATTATTTATTAACATTGTAAAAAATCAATATTGAGAACTAAAGGCGTGGAAGGCTGCAGTGAATGTTATAAGAACCACTACCCGAGACTATCCCGTTATCGCATAACGTTCTGACCGCACCAGCCCTCGAGTGTGCCTTGCTGACCTTAATAGGAGCTCGCCAACAGCACTCGATCACCCGTGGTTCAACCCTTGCCCAAACCTATCATTTGCCTCCCCTAGGTCGACTCGGCCTCAAATCTATCATCTGGTGCAGCAGTAAGCAAAAACCAAGCGAACCCTCCCCTCCACAACCTGCTATGGCGACGGTCCATGGCCCGAAACGTCGCCCATTATAATGTATACAAGTATACATATTTGTATATTATATATATTTTTCACCGTTAAGGCCACAGTGTTATTGGCGAATGTGTTGAGTATGTGTTGCGAGTGAAATGTGATGTGAGGCTGTGGGAAATTTGGGAGGGAGGGGGGAGGGAGTGGGGGTGGGGTGAGGATGGGGGGGGATAGAGAGGGGGGGGCAGTCCAGAGGGGGGGGGGCAGTGGGAGATGGAGGAGCAGTGAGGGGGGGGGATGTGAGGGTCGTTACTCCACTGGGAGAGAAGAAGGCGGCGAGATGAAAGGGGTAGGGAAGTCGCGGTGTTTTGGGAAATCTTCCATCTCAGCAGTTGTGGGAGGGTGGAAGCGGGAGGGAGGGGGGTATTTATCTTTGAGGGAGGTAGGGGGTTTCACTGTAGGCGATTGTCTGGGGACACGAGACACGTAAGGGAAGACGGGAGTACACAGGTGGCGGAGACAGGTGGTGATTAATTAAGGTGCGACCAGAGCGCGCCTGACAATGCGCACGCGTTCACAGCACGAGAGCGGCGACGAGGGACGGGAGAAAAAAAAACCGCGGGGCTAGCGGGCCGGAGACGATCCGCAACTTGGTTTCACCCAACCCGCGACTTGGTTTCACCCGGCCCGCGAATTTGTTTCACCCGGCCTGTGACTTGGTTTCACCCAACCCGCGGACTGTTATCACCCGACCCGCAAATTGGTTTAATCCGGCCCGCGACTTGGTTTCACTCAAACCACGACTTGATTTCACCCGATCCCCAAACTTGGTTTCACCCAACCAGAAACTTGGTTTCACCCGACCAGAAACTTGGTTTCACCCGACCAGAAACTTGGTTTCACCCGACCAGAAACTTGGTTTCACCCGACCAGAAACTTGGTTTCACCCGACCAGAAACTTGGTTTCACCCGACCAGAAACTTGGTTTCACCGGACCCGCGACTTCATAACACCTGTGCACCTGAGCGCGTTACACCTGTGAAGGTCAAACACGCAACGAGCGATAGTAGTTTGTCTCCCCCAGTGCTGATTTTTACACACCGCACTAGGTCCTCGCTTGTGGCTGAGTCGACGTAGGGGAGGCGTCCAGAACCGGTTCAAACATTCGCCACTGCAACTGGTGGTAGGGAGCGGGAATCGAACTTGGCTCGCGGGAGTTCGTGGCCCAGTGCGCATAAAAATGTACCCGCACAAACATCACAAACACACAAACAGTTCCGGCACAATCGCCAGATGCCGCTGCGTGTAAATCCCAGCGAAACGTCGGACTCAAATTGTAGAAATTCGTGGTTTTTACTCTCCAACACAACCGGCGTGCTGTTGGAGTAACTAATGCGAATGTTTTGTTTACGTGACAAACCTCACTAATTGGCTGTGTCGGGTGATGGTGGGTTAATGACAGATTTATACTTACGCGATCTAACCCATAATAACGTTTATTATTAATAATGTTCGCGAAAGCCTGCGTGTTGAATCGACAAATGCACACGCACACACACACGCATACACCCCATACACTCCACTCCCTATCCCTCTCAAACCCACCCACCCACTCACCCCTTCATCCCTCTGGTTGTGAAGTTTCAACCTTCGCGGTTAATGTGGCCAGAGCAGAAATCGGTGCCACCTAATGGTGGCAACGAACTTTAGTAATTCCGATGTATGATTCTTGGCTAATGAGAGTGGATTACATGATCATCACATTAATGTCCAGTGGATAGAGCAGAACTCACTGGTATTGGCCGCATTACATAATTCGGACCGCATAAAATCTTGCCACTTACGGCGTGACCAATTAGTTGTAAAAAAAAACTCGATTACGAGTGAAAAATACCTGCCACTGGCTCAAAGGCTATAAAAAAACGATAATGAGTATCTTAATTATCCAGGACAGCCACACTAAGTCGCATTACTTTTTTTTTTCATCAGGAGGGTCCTGCTGCTGCTGCTAACATTTGGTTTTTATTTTAATGTTTTCAGACAATTATTGACGAGTTGTTTAGTATAATTCACGTGGGCCATCCACCGCCTCGTGCGCCGTGCACACAACTCACTAACAGCACTTGTTCCAACAGCCTGTTTAGGCTATATGGGGGATCTTTATCTGAATTAACATTCGGTGCTTAATTTGAGTCTCGCTCACATTTATTTCGACTATTACACTGCAGCCCACAGCAAAACACTCACTCACCCACCCACCCAACGACTCACCAATCCGCTCACTCGCCCATCCACCCACTCACCCACTCACTCACTCATCCACTCACTCACTAGTCCACTCACTCACCCACCCACTCACTCATCCATCCACCCACTCACCCACTCACTCACTCATCCACTCACTCACTCATCCACTCACTCACCCACCCACTCACTCACCCATCCACTCACTCACTCATCCACTCACTCACTCACCCACCCACTCACTCACCCATCCACTCACTCATCCAGTCACTCACCCATCCACTCACTCGCCCATCCACTCACTCACTCACCCACTCACTCATCCACTCACTCGCTCATCCACTCACTTACTAGTCCACTCACTCACCTACCCACTCACTTCACCCGTGCAGTCACTCACTCAGCGATCCGCTCACTCGCTAGCCCACTTACTCACCCACTCACTCATCCACTCACTCACCCATCCACTCACTCACTCACCCACTCACTCACCCATCCACTCACTCACCCATCCACTCATCCATCCTTTCACCCCTCTACTTACTCACTCACTGACCCACTCACTCACTAGCCCACCCACACACTCATTCACCCACTCACTCACCCATCCACTCACCCACCCACCCATCCACTCACCCACCCACCCATCCACTCACCCACCCACCCATCCACTCACCCACCCACCCATCCACTCACTCACCCACCAATCAACTCACCCACCCATCCACTCACTCCTCATCCACTCATTCACCCATCCACCCACTCACCACACTGCAGGCCAAAACGCGTCTCGTTCTGCTTTTCGCCTCGCCCCCCCCCCTAACTTAGAATTCCCTCCCACCCCACCTACAGTACCCCCACAAGGTCCTTGCGACCTTGCCCAATCCAACACACGTGTTCACTCTCACATCTTCTTACAACTCATGTATATAATTAGGAAGCCAGTGGAGCTACGCGCTTTTAAATCTCGATTGCTCATCGCGTTAGAACTATTTCTTTGTGTGCGTGTGTTTAGTTTGCCGTCCTTCCCCCGCACCTCCGATGAGCGTGGTTGGCTACGTACGGTGCGACAGAAGTTCAACGTCCATACCTCTATATTGTGTTGCCCCAGGGTCTGTTATAGCTTCACGTTGGTATCGTTGTCTTTGCAGTGTCTGTCTGCCCAGGAATGCTGATGAGATGTTAACTCGCTCGCCTGGTATACAGGAGGTCGTGGGTGTGATGCCGACCCTGACGCCTGCTGTGTATTTGCAGTTTGCGTGTCTCTCTCTCTCCCCGTGGTCGCGTGGATTTTTCTCCGGGTCATCGGGGTCTCCCTCGACATTTATAATCAACATCACGCGTTCGGATTATGTGGCTGTTCGCCCACACACCCACTCATCATCATCATCATCATCACGTGGTGATGATGATGATGATGATGGTAAGCCCACTTCGGTGAGCTATCATGTATGATAGACAGGTCGCGTCTGAAAAATAACTGCATAGCTCAGTGGGAGCCCTACCCGGTAGAATAAAGAGTTGAGTTTAGCCTAGGCGGATTTTGCTGATGTGGGGCGGGGGTGTTCCGTGGTGGTGAGTACAGCCAGAGTGTAGACTGCAGAGTAAATCAACGTCTTGAGATGAGTATTCATTCACGAGGATGCGGTCTCGCTCGCGCAAACAATTCGCCCGGCAATTAATCATTGAGGCTCTTCACATTGCCTTAAACATTGCAAAGCCTCTGCGTTAATCATCGCGAAACTTGCAAACGCCAAGTCCCTGCGGCATCGTCAAAGAGCTGATGATTATGAAGATGTTGACGGTGGTGGTGGTGATGATGATGATGATGATCTCGAGACGAGATGCGCACACTCTTGAGAATGCGTCGAGTCGCGCTCTCTCGTTCCTGCTTTCTTGTTGCTCCCCCTCACTGCAACCAACTCCCACTGCAGCACACAGAGCAATCATCTTCACCATCGCAACAACCTGGAGCTTCAGTTCCTCCCCGATAACAACACCCCCCCCCCCCCCCATCTCTTCTCCCTTGACTATCCTACTGAGAATCCCAGCAGCGGGTTCCCAGCTACGACCAGGCTTACCCCTGTCACGACCACTATGATTATCACTACCCCTATCACTACTCCTATCACTATCACAACCCCTGTTACTACCCCTATCACTACCCCTATCACTATCACAACCCCTGTTACTACCCCTATCACTACCCCATCACTACCCCTATTACTATCACTACCCCTGTTACTACCCCTATCACAACCCCTATCACAACCCCTATCACTACCCCTATCACTACCACATCACTACCCTATCACTACCCCTATCACTACCCCTATCACTACCCCTATTACTATCACTACCCCTGTTACTACCCCTATCACAACCCCTATCACTACCCCTATCACAACCCCTATCACAACCCCTATCACTACCCCTATCACAACCCCTATCACAACCCCTACCCCTATCACTACCCCTATCACTACCCCTGTCACAAGCCCTATCACAATCCCTATCACAACCCCTATCACTACCCCTATCACTACCCCTATCACAACCCCTATCACTACCCCTATCACAACCCCTATCACTACCCCTATCACTACCCCTATCACTACCCCTATCACTACCACATCACAACCCCTATCACTACCCCTATCACAACCCCTATCACCACCCCTATCACTACCCCTATCACCACCCCTATCACTACCCCTATCACTACCCCTATCACAACCCCTATCACAACCCCAATCACTACCCCATCACTACCCCTATCACAACCCCTATCACAACCCCAATCACTACCCCATCACTACCCCTATCACAACCCCTATCGCTACCCCATCACTATCCCTATCACTACCCCTATCACAACCCCTATCACTACCACATCACAACCCCTATCACTACCCCTATCACTACCCCATCACTACCCCTATCACAACCCCTATCACAATCCCTATCACTACCCCTATCACAACCCCTATCACTACCCCATCACTACCCCTATCACAACCCCTATCACTACCACATCACAACCCCTATCACAACCCCTATCACTACCCCTATCACTACCACATCACTACCCCTATCACAACCCCTATCACAACCCCTATCACAACCCCTATCACTACCCCTATCACTACCCCTATCACTACCCCTATCACTACCACATCACAACCCCTATCACAACCCCTATCCCAACCCCTCCTTAACCACTCCCACCTCTCCTCCTTCCTGTCACCAAAGCTGCACCGAAACATTTGTTTTATAACAACCCCGACTCATCTAACGTGCAACTATATAATAATTGTAAAGCGCGTGGGACTAAGGCGCTATGTAAATTAAAGATACGATCAGTGGTAACGGGCGAGCCACGAGTTCCTTTTCTGATTCGGCGGGCTCCACGCTCGTACCTCCGAGCACTGCGTGGGAAATTCCGTCGACTTCTCTTCTCGGTTAACGAGGGGGGTGGGTCACCAGCACCACGCCCGGCCGCCTTTGTCTCCCTAGTGGCGATGTTTTTACGCACCGCACCAGGTACTCATTTCAGGCCGAGTCGGTCCAGGGAGACCCCGGGCCGGTTTATATAATCGTCACTGGGTGTTGGCCGTGAGCGGGAATCGAACCCGGGTTGCTGGGTGCGTAACCGCTCCCCACTACACAAACACACACACATACACCGATATACTAACACTAAACTCGCCATTCGCCACTGGCACTTGTGCCAGGCTAGGTGCACTTTGAGGCCACGTGAAGAGTCGAAGGCTCTCTGACAGAAGGTGTCGGGACAGACCCAGGTAGTGCCATGGGTTGGCTGACTGAGATGATTGGTAGATGCACACCAGCTGTGCCCCCTACTGTGTCACACTGATATACACACACACGTGCACTGATATATACACACACATGCATTGATATATACACAGACACATACACTGATATATACACATACAAAGATCCCCGTATAGCCTTGACAGACTGTTTGGGCAAGTGGTGTTAGCGAGCACCTATCGAGGCCAGAACGGCACACGAGCAGGTGGGTGGCCAGCACCACGCCCGGCCGCCTTTGTCTCCCCAGTGGCGATGTTTAAACACCGCACCGGGTACTCATTTGAGGCTGAGTAGACCTAGGGGAGGCCCAGGACCGGTTCAGATAATCGTCACTGATTTTGGCCGTGAGCGGGAATTGAACTTGGGACGCCAGGTTCGTAGCACAGCGCGCTAACCGCTACACGACCGCTCCCCACTTGCACACAAATACAAAGACAAAAAACAAAGATCCCCCATATAGCCTTAACAGACTGTAGGGGCAAGTGCTGTTAGCGAGCACCTATGAAGGCCGGAAGGGTACACGAGGGGGTGGGTGGCCAGCACCACGCCCGACCGCCTTTGTCTCCCTAGTGGCAATGTTTACACACCGCACCAGGTACTCATTTGAGGCTGAGTCGACCTAGGCGAGGCCCGGGATCGGTCTCAGATAATCGTCACTGGTGTTGGCCGTGAGCGGGAATCGAACCCGGGTCGCCAGGTTTATAGCGCAGCGCGCTAACCGCTACACTACCGCTCCCCACACCAATACAAACACTGATACACACGCAGACACTGCTCCCCAACTCTCTTCCTCTCTCTCTCACCCCTCGCTCACACCCCCCGCCCCCACTGTCTCCTCTCGGTGGGTGGTTAATTAAAGATTTTAAGTCACCCGGCAACAATGGGACACGGCGCCTTTTTGTCGTTGTTTTTGCTGTAGATTGCGTTGCTCATTTGCGCGAGACTGAAGGCGTTTTGTTGGGTGGTGGTGGTGGTGGTGGCAGTGCAGTGGTAATTCGAATTAAATCATTAATCAGAGCCCCCCCCCCCCAACCCTGCCCGTCACTGCCCACCCCCCTCCCACCACCCCCCTCATTGCATCTCTCAAAAAATATAGGCAGACCTCGCTTAGCGCTCAAGATGCGTTCCTGCAGAAGTTGGCGCTTAATCGAATGAGCGCTTCAAAGGGAGGCATTATACTGCGTTATTATGTTCAGTCCACCAGCCCCCATCGCTGCTGTTCATTTTGTACTGCTTATAGCTCGCTGGGGATCGATCTCCCGGAGTGGCAGTTGAAACAGCGACTGCGATTGTAAAAGGCCGGCGTTCCGTCTGCCTGTGTGTCCGTGTGTACGACAACTTAGTGATAAGAGAGCCGATTCAGGAGGCCTGAATCAAAACGTTATAGAAAGTTGACACCCTCCCCAGATGTGGGGGTAAAAAGTTGATGCGACAGGATGAACACACCACCCCCCCCCCCCCGGATTTTATTGATTTATTTTGTAGACAAATATACCTACACATGCTACATACAATAGTCAGTAGTGTCTACTACACACCCTACATACAACAGTCAGATGTATCTACTATAGAGTCAATAGTATCTACTATAGAATCAGTAGTATCTACTATAGAGTAAGTAGTATCTACTATAGAGTCAGTAGTATCTACTATAGAGTCAGTAGTATCTACTATAAAGTCAGTTTGTGTCTACTATAGAGTCAGTAGTATCTACTATAGAGTAAGTAGTATCTACTATAGAGTCAGTAGTGTCTACTACACATCCTACATACAATAGTCAGTAGTATCTACTATAGAGTCAATAGTATCTACTATAGAGTCAGTAGTGTCTACTATAGAGTCAGTAGTATCTACTATAGAGTCAGTAGTATCTACTATAGAGTCAGTAGTGTCTACTATAGAGTCAGTAGTATCTACTATAGAGTAAGTAGTATCTATTGTAGGGTCAGTAGTATCTACTTTAGAGTCAGTATTATCTACTATAGAGTCAGTAGTAACTACTATAGAGTTAGTAGTGTCTACTATAGAGTCAGTAGTATCTACTACAGAGTCAGTAGTATCTGCTATAGAGTCAGTAGTATCTACTATAGAGTCAGTAGTATCTACTATAGAGTCAGTTTGTGTCTACTATAGAGTCAGTATCTACTATAGAGTCAGTAGTATCTACTATAGGGTCAGTAATATCTACTATAGTTAGTAGTATCTACTATAGAGTTAGTAGTATCTATTGTAGGGTCAGTAGCATCTACTTTAGAGTCAGTAGTATCTACTATAGAGTCAGTAGTGTCTACTATAGAGTCAGTAGTATCTACCATAGAGTCAGTAGTATCTACTATAGTCAGTAGTATCTACTATAGAGTCTGTATTATCTACTATAGAGTCAGTAGTATCTACTATAGAGTCAGTAGTGTCTGCTATAAAGTCAGTAGTATCTACTATAGAGTCAGTAGTATCTACTATAGTCAGTAGTATCTACTATAGAGTCAGTAGTATCTACTATAGAGTTAGTAGTGTCTACTATAGAGTCAGTAGTATCTACTATAGAGTTTTAGTATCTACTATAGAGTCAGTATCTACTATAGAGTCAGTAGTATCTACTATAGAGTCAGTAGTATCTGCTATAGAGTCAGTAGTATCTACTATAGTGTCAGTAGTATCTACTATAGAGTCAGTAGTATATAGTATAGAGTAAGTAGTATCTACTATAGAGTAAGTAGTATCTACTATAGAGTCAATAGTATCTACTATAGAGTCAGTAGTATCTACTATAGAGTCAGTAGTGACTACTATAGAGTCAGTTATATCTACTATAGAGTCAGTAGTGTCTACTATAGAGTCAGTAGTATCTACTGTAGAGTCAGTAGTGTCTACTAGAGAGTCAGTATCTACTATAGAGTCAGTAGTATCTATTAGAGAGTCAGTAGTATCTACTGTAGAGTCAGCAGTATCTACTATAGAGTCAGTATCTACTATAGAGTCAGTAGTAACTACTATAGAGTCAGTATCTACTATAGAGTCAGTAGTATCTACTATAGAGTCAGTATCTACTATAGACTCAGTAGTATCTACTATAGAGTCAGTAGTATCTACTATAGAGTCAGTAGTATCTACTATAGAGTCAGAGGTGTCTACTATAGAGTCAGTAATGTCTACTATAGAGTCAGTAGTATCTACTATAGAGTCAGTAGTATCTGCTATATAGTCAGTAGTATCTACTATAGAGACAATAGTATCTACTATAGAGTAAGTAGTATCTGCTATAGAGTAAGTCGTGTCTACTATAGAGTCAGTAGTATCTACTATAGAGTCAGTATCTACTATAGTCAGTAGTATCTACTATAGAGTCAGTAATATCTAGTATAGAGTCAGTAGTATCTAGTATAGAGTCAGTAGTATCTACTATAGAGTCAGTATCTACTATAGTCAGTAGTATCTACTATAGAGTCAGTAGTATCTACTATAGTCAGTAGTATCTACTATAGAGTTAGTAGTATCTACTATAGACTCAGTAGTGTCTACGATAGACTCAGTAGTATCTACTATAGTCAGTAGTATCTACTATAGAGTCAGTATTATCTACTATAGAGTCAGTAGT
This sequence comes from Petromyzon marinus, assembly GCF_048934315.1. Taxonomy (NCBI): domain Eukaryota; kingdom Metazoa; phylum Chordata; class Hyperoartia; order Petromyzontiformes; family Petromyzontidae; genus Petromyzon; species Petromyzon marinus. The sequence goes on along the minus strand of NC_133711.1, from coordinate 6,949,746 downwards.
ATCTACTATAGAGTCAGTAGTATATAGTATAGAGTCAGTAGTATCTACTATAGAGTCAGTAGTATCTACTATAGAGTCAGTAGTATCTACTATAGAGTCAGAAGTATCTACTATAGACTCAGTAGTATCTACTATAGTCAGTAGTATCTACTATAGAGTCAGTAGTATCTACTATAGAGTCAGTATCTACTATAGAGTCAGTAGTATCCACTATAGAGTCAGTAGCATCTACTATAGAGTCAGTAGTATTTACTACAGACTCAGTATCTACTATAGAGGCACTAGTATCTACTATAGACTCAGTTATATCTACTATAGACTCAGTAGTATCAACTATAGACTCAGTTATATCTACTATAGACTCAGTAGGATCTACTATAGAGTCAGTAGTATCTACTATAGAGTCAGTACCTACTATAGAGTCAGTAGTGTCTACTATAGAGTCAGTAGTATCTACTATAGAGTCAGTAGTATATACTATAGAGTCAGTAGTGTCTACTATAGAGTCAGTAGTGTCTACTATAGAGTCAGTAGTATCTACTATAGAGTCAGTAGTGTCTACTATAGAGTCAGTAGTATCTACTATAGAGTCAGTAGTGTCTACTATAGAGTCAGTAGTGTCTACTATAGAGTCAGTAGTATCTACTATAGAGTCAGTAGTGTCTACTATAGTCAGTAGTATCTACTATAGAGTCAGTAGTATCTATTATAGAGTCAGTAGTATCTACTATAGAGTCAGTAGTATCTACTATAGAGTCAGTACCTACTATAGAGTCAGTAGTGTCTACTATAGAGTCAGTATCTACTATAGAGTCAGTAGTGTCTACTATAGAGTCTGTGTTATCTACTATAGAGTCAGTAGTATCTACTATAGAGTCAGTACCTACTATAGAGTCAGTAGTATCTACTATAGAGTCAGTATCTACTATAGAGTCAGTAGTGTCTATTATAGAGACAGTAGTATATACTATAGAGTCAGTAGTGTCTACTATAGAGTCAGTAGTGTCTACTATAGAGTCAGTAGTATCTGCTATAGAGTCAGTAGTGTCTACTATAGAGTCAGGATCAACTATAGAGTCAGTAGTATCTACTATAGAGTCAGTAGTGTATTCTATAGAGTCAGTATCTACTATAGAGTCAGTAGTATCTACTATATAGTCAGTATCTACTATAGAGTCAGTAGTATCTACTATAGAGTCAGTAGTATCTACTATAGAGTCAGTAGTATCTACTATAGAGTCAGTATCTACTATAGAGTCAGTAGTATCTACTATAGACTCAGTAATATCTACTATAGAGTCCTTATTATCTGTACACATTGGGCCGTAGGGGGGAGAGGAGGACATCAGTGGGTGGAGCGAGACAGAGAGTCACACACCCTGCACTTGAACCCAGGACCTCGAAGCTGTTGACTGGTACGTTCCATCTCGGCCATTGTGAACCCTTCAAAGAGACTCGGGAGCGGTGGCGCAGCGGTTAGCGCTGCGCTGTGCTACGAACCCGGCGACCCGAGTTCCATTTCGGCTCACGGCCAACACGTCAGCCATGATTATCTGAACCGGTCCTGGGCCTCCCCTGGTCTCAAATGAGTACCTTGTGCGGTGTGTAAACATCGCCATCGGAGAGACAAAGGTGGCCGGGCGTTATGCTGGCCAACCACTCCCGTGTGTGCCGTGCCGACCTTCATAGGTGCCGCTCGCTAACAGCACTTGCCCCTACAGTCTCTTAGAGGCTACACGGGGATCTTTGTCTTTGGGGGTCAGGGTCAGTGTTTGCGGGGGCGTGGGGGCGGTGCCCTTCTGCGTCTGTGCGTGGGGCGATTGCCCCGGGCCTCGCGCTTTGGGGGGCCCCGCGCTTTAACGTCACGGTATGGGGGGAGGGGGAGTGCCCACACCTCCCCCCACCGCCTCCTATGGACGGTCCTTCGAGAGGCTGATGATGGAAAAGTCACGGGGCCTGACGTCTAGCGAAATAGAGATAGTGAAGGGTGCAATTAAGCGAACTTGATTAAGGTCTGTTTTTTTTTGTATTTTGTTACTCATATTTTTTCACGACGACGACGCTCGTGATTATGTATCGTGATGTGACTTATCGGCGAAGTAGGGCCCCCCCCTACCCATAGTGTAAAGGGCAGGTGATGATTCATTCAAGCGAGCCTGACTGCTCCTGAGACGCTGAATGTCTAAACCAGTCATTGGCTATAAGAGGGGCGGGTCACCATCATTGGTTCAAGCGAGCCTGACTACCGATGAGACACCGTACGTCGAAATCGGTTCAGAGTTTTGCTCGTCGTAATATCAACACTATTGAAATTAAGCACCACCCAGAAGAACGTCCGGCTGATGGGCTATCTAAAAATACTTTGAGAGAGAGAGAGAGGACGACCTAGACAGACTTTTGACTTTTAAACATCTTTTATTGCCGCCAGCAGCAACAGCACTGGAGGCGATTTCGATATGAAACACACAAAGTCACCAGCAACACAAATAACCAACACGATACATCCACGTGCTGTGGCGCTAAATGCGCCGAGCACAACACGAAATAAAAGTCACGTGGTGGTGGTGGTGGTGGTCATCGCGCACGCCACGGTGACGAGCGAGCGCTTCAGAAGGTGAACACGTGGGGTGGTGCCGTCCACGCTGGTACAGAGAGGGGCTTGTCCGGCTCCGTGGCGTTCGAAGAAGACGCGCTGCACATCACCGACATGTGTGTGGTACATGGCGTGCTCCAGCCGGAGCCGCGCCTTAAGCAGGCCTACCTAGACAGAGAGAGGGCGACTTAGAGAGAGAGAGACAGAGGACGACTCAGAGAGAGAGAGGACGACTCATAGAGAGAGGGCGACCCCGAGAGAGAGGGCGAGTCAGAGAGATGCCGACTCAGAGAGAGGGCGACCTAGAGCGAGAGAAAGAGAGGATGACTCAGAGAGAGAGGACGACTCAGAGAGAGAGGGCGACCCCGAGAGAGAGGACGACTCAGACAGAGAGAGAGCGACTCAGAGAGAGAGAGGACGACTCAGAGAGAGAGAGAGAAAGGACGACTCAGAGAGAGAGAGGACGACTCAGATTAAGAGAGGACGACTCAGAGAGAGAAAGGACGACAGAGAGAGAGGACGACTCAGAGAGAGAGGGCGACTCAAATAGAGGACGACTCAGAGAGAGAGAGGACGACTCAGAGGCACGAGGAGGAGGAACCACAGACGAGCGTGAAGGCAGGAGCACCCATGTGCTGAGGCGAAGCCACATTCCCCACCCCACACTCATTAATTGGCCCAGGTGTTCTGGGCCAATTAATGAGTGTTTACATGTGGGAGAACATCGGAGCACCCGGAAAAAACTCACGCGTGCGAGGGGACAACACTCTATCCCATCCGGACGGAAGAGGTGGGGTTCACCTCTTCCGTTAATTTAGAAAAGTAATCTGAGAAAGTAATCTAGAAAAGTTATCTCGAAAAATAATATAAAAGTAGTCGTGAAAAGTAACCCGGACGAATAATCTAGGAAAGTAATCTAGCAAATAATTTTAAAAACAACTAATCGAGAAAAGTAATCTAGAAAGTAATTCAGAAAAGGAATCTAGAAAAATACTCTAGGAAATGTATCGCGAAAGTAATCTCGAAACGTAATCTGGAGGAGAATACTTGTGGGAAGTCGCTCTCGACTGAGCAGGCCCGAGGCGCGTGCTGTTCGTGGCGACGTTCCATCGAGAAACCGAATTCAAATCGAACTGAAAATTAATTTTAGCCGCGTCAAATTGAGTGACAACCAAATTGAGTGCAATGGCTTTGTGTGTGTGTGCAGTCATTGGTGATCGCGCTCTGACAACATCAACTCGCTATACTTGGGAACCCCGGTTTGATCACAACCCACTATATATATGAGTCTGTAGGTCTCTCAATGTGTTTTATGGGTCTCCATGAGTGAGTTCATGGATCTCTGTGTGAGTCATTGGAGACCTGGCTGAGACCATCAACTTACGACGAGAGAGAACGCCGTTTCATCCTAAGTCGTTCTACGCGATTCTGTTGGTCTCTAAGTGCCTCGATGGCCCTCTATGTGAGCCTGCGGGTCTCTATTACGTGAGTCTATGAGTCCTCTGTGTGGAAGTCATTGACGCGCAAAGCCACTGCGTAGCTATGCACTTTCAAATTCAGAATGAAAACGAATTTCTTCAGAACTGATGTTAATGTTCGTCTTTAGTCTGGCGTCCTTCCACCGCACCGCCGACTCGCACGCACGGTGCGAGAGGAAGTCCAACACACACACACACATCGGTGACCGGGGCTGACGCCGCGGGCGTTAAACCGCCTGGCGCCTGAGACTTGCCCGGTGATTCGAACCCGGGTCTCGGCGGTGATGGTTCAGCATCCGACATTAGAGCCACGGGGGCCCTCAATTGCAGACGCAGCATTTTCATTTCAAAGCTCACTCTCCGCCGCCTCCTCCCACCAACCTTAACGCAACCGACTCAATATTTTAACTCCTCCCCTGACAGACTCCGTGTTGTGGCCACCGCAGCCGCTGTGATTTTGCTTGCAACGTGATAAGGAAGGAGCTCTGGGCGGCGCGCGATGCATTCCCGCCTCTGTATCAATGTAGCCTATCAATTGCGCCATTATTGATAACAGTAATAATACACGCGTGTTAACACGGGCGAGTTTCTCGCTGATTCTCTCCCTCTCTCTCTCTCAAGACTCCCTTTTCAAGAGGGCCCTGCCAACTTCGCTCGGACGTGCGCTGTTGGTGCCGCCGCTGCTGCCGCTGCGTGAGATCCCAGCGGCGTGCTAGCTGCCAAGCCCCCCAATGTCCGTCCTCACACTGACGATGTCTCATCGGCTAAAGTGCCCTCGCTCCCCGCCAAATCTGAACGTTCATTAAGAACACCGGTTGATGGTGTAGTAAGTTATACATGGGGGGGGGGGGGAGGGGGGGTTAGCTATGGGGGGGGGGGACCTAGAGAGCACAAAAGAGGGGTAGAACACACGAACCCCCACGAAGACAAACACAGACAAAGATGCCCCGTGTAGTCGACACAGACTATTTGGGGCAAGAGCTGTTAGCGAGTAGCTCCTGTGGATGTGCGGTGGGTGCAGCTGTTGTTAAGCGTTGTCGCGCGCTGCGCTCCGAAACCCGGCGAGCCCAAGTTCGAAACCCGCTCACGGTCAATCACCGGTGATGGTGAGCTGACCCCAGTCCTGGGCTCGCTTATAACCCCAAAGACAAAGATCCCCCGTATAGCCTGGAACAGACTCTAGCGGCAAGTGCTGTTAAGTGAGCCCCTATGAAGACCGGTACAGCACACGACGGGGTAGGTGGTCAGCACAACGCCCGGCCGCCTTTGTCTCACCCAGGGCGATGTTTATACACAGCACCAGGTTCCTCATTTGAGGCTGAGTCGACCTAGGGGAGTCCCATGGTCAGTTCTGATAATCGTCACTGGCGTTGGCGTCCGTGAGCGGGAATCGAACTCGGCTCGCCAGGATCGTAGCTCATCACTCACTATCACTCAATATCACTCACTCACTATCACTCACTATCACCACTATCACTCACTCACCATCACTCACTATCACTCACTATCACTCACTCACTATCACCACTATCACTGACTCACTATCACTCACTATCACTCACTCACTATCATCACTATCACTCACTCACTATCACTCACTATCACTCACTCACTATCACTCACTCAACATCATCACTCATTATCACAACTATCATCACTCACTATCACTCACTCACTATCACTCACTATCACTCACTCACTATCACTCACTATCACTCACTATCATAACTCACTATCACTCACTCACTATCACTCACTCACTATCACTCACTATGACTCACTCACTATCACTCGCTATCACTCACTCACTATCACCACTATCACTCACTCACTATCACTCACTATCACTCACTCACTATCACTCACTCACTATCATCACTCATTATCACAACTATCATCACTCACTATCACTCACTCACTATCACTCACTATCACTCACTCACTATCACTCACTCACTATAACTCACTCACTATCATCACTCACTATCACTCACTCACTATCACTCACTCAATATCACTCACTCACTATCACTCACTATCATCACTCACTATCACTCACTCACTATCACTCACTCACTCACTATCACTCACTATCATCACTCACTATCACTCACTCACTATCATCACTCACTATCACTCACTATCATCACTCACTATCATCACTCACTATTATCACTCACTATCACTCACTATTATCACTCACTATCACTCACTATCACTCACTATCACTCACTCACTATCACCACTCACTATCACTCACTCACTATCATCACTCACTATCACTCACTAACTATCACTCACTCACTATCACTCACTATCACTCACTCACTATCACTCACTATCATCACTCACTATCACTCACTATCACTCACTATCACTCACTCACTATCATCACTCACTATCACTCACTATCATCACTCACTATCACTCACTCACTATCATCACTCACTATCACTCACTCACTATCACTCACTATCACTCACTCACTATCACTCACTCACTATCACTCACTCACTATCATCACTCATTATCACCACTACCATCACTCACTATCACTCACTAACTATCACTCACTCACTATCACTGACTATCACTCACTCACTATCACTCACTATCATCACTCACTATCACTCACTATTACTCACTCACTATCACTCACTATCACTCATTCACTATCACTCGAGCATCATCATTGAAGAGACCTCCTCTTCTACATCAGCAACAGCAGCGACGGGAATAGCTGTGGCAAAGTTCTGAAGAAGCGTGGACACTTTTATCGCGGCAATGTATAAAGACACGGATGGCTTGGATGTTAAGGGCAATAATTGTCACAGTGCGCGTGACTGCCTCTCTGTCTGTGTGCGTGTCTCTCTGTCTGTCTGTGTGTCTGTCTCTCTGTCTGTCTGTGTGCGTGTCTCTCTGTCTGTGTGCGTGTCTCTCTGTCTGTGGGCGTGTCTGCCTCTCTGTCTGTGTGCGTGTCTCTCTGTCTGTGTGTGTGTCTGCCTCTCTGTCTGTGTGCGTGTCTCTTTGTCTGTCTGCGTGCGTGTCTGTCTCTCTGTCTGTCTGTGTGCGTGTCTCTCTGTCTGTGTGCGTGTCTCTCTGTCTGTGTGCGTGTCTCTCTGTCTGTGTGCGTGTCTCTCTGTCTGTGTGCGTGTCTCTCTGTGTGCGTGTCTCTCTGTCTGTGTGCGTGTCTCTCTGTCTGTCTGTGTGCGTGTCTCTCTGTCTGTGTGCGTGTCTCTCTGTCTGTCTGTGTGCGTGTCTCTCTGTCTGTGTGCGTGTCTCTCTGTGTGCGTGTATCTCTGTCTGTGTGCGTGTCTCTCTGTCTTTGTGTCTATCTCTCTGTCTGTGTGCGTGTCTCTCTGTCTGTGTGCGTGTCTCTCTGTCTGTCTGTGTGTCTATCTCTCTGTCTGTGTGCGTGTCTGTATCTCTGGCTGTGTGCGTGTCTCTGTCTGTGTGCGTGTCTCTCTGTCTGTCTGTGTGTCTATCTCTCTGTCTGTGTGCGTGTCGGTATTTCTGTCTGTGTGCTTGTCTCTCTGTCTGTGTGCGTGTCTGTCTCTCTGTCTGTGTGCGTGTCTGTATCGCTGTCTGTGTGCGTGTCTCTCTGTGTGCGTGTCTGTCTGTCTGCGTGTCTCTCTGTCTGTCTGTGTGTCTATCTCTCTGTCTGTGTGCGTGTCTATATCTCTGTCTGTGTGCGTGTCTCTCTGTCTGGGTGCGTGTCTGTCTCTCTGTCTGTGTGCGTGTCTGTCTGTCTGTCTGTGTCTGTCTCTCTGTCTGGGTGTGTATCTGTCTCTCTGTCTGTGTGCGTGTCTCTCTGTCTGGGTGTGTGTCTGTCTCTCTGTCTGGGTGCGTGTCTCTCTGTCTGTCTGTGTGTCTCTCTGTCTGTGTGCGTGTCTGTCTCTCTGTCTGTGTGCGTGTCTCTCTGTCTGGGTGTGTGTCTGTCTCTCTGTCTGGGTGTCTGTGTGTCTCTCTGTCTGTGTGCGTGTCTGTCTCTCTGTCTATGTGTCTCTCACTCTGTCTGTGTGTCTCTCTGTCTGGGTGTGTGTCTGTCTCTCTGTCTGGGTGCGTGTCTGTCTCTCTGTCTGTGTGTCTCTCTGTCTGGGTGCGTGTCTCTCTGTTTGTCTGTGTGTCTCTCTGTCTGTCTGTGTGTCTGTCTCTCTGTCTGGGTGCGTGTCTCTCTGTCTGGGTGCGTGCCTGTCTCTCTGTCTGTGTGAGTGTCTGTCTCTCTGTCTGTGTGTCTGTCACTCTGTCTGTGTGTGTGTCTATCTCTCTGTTTGTGTCCGCGTCTGTATCTCTGTCTGGGTGCGTGTCTCTCTGTTTGTCTGTGTGTCTGTCTCTCTGTCTGTGTGTCTCTCTGTCTGGGTGCGTGTCTGTCTCTCTGTCTGTGTGTTTGCCTTTCCCTACATCATGATGGACACGTACTCAAGGCTGCGTTTGGGAGGTTATAATATTCCGGCTCTCAATTGTAAAAATAAAGTTAATATAGCTCTCACTCACTCTCTTTCTCTCTCTCTCTCTGTCTCAACAAGAGAAAACAAAGAACGTGATGGTACAGAATTTTTAATAAATTGTCAATGTTCTGTTCCCTTCGTTATTGAGTAGTCCCCCCACTCTCTGACACCCCCTCCCCCCACCTTCCCCCCCTGCCCCCTCACACTTCTTATTTTTCATTAAAGATTCATGCCGTAACGTTTGACACGTGCGAAGTGAATTCTTTAACCCCCCCCACCCTCCCCAATGTGCTTTCTGTTCCAACCAATTCCGTTCAATGTCGCATGAACCCAGAAACGAGTCCGAGTATGAGAGAGGTCCAGGAATGTGAAATGCGTATTTATATATATACGTATATATCTATAAAACTAAATAGAAGGTACCGGTACGTCGTGAGTATAAACACGCTAAATGGGAGTACAGCAAGGGGGTGGCAGGGAAAGTAGGAGGACGAAGAGGTGGAGGGCGAGAGGGGCCGAAATGATAGATAAGAGCAGTGATGGCGACCGTGTTCACGATGTCCATGTCACACAGCACCGCACACATACTGGGTTCAAGGTTGAATCCCTGGGTCTGAGTCTCTCTCTCTCTCTGAAGATTCACGATGGCCGTGTCACACAGTACCGCACACATACTGGGTTCAAGGTTGAAGCCCTGGGTCTGGGTCTCTCTCTGAGGGTTCAAGATGTCCGTGTCACACAGCACCGCACACATACTGGGTTCAAGGTTGAAGCCCTGGGTCTGGGTCTCTCTCTGAAGATTCACGATGTCCGTGTCACACAGCACCGCACACATACTGGGTTCAAGGTTGAAGCCCTGGGTCTGGGTCTCTCTCTGAAGATTCACGATGTCCGTGTCACACAGCACCGCACACATACTGGGTTCAAGGTTGAAGCCCTGGGTCTGGGTCTCTCTCTGAGGGTTCACGATGGCCGTGTCACACAGCACCGCACACATACTGGGTTCAAGGTTGAAGGCCTGGGTCTGGGTCTCGCTCTGAAGATTCACGATGGCCGTGTCACACAGCACCGCACACATACTGGGTTCAAGGTTGAAGCCCTGAGTCTGGGTCTCTCTCTGAGGGTTCACGATGTCCGTGTCACACAGCACCGCACACATACTGGGTTCAAGGTTGAAGCCCTGGGTATCTCTCATTGTTCATAATGGCCGTTTCAGAGACACTGAGGCTGTGATTTCAAGGTGGAAGCTCTGGGCTTGGTTGTTGTAGCTGTGGCCGGCGGTCTAGCTCAGGCGAAACGGGTTCGTAGCGCAGTACTCCAACCACTGCACCACCGTTTCACCCACTCATATACAGATATACACGGAGAATAAGACAAAGATCACCCGTATAGCCTCAAAAAGAGCTCTTTGCGGGCACCTATGAAGACCGGAACGGTGCACGAAGGGTTGGTGTGGCTTGCACCATGCCGAAAGTGCTCATTTAAGGCTGAGTACACCTATGGGAGGCCCAGTACCGGTTCAGGTTTCCGTCACTGAGGTTAGCCGTGAGCGGGAATTGAACTCAGGTTTGTAGCACAGCGCGCTAACCGCTTCTCCCACACCTTCATTTGGGATGGTTCGGCCCAATTCCGAAATGAATAAACAAATAGATGCATAAATAAATCGCCAATCTTCCACGCTGACCATAATGGAGAAGTATGGTCAAACGTCCCCCATAACCGACAGAGCGTGGGGTGGCCGGCCTCTAGCAGTGGATTGGCAGAGGGCTATACATCCTTATTATTATTATTGTTTAATTACATTTACTTTATTTCCATTGCTTTTCGAAAATGGGATAAATGCCCGGAAAAAGCTCGTACTTAAGCAGTGATGACCCCTCACTCAGAGTCCGTTCGACGGATAGAGCAAGTAACCTACTTTCTCTGCTGCCCGCAGCAGGAACCATCACGTTTTCCTGCAACAGGTGTCTCAAAATCACACTGTGGTGCTATCTTCGCGTGATCCACCACCCCCACCCCCCGTTTTAAGTACAGACCCAGCACGGCAACGTTGGCATGTGATTCGATTCAGTGTGGCTTTCCTGGATACATCAGTGGAGTAGTCCGATTGTTCCACCAGAACACCACGTGGTTGTATTGGGGTAGCTGAGTAGAGTAGTCCGCTTGTTCCACCAGAACACCACGTGGTTGTAGTGGGGTAGCTGAGTAGAGTAGTCCGCTTGTTCCACCAGAACACCACGTGGTTGTATTGGGGTAGCTGAGTGGAGTAGTCCGCTTGTTCCACCAGAACATCACGTGGTTGTATTGGGGTAGCTGAGTGGAGTAGTCCGCTTGTTCCACCAGAACACCACGTGGTTCTATTGGGGTAGCTGAGTGGAGTAGTCCGCTTGTTCCACCAGAACACCGAGTGGTTGTAGTGGGGTAGCTGAGTGGAGTAGTCCGCTTGTTCCACCAGAACACCGTGTGGTTGTAGTGGGGTAGCTGAGTAGAGTAGTCCGCTTGTTCCACCAGAACACCGAGTGGTTGTATCGGGGTAGCTGTGTGGAGTAGTCCGCTTGTTCCACCAGAACACCACGTGGTTGTATCGGGGTAGCTGAGTGGAGTAGTCCGCTTGTTCCACCAGAACACAACGTGGTTGTATTGGGGTAGCTGAGTGGAGTAGTCCGCTTGTTCCACCAGAACACAACGTGGTTGTAGTGGGGTAGCTGAGTAGAGTAGTCCGCTTGTTCCACCAGAACACCACGTGGTTGTAGTGGGGTAGCTGAGTGGAGTAGTCCGCTTGTTCCACCAGAACACCACGTGGTTGTAGTGGGGTAGCTGAGAAGAGTAGTCCGCTTGTTCCACCAGAACACAACGTGGTTGTATCGGGGTAGCTGAGCGGGGTAGTCCACTTGTTCAACCAGAACACCACGTGGTTGTATTTGGGTAGCTGAGTGGAGTAGTCCGCTTGTTCCACCAGAACACCGAGTGGTTGTATTGGGGAAGTTCCAATTTATGGAGTAAAGATCCCACACGCAGACACACCATGTTCTTCTTTCCTCCACGTGGTGACGGGACACGGTTGAGAGCGATCATACGCAACATGAACATTTGTTATCATTATATTTGGCAAGAATCAGGGTCAGCGAGTGTTAAGACAACAAAGTTTGAAGCTGATGCTCAAATGTTTATAATTGGCTGTCGCGGATAATGATTAATGGATCTCTCGCGCGTGTGAATGGGTGCGTGACCGCTCCCGGCCCAACACCGGTGACGATGATCTGAACCGGTCCTGGACCTCCCCTACGTCGACTCAGCCTCAATTGAGTACCCGGTGCGGTGTGTGTAGTAAAGCATCGCCGCGCGGGAGAGACAAGGGGCGGCCGGGCGTGGTGCTGCCCACCCACCCCCTCGTGTGCTGGTGCCTTTCATGAGCGCTGCTCGCTAACAGCACTTGCCCCGACAGTCTGCCAAGGCGAAACGGGGGGGGGGGGAGGATCTTATTTTTTGCATGGGGAGCGGCGGGCGGTTCGCGCGCTGCGCTATTAACCCCGTGACCCCAGTTCGATTCCAGCTCAGAGGCACCGCCAAGGCCAGTGACGATGATCTGAACCGTCCCTGTGGCCCTCCCCCCTTGAAGTCAACTCAGCCACTCGGCCTTAAGCCAAGCACCGAGCGCGGGCCGACTGTCGAAAAGTACAAAGCTGGGGGGAGACAAAGGCGGGCGGGCGGGCGTGGTGTTGGCCGTGCCGACCGCCTTCCTAGGTGCTGCTCGCTTACAGCACTTGCCCCAACAGTCCGTCGAGGCTATACGCGTTGGGGGGCGGACGGGGGGAACCTTTCCCTTTGTGAAGCTTCAACGGCGAATCGACGATTGGAATGCAAATGAGTTCACAATCAAAAGGTGGAGGGGGGTGATAACCACTTTAAAAATTGAAGTTGTGGCTCTTACAGGAAACAATTGTTCCGAGGGAGAGAGAAAGAGAATAATATATTTATATGAATATAATTAAATAACCCAATAAACTCCAGAACGCAGAGAACAAACGCAACGCGAAGCCTTTTGTGGTGCAAATCTATCCAGTGTGTTTAATGTGTCCCGATCGGTTAGTTTGTGTGTGATTGTGTGTCTTTGTGTCTGTGTGTGTGGGTCTTTGTGTCTCTGTGTGTCTTTGTGTCTCTGTTTGTGTGTGTTTGTGTGTCTTTGTGTCTCTGTTTGTGTGTGTTTGTGTCTCTGTGTGTCTTTGTGGTTGTCTTTGTGTCTGTGTGTGTGGGTCTTTGTGTCTGTGTGTGTCTCTGTGTCTGTGTGTGTGGGTCTTTGTGTCTGTGTGTGTCTTTGTATCTGCGTGTGTGTATTTGTGTATGTGTGTCTTTGTGTCTGTGTGTGTGCCTTTGTGTCTGTGTGTGTGGCTTTGTCTTTGTGTCTGTGTGTGTGTCTTTGTTTTTGTGTCTGTGTGTGTCTCTTTGTCTTTGTGTCTTTGTGTCTGTGTGTGTGGCTTTGTGTCTGTGTGTCTTTGTGTCTGTGTGTCTTCGTTGTGTGTGTCTTTGTCTTTGTGTCTGCGTGTGTGTCTTTGTCGTTGTGTCTTTGTGTCTGTGTGTGGCTTTGTGTCTTTGTGTCTGTGTGTGTCTTTGTCTTTGTGTCTGCGTGTGTGTGTCTTTGTGTCTGTGTGTGTCTTTGTCTTTGTGTCTGTTTGCGTTTCTTTGTCTTTGTGTCTGCGTGTGTGTGTCGTTGTGTATGTGTGTGTCTTTGTCTTTGTGTCTGTGTGTGTGTCTTTGTCTTTGTGTCTGTGTGTGTCTTTGTGTCTGTGTGTGTGTCTTTTCTTTGTGTCTGTGTGTGTCTTTGTCTTTGTGTCTGTGTGTGTGTCTTGGTGTATGTGTGTGTCTTTGTCTTTGTGTCCGTGTGTGTCTTTGTCTTTGTGTGTGTGTGTTTTTGTGTCTGTGTCTGCGTGTGTCTTTGTCTTTATGTCTGCGTGTGTGTGTCTTTGTGTCTGTGTGTGTCTTTGTCTTTGTGTCTGTGTGTGTCTTTGTCTTTGTGTCTGTGTGTGTATTTGTCTTTGTGTCTGTGTGTGTCTTTGTTTTTGTGTCTCTGTGTGTGTGTGTCTTTGTCTTTGTGTCTGTGTGTGTCTTTGTCTTTGTGTCTGTGTATGTCTTTGTCTTTGTGTCTGTGTGTGTCTTTGTTTTTGTGTCTCTGTGTGTGCGTCTTTGTCTTTGTGTCTGTGTGTATCTTTGTGTCTGTGTGTCTTTGTGTCTGTGTGTGTCTTTGTCTTTGTGTCTGTGTGTGTCTTTGTCTTTGTGTCTGTGTGTGTGTGTCTTTGTCTTTGTGTCTGTGTGTCTTTGTTTCTGTGTGTGTGTCTTTTCTTTGTGTCTGTGTGTGTTTTTGTCTTTGTGTCTGTGTGTGTGTGTCTTTGTGTATGTGTGTGTCTTTGTCTTTGTGTACGTGTGTGTCTTTGTCTTTGTGTCTGTGTGTGTGTGTTTTTGTGTCTGTGTCTGCGTGTGTCTTTGTCTTTATGTCTGTGTGTGTCTTTGTCTTTGTGTCTGTGTGTGTCTTTGTCTTTGTGTCTGTGTGTGTCTTTGTTGTTGTGTCTGTGTGTGTGCCTTTGTCTTTGTGTCTGTGTGTGTGGCTTTGTCTTTGTGTCTGTGTGTGTGTCTTTGTTTTTGTGTCTGTGTGTGTGTCTTTGGCTTTGTGTCTTTGTGTCTGTGTGTGTGACTTTGTGTCTGTGTGTCTTTGTGTCTGTGTGTCTTTGTTGTGTGTGTCTTTGTCTTTGTGTCTGTGTGTGTGTCTTTGTCGTTGTGTCTTTGTGTCTGTGTGTGGCTTTGCGTCTTTGTGTCTGTGTGTGTCTTTGTCTTTGTGTCTGCGTGTGTGTGTCTTTGTGTCTGTGTGTGTCTTTGTCTTTGTGTCTGTTTGCGTTTCTTTATCTTTGTGTCTGCGTGTGTGTGTCTTTGTGTATGTGTGTGTCTTTGTCTTTGTGTCTGTGTGTGTGTCTTTGTCTTTGTGTCTGTGTGTGTCTTTGTGTCTGTGTGTGTCTTTTCTTTGTGTCTGTGTGTGTCTTTGTCTTTGTGTCTGTGTGTGTGTCTTTGTGTATGTGTGTGTCTTTGTCTTTGTGTCCGTGTGTGTCTTTGTCTTTGTGTCTGTGTGTGTGTTTTTGTGTCTGTGTCTGCGTGTGTCTTTGTCTTTATGTCTGCGTGTGTGTGTCTTTGTGTCTGTGTGTGTCTTTGTCTTTGTGTCTGTGTGTGTCTTTGTCTTTGTGTCTGTGTGTGTCTTTGTTTTTGTGTCTCTGTGTGTGTGTCTTTGTCTTTGTGTCTGTGTGTGTCTTTGTCTTTGTGTCTGTGTATGTCTTTGTCTTTGTGTCTGTGTGTGTCTTTGTTTTTGTGTCTCTGTGTGTGCGTCTTTGTCTTTGTGTGTGTGTGTATCTTTGTGTCTGTGTGTCTTTGTGTCTGTGTGTGTCTTTGTCTTTGTGTCTGTGTGTGTCTTTGTCTTTGTGTCTGTGTGTGTCTTTGTCTTTGTGTCTGTGTGTGTCTTTGTGTCTGTGTGTGTGTCTTTTCTTTGTGTCTGTGTGTGTTTTTGTCTTTGTGTCTGTGTGTGTGTCTTTGTGTATGTGTGTGTCTTTGTCTTTGTGTCCGTGTGTGTCTTTGTCTTTGTGTCTGTGTCTGCGTGTGTCTTTGTCTTTATGTCTGCGTGTGTGTGTCTTTGTGTCTGTGTGTGTCTTTGTCTTTGTGTCTGTGTGTGTCTTTGTCTTTGTGTCTGTGTGTGTCTTTGTCTTTGTGTCTGTGTGTGTCTTTGTTTTGTGTTTGTGTATGTCTTTGTCTTTGTGTCTTTGTCTTTGTGTCTGCGTGTGTGTGTCTTTGTGTCTGCGTGTGTGTATCTTTGTGTCTGTGTGTCTTTGTGTCTGTGTGTATCTTTGTGTGTGTGTCTTTGTCTTTGTGTCTGTGTGTGTCTTTGTCTGTGTGTGTGTCTTTGTGTCTGTGTGTGTGTCTTTGTGTCTGTGTGTCTTTGTGTCTGTGTGTGTCTTTGTTTTTGTGTCTCTGTGTGTGTGTCTTTGTCTTTGTGTCTGCGTGTGTGTCTGTGTGTGTGTGTCTTTGTGTCTGTGTGTATCTTTGTGTCTGTGTGTGTTTTTGTCTTTGTGTGTGTCTTTGTCTTTGTGTCTGTGTGTGTCTTTGTTTTTGTGTCTCTGTGTGTGTGTCTTTGTCTTTGTGTCTGTGTGTGTCTTTGTGTCTGTGTGTGTCTTTGTGTCTGTGTGTGTCTTTGTGTCTGTGTGTATCTTTGTGTGTGTGTGTCTTTGTGTCTGTGTGTGTGTCTGTGTGTGTCTTTGTCTTTTTGTCTGTGTGTGTCTTTGTCTTTGTGTGTGTGTCTTTGTCTTTGTGTGTGTGTCTTTGTCTTTGTGTCTGTGTGTATCTTTGTGTCTGTGTGTCTTTGTGTCTGTGTATGTGTGGGAGTTTAGCAGTCAGCGCGCTGCGCTGCGAAGCGGGCGGCCCAAGTTCGATTCCCCGCTGACCGCCTCCAACACCGGTGACGATTATCTGGGTCGATTCAGCCTCAAATGAATACCCTGTGCGGTGCGTTGTAAACATTTCCACTTTTGGAGACAAAGGCGGCTGGGCGTGGTGCTGACCGCCCACACCCTCCAACCCTGCACAGGTGCTCAATAAAAGCACTTGCCCCAAAAGTCTGTTGAGGTTACACGGGGGATCTTCGTATTGTTTTTGGCTGTCTATGTGTCTCTGACTGGACAGGGGGCTGCTTTGGCTTGGTCATGTCGCCCACGTGCTCATCCTCCGGCATGCCGAAGCTCCTTCCGTTTGGCCGTACAGAGAGGGAGTGACAGACGGTAACAAGTGCTGTTAGCGAGCACCTATGACACGAGGGGGTGGGTGGCCAGCACCACGCCCGACCGCCTTTGTCTCCCCAGTGGCAATGTTTTTTATCCACCGCACTAGGTACTAATGTGAGGCTGAGTCGACCTAGGGGAGGCCCAGGACCGGTTCAGATAATCTTCACTGATGTTGGCCGTGAGCGGGAATCGAACCCGGGTCGCCAGGTGCATAGCGCAGCGCGCTAACCGCTACACTACCGCTCCCCACACAGACACACACACAGACAGACACACACACAGACAGACACACACAGACACACACATTCACTCTCACACAACCACGCAAGCCAAACTCCACGGAGAACAGCCGCGTATCGAACCCGGGCCCCCTTCTTGCCAGCGGGGGCCTCAAGTGGTTGACCACGGCATCCTCCGCTCCATGCGCGGACTCCGAGCATCAATTCCCAGGTCAATGCGTTGAGACGTGGGCGCGCCTTTCAGCGTCAATTCTCGTTCGTAAGCACGCGCGTTCAAACATCGGCACGCGAACATCTGCGCTCTTCCACATTGATGAAGGGGGGGGGGGGGGAGGGGTTAACGGGGGGGGGGGGGTGAGCGGGGGGAGCAAGAGGCCGGTCCCTACGCGCTTTCTAGCAAGGCAGCAAACACATCTGTGCTTCCCAGCACTCCTTCCCAATCTGTTTGCTGGCACTTGAGGTTCGCAGTGTACACACGTAAGATTCTAATCCCGTGCGTCTCCGCTGCGCGTGTTGTCTGCGTGTGTGTGTGTGTGCAATGCCCCAACAGTCTGCTAAGGCTGTACTGGCGAATCTTTGTCTTTGTGCGATGTGTGGATGGGGAGCGGTTAGCGCTAAGGCTGCGCAAAGATCCCGGCCGCTGGAGTTCGATTCCCGCTCACGGCCGCCGACACCTGTGACGATTATTTGAACCGGTCCTGTGCCTCCCCAAGGTCGACTCGACCTCAAATGTGTAACCTGGTGCGGTGTGTGGTAAAGGTCGCTAGCACTGGGGAGACAAAGGCGGCCGGGCGTGGTGCTGGCCACCCACGCCCTCGCGTGCCCGGTCCGGCGTTCACAGGTGCTACTCGCTAACAGCACTTGCCCCAACAGTATGTTAAGGCTATACTGGCGATCTTTGTCTTTGCATTGTGTGTGTGGAGCAGTAAGGGAAGCGGCAAGCGCACACTCGCACGGTGTTACGAATTGGTTGTTGGGAGGTTTTTTTTGGGGTTTAAACGAAGGACGTGAAATTGAAGGCGTGATTGCGTCTAGTCGTCTCCGTTAAAGCAAAACCCAGGGTTCTCGCTAAAAAAACCCCGAGAGGCCGCCGTTGTCATTCGCGTAGTCGATATCGCGATACCTGCGGTTCCACGAACGAACAGCGCCGCTATTTTCCACGGCGGCCTGATGGGGCTAAGAGTCTGGCTGAACGATTAATCGATTTCAAATCGAAATCGCAACTTGAAACAATGCGATTAGCAAATCGCAAAGGCTGCGATTTTTTTGCGATTTAAGAAAAGTCCAATTACGTTCTTATTGGAATTGTTTAATTGTTTTTTTTTTATTATAACTTTATTTATTTAGCTTAGCAATTGTTCTATGTTTGATTTTTCTATTTCAATTAATCGTTTTTAATCAATACATGTTCGAAGCAATTCCAATATTTTACATTCTAATCCTTGCATTCCACTATATAGAGCAGTTCATATCATGTGGTAATGCTGCATCACATATTTCAAATCTATTACACAGTGGGTATTGAAGTGAAGCTTGACTTTAAAAAAAATGTAATCGCAAATCAAATCGCAATCGCAAAACCTATCAGAAAAAAAATCGCAATTTGACATTTTCCCCAAATCGTTCAGCCCTAGCAAAGAGTACAGGCTGACGCTCTGGAGTGTCAGAGAAGTCCCCCGGTGCGAGTCGATCTCCCTGCGCGGCAGTCCAGAATCAGATTCTGTATACATACTGCAGGGGGAATCCGATGAGCTATAAAGCTATTTTTTTTCTCACAGAAGTCCAGTCGGGGCACACTGGGTCAGGACGTCACAACAACAAACAATAAGAATAAACACGAAAGGTGTGCGAAGTTTAGGAACGTTAAACACATCACGAAACCAAAAATATAGGATTTTTTTTTTCATTCAGCAGGTCAAGCCCACTCGGGTATATTAACTTATTTTATTTTTTAGAAGCGACCTGGCCGCAAAACGATAGTTCCGCAAAGTGGATTATCATCGTGTGGAAATTCATAGCAGCAACATTATATTTAAAAAAAAACATTATCTGAACGCGCGTTTGAAAGAACGGGACAAAGTTCCTGTGGTGGGGCAAAGTGTAATGTACTCCTACCCCGTCCAAGACGTCGACACGAGCAGCAGTGGCGGAGAGCAAGCAGTTGCAGGGCTGCGCCTTCACCCTCGCCAGGTGAAATAACGTCAAATCGTTTTAAATAGTTACGTCGTCAACAGCGGAGGGGCAAATGATTATTGCTGAAAGCCATCATCTCGACTCGTGATCATCATCATCATCGTCGTCATGATCAGCAGCATCAGCCACGGTCTATCCACTGCTGTATGAAGCTCATCAGCACTGTCGTATGAGCTACATTTGTGTGCACGCGCACGTACAAGGCAAAGATCCCCCGTGTAGCCTTAACGGACAATTGGGGCAAGTGCTGTTAGCGAGCAGCACCTATGGAGGCCGGCACGGCACACGACCGGGTGGGTTTACCAGCACCACGCCCGGCCGCCTTTGTCTCCCCAGTGCTGATGTTTACACACCGCGCCAGGTAATAATTTGAGGCTGAGTCGACCTACGAGACTGCCACGGACCCGGTCCATGTATTCGCCGTCACTGTTATTGTTCGGGAATCGAACTCGGGTCGCAAGGTTCGTCACGCAGCGCTCGCTCGAACCACTGCCCCACCAACTCCCCATTCCCTAACCAAAATGCCGGTGATGTCACCACGGCGCTCGTGCCAGGCTAGGTGCACGCACCTTCAATAAACGTCCTCACTGCACTCCACGGGGGCGGTAAATTGAGTATCGCTTTGTAGAACGTAAATTGTACTTTGGATCGCCGGCGATGGTAATGTGGAATTTCCATACCCCCGACGCTGTCGAGAGGGAGGGCCATCGTCATTAATAATGGAGTGAACACTAACTGTGGAGTTAGCGATGCTGGATGTAATGAGGGAGAGAAATGGCCAATTACTTAACAGACGGTAATTATAGTGAGCGTGGGTCGACCCAGGTACGCATGCGTGTGTGTCGGTGTGTGTATCTGTGTGTGTGTCTGTGTGTGTCTGTGTGTGTGTCTGTCTTTGTGTGTGTCTGTGGGGTCAGCGCACTGCGCTATGAACCGGGCGACCCGGGTTCAATTCCCGCTCACGGCCAACACCAGTGACGATTATCTGAACCGGTTCCGGGCCTCCCCTAGGTCGACCGTCGGTGTGTAAACATCGCCACTAGGGAGACAAAGGCGGTCGGGCGTGGTGTTGGTCACTCATCCCCTCGTGTACCGTTACGGCCTTCATAGGTGCTCGCTAGCAGCACTTGCCCCTACAGTATGTTAAGGCTATACGGGGGATCTTTGTGTGTGTCTGTGTGTCTGTGTGTTAGCGGTGAGCGCACTGCGCTACGAAGCCGGTAACGAGAGTTCAATTTCCGCTCACGGCCAAACACCAGTGACGATTATCTGAACCGGTTCTCCCCTAGGTAGACTCAGCCTAAAATGAGTACCTGCTGGGATGTATAACGCACATCGCTATTGGGGAGACAAAGGAGGCCGGGTGTGGTGTGGGCCCCCCACCCTCTCGTGTGCCGTACCGGCCTTCATAGGTGCTCGCAAACAACACTTTCCCCAACAGTCTGTGTCAGGCTCTACAGGGGATCTTTGTGTGTAGTGGTTCGCGGGCTACGCTACGAACCCGGCCACCCGAGGTCGATTCCCGCTCACAGCCACCAACGCTAGTGACGATTTTTTGAGCAAGTCCTGGGCCACCCCTAAGTCGACTCAGCCTCGAATAAGGACCTCGTGCGGCGTAGTAAACATCGCCACTCGGGAGACAAAACGCGGCTGCTTGTGGTGCTGGCGGCTTTCACCGGTGACCACTCACAGCGCTTGCGTCCAACAGACTTTTAAAAGGCCCTATGGGTGATCTTTATCTATACTCTTTGGTTCTATTCGGTAAAGTCACCACGTAGGTAAAAAAACAAAACAGCAAAAATCGCGACGTTTCGGCCACAACACAAGCGGCCTTCATCAGGTGAAGGGATCAGGCTGTCTCGAGGACAGCGCTGGAGTGAAACACAGCCACGCTCAGACCGCGACCTTTAAGCTGTGTGAGAGAAATTAAGATGCCTTGACAAAGGAATTAGCATAAAAATTAGCATTTGATTGGCCGACTTAGCATAGAGGTGGTGTACATGCGGGTGCACATGCCGGTTGGCGAGGGGGGGAGGGGGAGTTTACCTATTGATGGTGTGAAAAGGGAATTTAAGAGCTGCGAAAGTTTGGGGTACCACTACTTGAAAATTATACTGTACCATTGAAAATTAGTTTAATGTTTGGTTCGATTTAGAACATCTTTCCAATGGTTGCTTAATTTGAAACCATCTTCTCGGTTGAAATTGTGTCTGTGTTTGTAGATCTGAATTGCCTCGTGAACAAATCTCTGATAAAAACCCGTGGGTTTGCAAAGAACCTTGGTATCGGAGAAAATTATATCGTGGTCACCCACAGCGTTGTAACAATGATCAGCTACGGCAGAAGAATTCGTTTTGCTGTGTTTCAAATCTGATTTGTGCTCGCGAATTCGGTCAGAGACATGTCGCTTTGTCTCCCCGATATAGCAATCACCTCAGGTACAACTCAATTTGTAAACCCCGGGGTACTGTAAGTCAGGAATGACATCCTTCACGGATGGGATCAGATCACGAATTTTGTGTACTGTATTGAACCGGACCTGGATCTTGTGTTTGTTTAGAATTTTGGAAATCTTTTTAGTAACGCCTTCTATATATGGTAGTGTGATGGTTTTGACCGGAGTATCAAGTGGTTGTTTCCGTATGGAGGGAGAAACAGCTTGGCGGATGGTACGGTCAGAGTAACCATTCCTTTTGAAGGTCAGGTGTACATGTTTTAATTCACTGGTCAGGTGGTGTTGGTCCGAAATGCAATGAGCCCTATGGTATAAAGTTTTGATGAGAGAATTATTTTGGGCTGGGTGGTGGTGGGAATCAGGTTTCAAGTAGGAATCTGTGTGGGTGGGTTTCCTGTAGACAGAATGCCCCAATGAGTCATCAGGTCTCCTCTCAAACAGAACATCTAAGAATGGTAGCTTGCCATCTTTCTCCACTTCCATGGTGAATTCGATGGCGGGATGTCTGGAATTGATGTGGTGTAGGAAAAGGTTCAGAGCTGGGAGGCCATGTGGCCAAATGACGAAAGTGTCATCCACATATCTCTTCCACAGGGAAGGTCTGAGGGTGGAAGTCTGGATGGCGTCTGATTCAAATTTCTCCATGAAAATATTGGCTATCACTGGTGACAAGGGGGATCCCATGGGGGTACCCTCATTTTGTTTGTAGAAGGAGCCATTCCAAGTAAAGTAGGTATTGTTGAGGCAGTGCCTAACCAGTGCAGGTGTATCGGGGTCTAGTCCATGTTGGACCAAATTTTCAATTATTTCAATGGTATCAGGTACTGGGACCTTGGTGAACAAAGAGACCACATCGAAGCTGACAAGGATATCGTTAATGGACAGTACAATGTCTTTGACCATAGAGACCAATTGGGCTGAGTTAAGTACTGCTGAGGCGGTCTTGCCAGTGAAAGGCAGCAAGGTATCTGACAGAAAACGGGCTAGTCTATAGGTAGGAGAGTTGATCGTGGATACGATGGGTTGTAGTGGGGTGCCTTCTTTATGAATCTTGGGAAGACCATAGAATCTAGGGCGTCTTGCAGCATAAGGTTTTAGGGAGGGACGTTTAGTTGGGTCGATTAGGGAGGTCGAACTTGTGATGATCTTGTTGGTTTTTTATCGCTAGACTATTGGTAGGGTCATTTTTTATGTTTGATTAACTTCCATCGTTGAGCAGATTCTGGATTTTGTTGTTGTATGAATCTTTATCCATAATTACAGTAGCGTTGCCTTTATCGGCTGAGAGGATGACTATATCACTTCTGTTTTTTAAATTCGCGAGTTCAGAGCGTTCATTTTTGTTAATGTTACTAATGGGTTTCTTAGCATTCTTAAGAATAGTGGCTATTTCAGCTCTCGCAACGTCTGCTTGGATGTGTCCTACGCCTCTGAGGGCTACATCGACCTGAGAGATGATATCATCTACTGGTATGTGTTTTGGGGTGACAGCAAAATTCAGTCCCCTAGCCAGTACTGTTTTCAGATTGTCCGAAATCGGGGTGCTACTCTGATTAATGACGATTTTGTTGACGTCTAGTTTTGTTATATGTGGAACTGGGTTCTTCTTTGATAGGTGGTTGAATTTAGAAATCAGGTTAGCTTTACATTTGACTGACAGTGAATCAGCAGAAGAAGCAGTCATGTTGTCTACGTGATTCCAATCAGAAGGTGACATTTTTTGTGTTAACATTAAATGAGCTTGTATGAGAGTCCCGTCTAAAGTATCGAGTTAAAATCGGAGTAGCCGTATCCTCTCTGAGATTAAAGATAGGCTGGCATTAAACATAATCTGTTTAGAATTCGGAGAAGATACAGCAGCAGAAGTGCGTGTGAAAGCGATGGGTATTACCTTGTGATCGCGGCATCTTTTGAGGAAGGTCAGCGTCTCGATGAGCTATGACATCTTGTAGCTGATCATTGTTACAACGCTGTGGGTGATCACGATATAATTTTCTCCGATACCAAGGTTCGTTGCAAACCCACGGGGTTTTATCAGAGATTTGTTCACGAGGCATTTCAGATCTACAAACACAGACACAATTTCAACCGCGAAGATGGTTTCAAATTAAGCAACCATTGGAAAGATGTTCTAAATCGAACCAAACATTAAACTAATTTTCAATGGTACAGTATATTTTTCAAGTAGTGGTACCCCAAACTTTCGCAGCTCTTAAATTCCCTTTTCACACCATCAATATGTAAACTCCCCCTCCCCCCCTCGCCAACCGGCATGTGCACCCGCATGTACACCACCTCTATGCTAAGTCGGCCAATCAAATGCTAATTTTCATGCTAATTCCTTTGTCAAGGCACCTTGTTTCCTCGCACACAGCTTAAAGGTCGCGGTCTGAGCTTAGCTGTGTTTCACTCCAGCGCTGTCCTCGAGACAGCCTGATCCCTTCACCTGATGAAGGCCGCTTGTGTTGTGGCCGAAACGTCGTAATTTTTGTTGTTTTGTTTTTTACCTACGTGACTTTACCGAATAGAACCAAAGAGTATGGATCCTTGCAGTCACGAAAGCTTTAAATCTAGAATTGATCTTTATCTATTTGGGGGGAGGGAGTGTGTGTGTACATGGGCAGAAGTGTTCGAGTGTGTGCAAGAGATCATGTTTTGTTCTAAATTTGAACGGCTCCGGGAATGATAAAAGCAGTGCCAAATCCATCTGCGTCATATTTTGTAAGAACATATATACGTACGTAATATTATACGATCATATCGCAGACAAGCGAACACGGTGGGTTCTAGCCGATAAACACTTGGGCAGTTCTGCAGCATTGATTCAAGCAAAGCTGACACTGCTGATGAAGCGCTGAATGCCGAAGCCAGTCTCTGCGTATAAACATCCGGCAGTTCACAAGCCTTGGGCATAGCAAGATATCGACACTGCTGATGAAACGGGTGAACGTCGATTCCAGTCCCCTGCACGTGAACTTCTGGCAGCTCATCTGCTGATGAGACGCTAAATGTGCGATAACCTGCTGAGATAAATAGCCGGCTGGTTTGCATAATCGGCTATTGCTTCGACTCAAATAATCCCTCCACGACAACTCATGAAGGGGATGGCGGCGGCGGCGGGGAGGGGGCGATAAAATAAGTACCACTTTTTTCCCAGGTGCGCCGCGCTGACGCGATGTTAACTACCTCGCCTGGCATACAGGAGGTCGTGGCTTCGATCTCGACAATGACGCCTGCTGCTGTATATCAGGAAATGGCATGTCTCTTTATCCGTGCTGGCGAGGATTTTTCTCTTGATTTTCCTCCCGTGTTTCCCCCATCCACATTTAGCGTCGACAGAACGCGTTCAGAGTGTTTGGCCGCCATGTATATATATATTTCCGCGTGATAAACCGCTTTGTTTGGCTATCATCTGCGGCCAGGTCGCTGCTGAGAAAGAGCTCTACGGCTCGGCGGAGCCTTGCCTCGTAACGACGAAAGGCCTTTCTCTTCGGTGCGGGTGCTCATCGCTCGTCACTCGTCCGAGGTATAGACTCGCCCCATAACACAACGGCCGCTGTCATAATAGGAACGTGGAATTTCCCCACCACTGTCTCTCTCTCTCGCTCTCTGCAGAGGTAGTAGAACGGGAGATCATAGTTGTTGCACGTGAACAAGGCAGGTGGGTTCACGTGAACAAGGCAGGTGGGTGCACGTGAACAAGGCAGGTGGGTGCACGTGAACAAGGCAGGTGGGTGCACGTGAACAAGGCAGGTGGGTTCACGTGAACAAGGCAGGTGGGTTCACGTGAACAAGGCAGGTGGGTGCACGTGAACAAGGCAGGTGGTTGCACGTGAACAAGGCAGGTGGGTGCACGTGAACAAGGCAGGTGGGTGCACGTGAACAAGGCAGATGGGTGCACGTGAACAAGGCAAGTGGGTGCACGTGAACAAGGCAGGTGGGTGCACGTGAACAAGGCAGGTGGGTTCACGTGAACAAGGCAGGTGGTTGCACGTGAACAAGGCAGGTGGTTGCACGTGAACAAGGCAGGTGGGTGCACGTGAACAAGGCAGGTGGTTGCACGTGAACAAGGCAGGTGGTTGCACGTGAACAAGGCAGGTGGGTTCACGTGAACAAGGCAGGTGGGTGCACGTGAACAAGGCAGGTGGGTTCACGTGAACAAGGCAGGTGGGTGCACGTGAACAAGGCAGGTGGGTTCACGTGAACAAGGCAGGTGGGTGCACGTGAACAAGGCAGGTGGGTTCACGTGAACAAGGCAGGTGGGTTCACGTGAACAAGGAGGTGGGTTCACGTGAACAAGGCAGGTGAGTTCACGTGAACAAGGCAGGTGGGTGCACGTGAACAAGGCAGGTGGGTGCACGTGAACATGGGGAGGAATATCGCGGGGCACCGCGTTCGCAACCTGACGACACTGCAGCCCTTTAGGAAGCATCCGTCACCGGGAATCAATGCGATCTCCCCATCGCCTCTCGTGTTAAATATTAATTGCTACAAAAGGGCCAGAAAACCTCCGATTCACAGTGGCATTTAAATTTTAATTAAGCCGCCGACAGAAACCGGCCTCGTGGCTTCTCAGGAATATTAATGACTGCCCCCCCACCCCCCGCAATAAATAGATTAATAAATAAAGCACCACGAGGGGAGGAGTGGTGGTGCTGAGGTTAGCGGGCCGCTGTGACGTGAACGAGTTCGATTCCCGCTCGCGACCGCCAAAAGACGGTGACGGTTGTTGGAACCGATTCCGGGGGGCTGTCCCCTAGGCCGACTCAGCCGCAAATGAGTTCCTGGTGCAGGGTGCGTGTTAAACATCGCCACGAGGGAGACAAAGGAGGCCTGGCGTGGTGCTGGTGACTCACTCCGTCGTGTACCGTGATGTCCTCCAATGGTACTCATTAAAAGTACTTGTCCCAAAAGTCTCTTCAGGCTTTGCAGGGGAGTTTCGTCTTGTTTTTGTTTCTATGTAAGTCCATATATCCCGATACAATATGCACGTATGGCTCTCTATGAGGTCTGTAAGTCTATGAATCATGTAAGTCTATGGGTCTGTATATAAGTCTATGAATCACGTAAGTCTGTGGGTCTCTATGCAAGTCTATAGATCACGTGAGTCTATGGGTCTATATATAGGTCTATGGGTCTGTATATAAGTCTATGAATCATGTGAGTCTATGGGTCTGTATACAAGTCTATGAATCATGTGAGTCTATGGGTCTGTATACAAGTCGATGGATTACGTGAGTCTGTGGGTCTCTATGCAAGTCTATAGATCACGTGAGTCTATGGGTCTATATATAGGTCTATGGGTCTGTATATAAGTCTATGAATCATGTGAGTCTATGGGTCTGTATATAAGTCTATGAATCATGTGAGTCTATGGGTCCGTATATAAGTCTATGGATCACGTGAGTCTGTGGGTCTCTATGCAAGTCTATAGATCACGTGAGTCTATGGGTCTATATATAGGGATATGGACCATGTGAGTCTATGCGACTGTACAGAAGTTTACGGATCATGTGAGACTGTGGGTCTCTATGCAAGTCTATTGATCATCTGGGTCTTTATGGAAGTGTATAGATGATGTGCAAGTATTGGATCTCAAAGTGATCACACGCAGTAAATGCGCGACTGGAGCAGCGTGACCCCCCGTGGCAGTAACGGGAGAACGAATGAGAGACCTGTGGCCGGTGAGGCTCTCCCAGAAGGTGGCGGTGCCGTCGGTGGAGCGGGTGGCCACCCAGGCGTGCGGCTCCCGCCCATCCGCCTTGGTGCCCACGCACACGGGACCCGTCGAGAGCAAAGCCCAGCAGAAGGCTGCACAGGAGGTTCGCGTGGTTCCTCGCCGTGCGTGCGGCTTCCCTCTTCGCCAAAGGATGTTGCGCCACGGTGGCTAGGAGATGTTAACTACCTCGCCTGGTGTGCAGGAGGTCGTGGGTTCGATCCCGACCCTGACGCCTGCTGTATATTTTGAGTTTGCGTGTCTCTCTCTCTCTCTCATCATCACGGTGGCTAGGAGATGTTAACTACCTCGCCTGGTGTGCAGGAGGTCGTGGGTTCGATCCCGACCCTGACGCCTGCTGCTGTATATTTGGAGTTTGCGGTGTCTCTCTCCCCGTGGTCGCGTGGATATTTCTCCGGGTTCTCCCGGCCCCCCTCCCCCCCCCCCCCCCCTCCAAATAAATAATGAACATCACGCGCTGAGAGTATTCGGCTACTATACAGGCCCACGTGATGACACTTCGATGGGCGATCATTTGTGACGGAGAATTGTTGTGTTGTCGCCATCGTCACCACGCACACCGGGACGCGCCACCGCCAAAGCCCAGCGGGTGGCTGCAACAGGAGAACCACGCGGTTCATCAAAGTCGCACCTGTGAGCAAGAGCGCCACTGTGTCATCCCGAAGAGCGGTAGCCCACCCCCCCAAATAGTGTATCCGCACACGTTTGTCAATCCACCGCTGGACAAGGGCCTCCCCGAACAGTTTGTGGCTCATGGGAGCGCGTGGGGGTCGGTGTGTCTCTGTCGTCCATCCGCCCGGTCCGGGGAGGCGTCCGTGTAGCCCAGGGGGTGGGGAACGTCCGGCCCGCGGGCTGTATGAGGCCCCGCGAAATCATTTGGTGTGGCCCTGCCAAGGCAACCGCAGGCGGGACTCGAATTTCAATAAATCTAGGAGCAAACCTGGAAAAGCAGTTGCGAGTAGCAACATCATCAATATCAGCTAACATCATCAATACCAGCTAACATCATCAATACCAGCTAACATCATCAATACCAGCTAACA
Source organism: Petromyzon marinus (assembly GCF_048934315.1). Classification (NCBI taxonomy): domain Eukaryota; kingdom Metazoa; phylum Chordata; class Hyperoartia; order Petromyzontiformes; family Petromyzontidae; genus Petromyzon; species Petromyzon marinus. The sequence goes on along the minus strand of NC_133711.1, from coordinate 6,921,752 downwards.
TCATCAATACCAGCTAACATCATCAACACCAGCTAACATCATCAATACCAGCTAACATCATCAATACCAGCTAACATCATCAATACCAGCTAACATCATCAACACCAGCTAACATCATCAATACCAGCTAACATCATCAATACCAGCTAACATCATCAATACCAGCTAACATCATCAATACCAGCTAACATCATCAATACCAGCTAACATCATCAATACCAGCTAACATCATCAACACCAGCTAACATCATCAATACCAGCTAACATCATCAACACCAGCTAACATCATCAATACCAGCTAACATCATCAATACCGGCTAACATCATCAATACCAGCTAACATCATCAATACCAGCTAACATCATCAATACCAGCTAACATCATCAACACCAGCTAACATCATCAATACCAGCTAACATCATAAATACCAGCTAACATCATCAATACCAGCTAACATCATCAATACCGGCTAACATCATCAATACCAGCTAACATCATCAATACCAGCTAACATCATCAATACCAGCTAACATCATCAACACCAGCTAACATCATCAACACCAGCTAACATCATCAATACCAGCTAACATCATCAATACCGGCTAACATCATCAATACCAGCTAACATCATCAATACCAGCTAACATCATCAATACCAGCTAACATCATCAACACCAGCTAACATCATCAATACCAGCTAACATCATAAATACCAGCTAACATCATCAATACCAGCTAACATCATCAATACCGGCTAACATCATCAATACCAGCTAACATCATCAATACCAGCTAACATCATCAATACCAGCTAACATCATCAACACCAGCTAACATCATCAACACCAGCTAACATCATCAATACCAGCTAACATCATCAATACCGGCTAACATCATCAATACCAGCTAACATCATCAATACCAGCTAACATCATCAATACCAGCTAACATCATCAACACCAGCTAACATCATCAATACCAGCTAACATCATAAATACCAGCTAACATCATCAATACCAGCTAACATCATCAATACCGGCTAACATCATCAATACCAGCTAACATCATCAATACCAGCTAACATCATCAATACCAGCTAACATCATCAACACCAGCTAACATCATCAATACCAGCTAACATCATCAACACCAGCTAACATCATCAACACCAGCTAACATCATCAATACCAGCTAACATCATCAACACCAGCTAACATCATCAATACCAGCTAACATCATCAATACCAGCTAACATCATCAACACCAGCTAACATCATCAATACCAGCTAACATCATCAATACCAGCTAACATCATCAATACCAGCTAACATCATCAATACCAGCTAACATCATCAATACCAGCTAACATCATCAATACCAGCTAACATCATCAATACCAGCTAACATCATCAATACCAGCTAACATCATCAATACCAGCTAACATCGTCAATACCAGCTAACATCGTCAATACCAGCTAACATCATCAATACCAGCTAACATCATCAATACCAGCTAACATCATCAATACCAGCTAACATCATCAATACCAGCTAACATCATCAATACCAGCTAACATCATCAATACCAGCTAACATCATCAATACTAGCTAACATCATCAATACCAGCTAACATCATCAACACCAGCTAACATCATCAATACCAGCTAACATCATAAATACCAGCTAACATCATCAATACCAGCTAACATCATCAATACCGGCTAACATCATCAATACCAGCTAACATCATCAATACCAGCTAACATCATCAATACCAGCTAACATCATCAACACCAGCTAACATCATCAACACCAGCTAACATCATCAATACCAGCTAACATCATCAATACCGGCTAACATCATCAATACCAGCTAACATCATCAATACCAGCTAACATCATCAATACCAGCTAACATCATCAACACCAGCTAACATCATCAATACCAGCTAACATCATAAATACCAGCTAACATCATCAATACCAGCTAACATCATCAATACCAGCTAACATCGTCAACACCAGCTAACATCATCAATACCAGCTAACATCATCAATACCAGCTAACATCATCAATACCAGCTAACATCATCAATATCAGCTAACATCATCAATACCAGCTAACATCATCAATACCAGCTAACATCATCAATACCAGCTAACATCGTCAACACCAGCTAACATCATCAATACCAGCTAACATCATAAATACCAGCTAACATCATCAATACCAGCTAACATCGTCAATACCGGCTAACATCATCAATACCAGCTAACAACATCAATACCAGCTAACATCGTCAATACCGGCTAACATCATCAATACCAGCTAACAACATCAATACCAGCTAACATCGTCAATACCAGCTAACATCATCAATACCAGCTAACAACATCAATACCAGCTAACATCATCAATACCAGCTAACATCATCAATACCAGCTAACATCATAAATACCAGCTAACATCATCAATACCAGCTAACATCATCAATACCAGCTAACATCATCAATACCAGCTAACATCATCAATACCAGCTAACATCATCAATACCAGCTAACATCATCAATACCAGCTAACATCATCAATACCAGCTAACATCATCAATACTAGCTAACATCATCAATACCAGCTAACATCATCAACACCAGCTAACATCATCAATACCAGCTAACATCATAAATACCAGCTAACATCATCAATACCAGCTAACATCATCAATACCGGCTAACATCATCAATACCAGCTAACATCATCAATACCAGCTAACATCATCAATACCAGCTAACATCATCAACACCAGCTAACATCATCAACACCAGCTAACATCATCAATACCAGCTAACATCATCAATACCAGCTAACATCATCAATACCAGCTAACATCATCAATACCAGCTAACATCATCAACACCAGCTAACATCATCAATACCAGCTAACATCATAAATACCAGCTAACATCATCAATACCAGCTAACATCATCAATACCAGCTAACATCGTCAACACCAGCTAACATCATCAATACCAGCTAACATCATCAATACCAGCTAACATCATCAATACCAGCTAACATCATCAATACCAGCTAACATCATCAATACCAGCTAACATCATCAATACCAGCTAACATCATCAATACCAGCTAACATCGTCAACACCAGCTAACATCATCAATACCAGCTAACATCATAAATACCAGCTAACATCATCAATACCAGCTAACATCGTCAATACCGGCTAACATCATCAAAACCAGCTAACAACATCAATACCAGCTAACATCGTCAATACCGGCTAACATCATCAATACCAGCTAACAACATCAATACCAGCTAACATCGTCAATACCAGCTAACATCATCAATACCAGCTAACAACATCAATACCAGCTAACATCATCAATACCAGCTAACATCATCAATACCAGCTAACATCATAAATACTAGCTAACATCATCAATACCAGCTAACATCATCAATACCAGCTAACATCATCAATACCAGCTAACATCATCAATACCAGCTAACATCATCAATACCAGCTAACATCATCAATACCAGCTAACAACATCAATACCAGCTAACATCATCAATACCAGCTAACATCGTCAATACCAGCTAACATCATCAATACCAGCTAACATCATAAATACTAGCTAACATCATCAATACCAGCTAACATCATCAATACCAGCTAACATCGTCAACACCAGCTAACATCATCAATACCAGCTAACATCATCAATACCAGCTAACATCATCAATACCAGCTAACATCATCAATACCAGCTAACATCATCAATACCAGCTAACATCATCAATACCAGCTAACATCATCAATACCAGCTAACATCATAAATACCAGCTAACATCATCAATACCAGCTAACATCGTCAATACCGGCTAACATCATCAATACCAGCTAACAACATCAATACCAGCTAACATCGTCAATACCGGCTAACATCATCAATACCAGCTAACAACATCAATACCAGCTAACATCGTCAATACCAACTAACATCATCAATACCAGCTAACAACATCAATACCAGCTAACATCATCAATACCAGCTAACATCATCAATACCAGCTAACATCATAAATACTAGCTAACATCATCAATACCAGCTAACATCATCAATACCAGCTAACATCATCAATACCAGCTAACATCATCAATACCAGCTAACATCATCAATACCAGCTAACATCATCAATACCAGCTAACATCATCAATACCAGCTAACATCATCAATACCAGCTAACATCATCAATACCAGCTAACATCATCAATACTAGCTAACATCATCAATACCAGCTAACATCATCAACACCAGCTAACATCATCAATACCAGCTAACATCATAAATACCAGCTAACATCATCAATACCAGCTAACATCATCAATACCGGCTAACATCATCAATACCAACTAACATCATCAATACCAGCTAACATCATCAATACCAGCTAACATCATCAACACCAGCTAACATCATCAACACCAGCTAACATCATCAATACCAGCTAACATCATCAATACCGGCTAACATCATCAATACCAGCTAACATCATCAATACCAGCTAACATCATCAATACCAGCTAACATCATCAACACCAGCTAACATCATCAATACCAGCTAACATCATAAATACCAGCTAACATCATCAATACCAGCTAACATCATCAATACCAGCTAACATCGTCAACACCAGCTAACATCATCAATACCAGCTAACATCATCAATACCAGCTAACATCATCAATACCAGCTAACATCATCAATACCAGCTAACATCATCAATACCAGCTAACATCATCAATACCAGCTAACATCGTCAACACCAGCTAACATCATCAATACCAGCTAACATCATAAATACCAGCTAACATCATCAATACCAGCTAACATCGTCAATACCGGCTAACATCATCAATACCAGCTAACAACATCAATACCAGCTAACATCGTCAATACCGGCTAACATCATCAATACCAGCTAACAACATCAATACCAGCTAACATCGTCAATACCAGCTAACATCATCAATACCAGCTAACAACATCAATACCAGCTAACATCATCAATACCAGCTAACATCATCAATACCAGCTAACATCATAAATACTAGCTAACATCATCAATACCAGCTAACATCATCAATACCAGCTAACATCATCAATACCAGCTAACATCATCAATACCAGCTAACATCATCAATACCAGCTAACATCATCAATACCAGCTAACAACATCAATACCAGCTAACATCGTCAATACCAGCTAACATCGTCAATACCAGCTAACATCATCAATACCAGCTAACATCATAAATACTAGCTAACATCATCAATACCAGCTAACATCATCAATACCAGCTAACATCGTCAACACCAGCTAACATCATCAATACCAGCTAACATCATCAATACCAGCTAACATCATCAATACCAGCTAACATCATCAATACCAGCTAACATCATCAATACCAGCTAACATCATCAATACCAGCTAACATCGTCAACACCAGCTAACATCATCAATACCAGCTAACATCATAAATACCAGCTAACATCATCAATACCAGCTAACATCGTCAATACCGGCTAACATCATCAATACCAGCTAACAACATCAATACCAGCTAACATCGTCAATACCGGCTAACATCATCAATACCAGCTAACAACATCAATACCAGCTAACATCGTCAATACCAGCTAACATCATCAATACCAGCTAACAACATCAATACCAGCTAACATCATCAATACCAGCTAACATCATCAATACCAGCTAACATCATAAATACTAGCTAACATCATCAATACCAGCTAACATCATCAATACCAGCTAACATCATCAATACCAGCTAACATCATCAATACCAGCTAACATCATCAATACCAGCTAACATCATCAATACCAGCTAACATCATCAATACCAGCTAACATCATCAATACCAGCTAACATCATCACAAGCCTCGCCAAAGAGAAGCAGTACCAGCCCATCGCAGTAGGGGCGAGTTAATTAAATGTTTGACCAAATATAACGGGCTTATTTTTAAGTTGTTAATTTTGTATGGCCCGCGAATGATGTTATAAATATCCAAATGGCCCTTGGCAGGAAAAAAAGGTTCCCCGCCCCGGGACTGTAGGTCACCTGCAGCTTCCATCCGTCTGAACGAGAGAATTACGCCAACGTTCCCCCTTACGCAGGAGGGCAACATGTGTTGGCTGTGTGTCCGTGCATCCGTTCATCGTTCTGCCCTTCAGTCTGTCCCCCGTGGGGGCCAGCAAGCAAAAACAATAAGAAGAACCACTGTTGTTGTTGTTGTTTTGTCGTCGTTGTTGTGCCAATTCGATAGCAAACGCAACGTTTCAAGAGCCGAGTTGCCCGCGAACGTGAGACGCGGTGGGTTCTTAACAACATGACGTCACGGAGCAGCCAGCGAAGAGACGCGTGGGGCTCTGGGAGGGCTGCGAGGTTGGCGATCCCTGCCCCATCCACAGGAGGGAGGTGGGTGGGCGGGGGGGAGCGTGAAAGGAGGGCGAATGAGAACTTGGCTATCGTTGTGTTGAGTTCGTTCAGCACGGTTGGCTACGTACGGTGCGAAAGAAGTTCGACATACAAATAGTACAACGCTGCGCCTCCGATTAGCACTGTGCGCTACGTAGGGGAGGACGAGGGAGCAGTTCAAATATTCGTCACGGGTATTGGCCCGGAGCTGAAATGGAACTCGGGTGGCCGACGCCGTAGCCCAGCGCGATAATCATTGCGCCACCGCTCCCCCCAAAACACGAATACCCACATACACACAAAGACAAAGATCTCCCTGTAGCCTTAACAGACTGTTGGGGCAAGTGCTGTTAGCGAGCAACTATTAAGGCCGGCACGGTACTCGCGTGGGGGGGGGGGGGTTGGCCGAGTCGACCCAAATACACACACTGTGACACACACACTGTGACACACACACACACTGTGACACACACGCCCGCACACACTGTGACAACAACAACAACAACAACAACCGCCATTCGCCACTAAGTGGCGGTGACGTCACCACGACGCTTGTGCCAGGCTATGTGCACCCTGAGGCCACGTGAAGTGTCGAACGCCCGCTGGCAGGAGGTCACGGGTCAGACCCAGCTGCCACGGGTCGACTGACTGAGATGACTGGCTGATGCACCACCTGTGCCCCTACTGTGATAACCTGCTGTGCTTTAGCCACCCGGCGCTCCGCTCGTTGTTGTGAGCGTCGCTCCTCCGCCCTCCGTTGTTGTTGGAAGGCGACTGCCTCCAACTGCCCAGTAGCATCCTTCACGAGCTTCCTCCACAGAGGCCGATCTTGACACCGCTGGTACCAGTCATCGGCAAGTCCACTCAGCTCCACGTCCTCCTGTACCACATCACTCCATCTCTTCTCTAGCCCGTGCCGCGCCCGCTTAGCCCCCTCAATCCAGCCGAAAAAAAGCTGTTTCGGCATGCGGTGGCTGGGCATGCGGGCTACATGACCCAGCCATCGCAGCCTTGCCCGCTGGAGGAGCTCACCGATGGGACCTTGCCCAGATCTTTCAAGGATTTGTGAGCTCCTCACAGAATCCAGTCTGGTTAAAACACAGGATGGATCGTAGGCAGGCCAGCCTAAATGTTTCTAACCGGCGAAGATGTTCCATTTAGGGGTCCACGTTTCGCAAGCGTAGAGAAGGGAGGGAATGACCGTGGCCGAGAAGACCTGAAGCTTAGTGCGGAGCGACAGACCAGGTAGCTTCCACACAGCGTTACGCAAACGATGAAAATATATTGCCGCTCGACTGATTCGGAGTGAGACCTCTGCTGTTAACCTGGAGCCGGTCATAAGCACACTGCCCAGGTATGGGAAGCTCTCCACTCTCTCCACAACTGCCCCATCACCGATTGGGAGTTGTGGGGGTGGAGTGTCCGATGGTACAAAGTACCCAGGCAGGTGCTTAGTTTTGGTGGGGCTGATGGTAAGGCCCCACCTCTTAGTGGCACGCTCCAGTCTCAGCAGCAGCGTCTCCAACTCCTCCTCTGAATGAGCAGCTATTACCAAATCATCAGCATACATAACGTGGTTGAGCAATAGGGAGCCATCCCTTGACCGCACCCGGGCATCGATCAGCCTCCCATTATATCTGTACCATATGGAGATTCCCCCGGTACAGCTATTGAAGGCTTCACGAACTACGTGGTCAAAATAGATGTTAAACAATGTGGGAGCCAGAGGACATCCCTGTCGCACCCCAAGGTGTACAGGGAATGGCTCTGACTCCCGGCCACGTAGTTTTACCCGGGCCCGCTCACCATCATGAAGGTCCTTAATGATCGTGAGCAGAGGGTCACATACTCCAAAAGCACGAAGAACAACCCAGAGCCCAGGCCTACTGATGGTATCATAGGCCTTGACCAGGTCAGTAAAGCAGAGATGTAGGTCTTGTTGGAATTTCCTACACCTCTGCTGTAGCAGACGGACAGAAAATATGGCATCTGTGCAGGACCGCCCTTTCCTGAAACCGCATTTGAAACCGCATTGAAACCGCATTGAAACCACAGTAATGCGGTTTCAATGCTGTGACACACACACACTATGACACACACACACACTGTGACACACACGCCCGAACACACACACACTGTGACACACACACACGATGACACACACGCCCATACACACACACTGTGACACACACTCTATGACACACACGCCCACACACACGATGACACACACGCCCATACACACACACTGTGACACACACATACACACTGTGACACACACGCTCGCACACACACACACACTGTGACACACACACTCTATGACACACACGCCCACACACACGATGACACACACGCCCATACACACACACTGTGACACACACGCCCGCACACACACACTGTGACACACGCCCACACACACGATGACACACACGCCCATACACACACACTGTGACACACACACACTATAACACACACTATGACACACACACACACTATGACACACACACTATGACACACAAAGATCAAAAGACAAAGATCCCCCGTATAGCCTTAACAGACTGGGGAGCGATAGTGTAGCGGTTAGCGCGCTGTGCTATGAACCTGGCCACCCGGGTTCGATTCCCGCTCACGGCCAATACCAGTGACGATTATCTGAACCGGTCCCGGGCCTCCCCTAGGTCGACTCAGCCTCAAATGAGTACCTGGTGCGGTGTGTAAACATTGCCCCCAGGGAGACAAAGGCGGTCGGGCGTGGTGCTGGCCACCCACCCCCTCGTGTACCGTTCCGGCCTTCATAGGTGCTCGCTAACAGCACTTGCCCCTACAGTCTATGACACACACACACTGTGACACACTCTATGATACACACACAGACACACACACACACTGTGACACACACCCACACGCTGTGACACACAAATCCCCCCGTAGAGACACGGGGCTTTGGAATCCTAGCTCTTATAAATTCTACCGGGGCTAAATTATTTTGCACCTCCCTCTCCCAGGGGGGCCCCTGTTGAGAGAGAAATCTGCTTGGGGGGCCGTGGAGGGGGGAGTGAGAAGGGGGGGGGGAGGGGGCGGAGGGGGGTTGACGGGGGTGGGGGCGAGTCAGTAGATTGTTTAACAGCGTTATCACCACCTCGCCTTTCCGACAAAATAACCCATCGCAGACATCGAAAAGCATAGATGAATGGGTGGCTATCAATACGATGCTTGACAGCTGTTTTAGGCTGCTGCGCCTTGCTGCTGCTGCTGCTGTTACCTAAGCAGCGAGCGATAATTGATGTTGCAATCGGCGTTCGTCGGCACGACGAAATGGCCAACGCGTGGGTTGCAAACGAGCATTGCCCGGCCTCCTCTCTCTCTGCTGCGTTTGCGCGACGATGATGATGATGACGCTTTCTGGCCGTGAGGTTCATTATGAGCGCGGTTGGCTATGTACGGCGCGAAAAAAGTTCAGCGTACGGTACTCACGTGCATCGTTCAGGGTGGCCCACAAGTCAGGACACATAGGGTTATTCCATTTGTCTTAGCACTGGCATGAAAATATGCTCCGCTGTTTATTCTTCGCGTTAATATTTTATCTCTTATCATTAATATTAACATTGATTTTCCTTCTTTCTTCACGTGGAGGTCACCACAAATCCGTCGTTTTACAGAACTCGACCAAGAACGCCGCTGAATAAATTGAGACGTAAAAAAAAAACCCGCAATTGATGAAAGTTACGAAGATTTATACCTGTGATGTTAATGCAATTTAAAAAAAAAACATCCTTACATTAATTTCCATGAAAGAGAATCCATGCATACGCACGAACGTTAAAGGAGAGAGTTTGGATATTTGTTTTTTTTTAATGCAAAAAACCCCAATGTGAGTCGCTAAACTAAATAAACAAGCAGAAAAAATAAATAAACAAATAGCTCACCTCGTGACCACATATATAAATATGAATATATTAATGGCATTTCTATGTGGATACATAAATGCATGAATAAATAGCCTGACGAGTCCTGACGGTTCGGGCAATCCTGCAAACGCTGCTGCCGTGAGCACGGATACAGCAGCGTGCGTGACAACTTCCACAATCACCGATTCATATAATTTGTTGGGAAGAAATTACACCTCGTGCCATTGCTCCTGCTGCTGCCGCTGCTGCGTTGCCAATGATTCACAAGCACAATTAACCGTAACTCAACACCGTGTGTGGCTGTAATTTAAAATAATATTCATAAACTCTCTAAGCTCGATTTATTTTACCAAGTAAGGCCCCGCTCAGCTGTATAGCTCTTTTTCTTTTTTCAGAAGCGACCTGGCCACAGATGATAGCTCAACGAAGTGGCTTACCATCATCGCGTGGAAATGTATAGCAGACAAATACTCTAACACGCGTGACCTTGATTCCGGATGTAGAGGGGGAAAAAACGGGAGGACAGGGAGACAAAGTCCACGCGACCACAGGGAGGGAGAGAGACACGCAAACTCCAAATATACAGCAGCAGGCGTCAGGGTCGGGATCTAATCCACGACCTCCTGTGTACCAGGCGAGGGAGTTAACATCTCCTAGCCACCGCGGCGCCCACTTGCAGCTCGCTCCCTGCTGCGTCGCCTTGCGTGCCGCACAGGGGCAGCTGGCCATCGGTGGGATGTCGGCTTCCCTAGGCAAAATAAAAAACACCATAAAGCTACAGCGCAGCAATGGAGTGATTGAGATGAGATGCTAGGGGGTGGGGGTCAAGGGGGGAGGGCATTGTAGCCCCCCTCTATAAACGCAACTAATTATTGGGTAAAATCCCAAACGCATCACCATTTCAAACTTAAAAGGGGGAGAGACGAACACAGCACGAGCCGAACATTTACACTCGCGTTAACATTTACACCCACATTAAACATTCCCCATGAACCACAGATAATCGCCGCGCAAGCCCTTTGATCAATTTGTCCACTTTGCAAGAGGCTAAGCCCCTAATAACAACACAGCCTAATCCTACTATTGCATTCATATTGCTTTGTATTTTTTTGAACGCTATCGCAGCAACATTCCCACCCACTCAGCCTCCTCTATCGAACCCCGCCCCTTCCTTCCCCCCATGCCCCCACCCTTCCCCCCCCCCCCCCCATGCAACGTGGATACGTGATCCCCACTGAGCCGATGTCTCATGCCCACGGGTATCGCATGCAAATTCGTGGGTTTGAGTTGACTCCAGCGTGGTATGAAACGCACACGAAGACAAAGATTCCCCGTGTAGCCTTAACATACTTTTGGGGCAGGTGCTACGAGCGAGCACCCCAAGAAGGCCGACAAGGCTCGCGTGTTGGAGCAGAGGCGCCAGCGGCCAGCGCTACGCTGCGCTACGAACCCGGGCGACCCGAGTTCGATTCCCGCTCACGGCCACCGTGTGCCTCCCCTAGGTCGACTCAACCTCAAATGAGTACCTGGTGTGGTGTGTAGTGAACATCGCCACTAGGGAGAAAAAGGCGGCCGGGCGTGGTGTGGGCCACCCACCCCCCCTCGTGGCTACACACAAGCAGACGTTGCGAAGTTTGTTTGTATGCGGGCGTGCTTATGGACGGCTTAATTCCATTAAGACGTAAATTAGATGCTGGTCTCGGTTTTTTTTTTCGATTTAGAGCTGACGAACGCCCAGATCCCCCGGTGGACATTCATTCCACGATTCTAGCAGCTAGCCCTATCGCACATCAAGTCGCAATGGGACCACGATCCTAACTCGCTAGGAATGTCACGGATAGACTGAGATCGTGCGAGGCTAGGCAGGGTTTGAGGCTGCTTCAATGCTTGGCTACACATAAAAAAATGTAATATCACCGTCCGTCGATTCATCCCTCCCTCCAGCCAGCCAGCCAGCAAAACATATGTTCAAATATAGTATGACCCTTGCTGAGCACAGGCAATAGATTAGCTACAATTGCTATGATTTTATAACTATTTTTATTGTACGAGGTAAGGCCCACTGAGCTGTATAGCTCTTTTCAGAAGCTACCTGGCCACAAATTATTGCTCAACGAATTGGCTTATCACGTAGAAATGTATCGCAGCCAAACACGGCAAATCGCGGAATCTGGCAGAGGGAAGGGAGCGACGACCAATCAAGGGCGTTGCCCTCCGGCGACAAGCCCCGACCTTGAGGGCGGTGAGGCGCGCGTGGACAACAGCGATTGTCCGGAGCGAGTGAAATAATAACGGCGAACATGGGACACTAAATCCGGCCTCCGTCGTGATGTGAGTCACACAACCTCCTCTGTAATGTCCTTCTCTGAACAGGTGCGTCTGGCAAATTTCCATCACCGCTGCCCGCTCTCTTCCTCTCTCTCTCTCCGCTATCTATTCTCTTTCTTGCTCTCCTCTCCGCTCTTCCTCCCTCTATCTTTGCTCCCTCTTCTCTCTCGTTTCCTCTCTCCTATGGAGCAATACCCCGGTTTACGTCAGGGATGCGTTCCCTGAAAGGTTGCGACGACGAATATGGAAACGAAGGTTAGATCGAAGCGGTGCACAGCGCAGGTGGTGGAAGTGAAGGCTGAGAGGCGACGGATAGCGAGAAATTAAGGACGACGTTGCTGTCAGCGACGTAAGTGTGTTGGTGAGTCATCGCAAATAAGGCGGTGGTGTTATTATTTACTCGCCTGGTATACAGGAGGTCGTGGGTTCGAACACAACCCTGACGATTCCTGTATGTTTGGAGTTTGCGGTGTCTCTCTCTCTCCTCGTGGTCGCGTAGATTTTTTTCGGGCCCTCCAGTTCCCCCAGCCCCACCGCTCCCACCACATTTAGAATCAACGTCGCGCGTTTCGTGCACGTGGTTTCTGTCAGTTTCCACGTGGTGATTAGCCACTCTCATTTGCGGCCATGTGGCTTCTGGGAAAGAAAAAAAAAGCTGCAACAGCTCAGTGACGCCTTACCTGGTAAAAGAAAATTAAAAGTGACGACTTATTTGCGAAACGACGTGAAATGGGGAAGACGCAAATCGAGGTATTATCGTATTTTTTTATTACTATTATTCGGGTATTTATTTATTGTTTTTTTATGACTGTATTTATTTTTCCATGTCTGTCTCTCTCTCTCTCTATCTCTGTGTCTTTCTCCCTGTGCTCTCTCTTTCTCTATCTCCTCTCTCTCTCCACTCTCTCTCTGTCTTTTTACTCTCTCTTCTCTATGTTTTCCTCTCTCTCTGTGTCTGTCTCTCTGCTTCTTTGTCCGTCTCTCTCTCTCTCTCTCGACTCTCTCTCTCTTCTTCTTCTGTCTCCTCTCTGTCTCCACAAGGAGCTCGCATCAACCCCGAGGCTTCACTGTGACACCTCCGACTTTCCAGAGTCGCAACATCCTCACCCTCCAGGTCAATCCGTTCCCCTACCCCCCTCCTCCCTCGCCTCATCTTCAAGTCGAGACTCGGCAAGGAGAGCTCAGAGCTAAAGGGTGAGAAGGTCATCCCTGTGATCTTGAAGACCGAGCTGAGGGCCGAAACAACCTCACAAAGTTAGGAGTCGTGCAAAAGTCAGGCTGGCAGGAATGTTAACGAGATGGGTGGTGGTTGAGATTTATTTTTCTGTTTTGAATTTTGTTTTTTTGCTTTAAGCGAGTCGATATAGGCTGCTCATTGCTGCGCGATGGAAAGAATTATACATCTGTATAGACGCGTGTACGTGTGTGTAGGCCCGTGTGTCCGTCTGTCCATGTGTCTATCCATCGGTATGTCCACGTGGCTGTCCGTGCGTCCGTCTGAGAGACACTCGACATTTATTTTCTCTGCCATGAAAACTGCTCAAGCCCCGAGAGAGAAACCCAATCAATATCAGCACAAAGCTCAGGAAATACCACCGCTCAGATCTGTGACCTTTTCTTGACATGGTTCAGTTTTCTCAGGGACGCACAGCTTAAGGTGTGGGTCTGGAACCTCTTTGTCTGACTCAGGGCCGAATGGGACTTTCAAAACCCATTAGCGGGCAACCACGGATCCACACACGCACACGTTCACAAACAAATCGCAACTGCCGCCGTTCGCCACGAAGTGTGACGTTGACGTCACCGCGGCGCTCGTGCCAGACTAGGTGTACCGTCACGTGAAGTGTGGAAGGCTAGCTTTGGACAGGAGGTTACGGGACAGACTCAAGTTGCCATGGGTTGAATGACTGCCAACTCGCTGCGTTTTGTCCGCCCAGTGCTCCGCTCGTTGTTGTGATCGTCGCTGCTCTTGAATTCTTCGTTGTTGGAGGGCGACTGCCTAACAACTGCCCAGTCGCGACATTCACGAGCCTCCTCCACAGAGGCCGAAACAACTCCACGTCCTCCCGTACTCCATCAGTCTATCTATTCTCTAGCCCGTGCCACGCACCCAATTGACACTCACTCACCCATCCACCGACTTACCCACACGCTCATACACTCACTCACCAAGTCACTCACCTCTTTACTCATCCACTCACACACCCATCAGTTAATCTATTCTCTAGCCCGTTCCGCGCCCGTTTATCCCCCACTTTCCGACCAAACAGAGCTGCTTGGCCATGCGTTGGCTGGGTATGGGGGCGGCCTGACCCAGGCAACGCAGCTTAGCCCGGCGGAGGAGCTCACTGATGATGGGACTCTACTCAGTCAAATATTTCAATGATCTGCGAGCTCCTCACGCGAACCGGTCTGGTTAAAGCCGAGGATGGATCGCAGTCAGATCAACCTGAAATGTTTCAAACCGACACACGTGTCAGAATCGGCACCTTTATTTAACCTGGAGAAATCCGATGAACCATGAATCTCCTTCGTTCACAGATGTCCTGTCAGAGGTCCACGTTTCGCAAGCCTAGAGAAGGGAGGGCATTAAATCGTCGCCGAGAACACCCGAGGCTTCGTGTGAAGCGACAGACCAGGCAGCTCCCACACAGCAGCGCTACGCAGCCGATGAAGAGACAATGTCGCCCGATTGACTTCCCACTGCCAAACAGGAGCTGATCATAAACCCAACTGCCCTGATACGGGAGATTCTCCACTCTCTCCACAACTGCCCCCATCACTCGCGGAGTGTTGATGGGGGGGGGGTGGAGAATTTGATGACGTAAAATACCCGGGGCATTATGAGACCTCCTTTGCCAGTAGCAAGATATAGTAATAGGACATTGCATATCATTATCAGGGTTGTCTCTTTTTGTTCGCATTTTGACTGCTTGTGTTGTGGTTATTGCAAACATGATCCCTTGTATAAAGGCGTCAGTTTTGGTGCCAGATAAAATGGTAAAAAACCTATTACTATACCCGGGGTAGGTGCTTTATTTTTTTGTCTATTTTATTTTGTGCGGTTGTACCGAGGCCGCGTCTTTTTGTCTCGCGCTCCACGTTCAACATCGGAGTCTTCGAACGCCTTCTCAGAGTAAGGGGAGCAATTATACACTAGTCTACAGGCAAAATGCTTCCGAAATGAATGTGGTCCAACTTTGCTAATTCTGTTTCACTGAGAATGCAAATGATTGGCTCTAGTTTTCAAGAGATGCAACTGGGTCAGTATATACGACCCATGGACTTGGGAATGGCGGAGGATAAGTGAGTTCTAAAGGGAAGGTATCTCCATTTAAACCAGAAGTTACTAAAATACATCTTTGACTGGATCTATGAATACATCTATGACTGGGTGTGGACAGTCCTTGCTTTTTGAGCAAAACAATGAATGATGCAATCTGAACCTGGTATTGCATCATACATGATATGAATTGCATCATGTTATTCCTAGAAGTCATGGATGATGTAATCATAACTAGGCTTACATCCCTCTCCTGAACAAATTGCCCTATGTCAGCTCTAGAAATCATACAGTGTCGTGCTCTCTTATTTCTCAGTGTTTGCCGATGATATGATAATTATCAGATAATCGACATACATCATCACGTTGCTGACCAATAGGGAGCCATCCCTTAAACGCACGAGGGCATCGGTCAGCCTCCCATTTTATCTCAGATGCACATACCCCTGGTGTGGCCATGGAGAGCGTCTCGACTCAGGTGGTGGTCAAAGACGATTCTCAATTAATATCGGGCGCCAGCTGAGCATTCGATGACGTAAAATACCCAGCCAGGGGTGCTTTGTTTTTGTGGCGTTGACGGTAAGACCCTCATCTCGTCGTCGCAACGGCTCATCGTTCAACAGCAGAGTCTGAATCTCCTTCTCAGAGCAAGGGGAGCACTTACCAGATCGTCAGCATGCATCGCGTGGGTGACCAATGGGGAGCCGTCCCTTGACTGGACATGGGCATCGATCATCATTCCATTGTGTGTGAGATCGACATTCCTCTGACACGGCCATTGAAAGTGTCTCGAATGACGTGGTGGTCAAAGAAGATGTTAAATTAATACTGGGGTTCAGATGACATCCCGATCGCACCGCCAAGGTGAACAGGAAATAACTCTGATCACGAGGCCAACGCAGCTTTACCCCCCCCCCACCCCCCATCGTGAAGGTCCTTAATGGTTGTGAGCAGAGGGTCAGGGACGCCGAAAGCCCCAAGGAAAACCCAGAGCTGTTGTTGCCTTAGTGTCAATAAAGCTGAGATGTATGTAACTGTTGACATTCCCTACATCTCTGTTGGCGTCCGTGCAGCAGCGCCCCAAACAAAAGGCGAATACAAAGATGCCCCTTGTATAGCCTGAACAGACTGCTGGGGCAAGCGCTGTTAGCGAGCTGCAGCTATGAAGGCCGGAACGGCGCACGAGGGGGGGGGGGGATGGGTGGTCAGCACCACGCCCGGCCGCCTTTGTCTCCCCAGTGCTGATGGTGACAACCGCAGCGGGTGCTAACTTGAGGCCGAGTCGACCTTGTAGAGGCCCAGCACCGCTTCCTAACGAAGACAACAGGCACACAAAGACAAAGATCTCCCGTACAGCCTTGTCAGACTGTTGGGCCAAGCGAACACCCATGCACACACACACACCAACATAAACAAATTCACACGAACACGCACTCAACAACAACAGAAAGACAAACATCCCACATGGCCTTCCCAAGACCGTTGCTGCACGTGCTGTTAGCAAGCCGGCAAAGCACGCGAGGATTTACATGTCCAGCACCACGTTCGGCCGCCTCTGTCTCCCCAGCACTCTTGTTTACACACGGCACCAGCTGCTCGTTTCAAGGCTGAGTCGACCTAGGGGAGGCCCAGGACAGTGTCAAACATTCGCCACGGGGTGTTGGTGGGCGTGAGCGGGAATTGAATTTGGGTCGTTCGCGCAGCGCGCTCACCACTGCGCCACCGCTCCCCACGCACACACACGGCACGAGCCCCCACCCCCCCCCCCCTCGGGCTCTACTCGCCTCCTACTCTCCCCCAGTCCCCTCCTACCCCCGCATCGCCGCCTCTCCACATCAAATGAGTCGGCGTGACGGGTTCTCGCGTGCTGGGAGCAAGTGTGTCTGTCTGTGTGTATGTGTGAGAGTGTGTGTCTGAGAGTGTGTGTGTGTGAGAGTGTGTGTGTCTGAGTGAGTGTGTGTGTGTCTGTCTGTGTGTATGTGTGAGAGTGTGTGTGAGTGTGTGTGTGTCTGCATGTTTGTATGTGTGTCTGTGTGTGTGTATGTGTGAGAGTGTGTGTCTAAGTGTGTGTGTGTCTGTGTGTGTGTAACAAAAAAAGGGCGGTCCTGCACAGATGCCATATTTTCTGTCTGTCTGCTACAGTAGAGGTGTAGGGAATTCCAACAAGACCTACATCTCTGCGTTATTGACCTGGTCAAGGCCTATGATACCATCAGTAGGCCTGGGCTCTGGGTTGTTCTTCGTGCTTTTGGAGTACCTGACCCGCTGCTCACGATCATTATGGACCTTCATGATGGTGAGCGGGCCCGGGTAAAACTACGTGGCCGGGAGTCAGAGCCATTCCCTGTACACCTTGGGGTGCGACAGGGATGGCCTCTGGCTCCCACATTATTTAACATATATTTTGATCACGTAGTTCGTGAAGCCTTCAATAGCTGTGCCGGGAGAATCTCCATTTGGTACAGATATAATGGGAGGCTGATCGATGCCCGGGTGCGGTCGAGGGATGGCTCCCTATTGCTCAACCACGTTATGTATGCCGATAATTTGGTAATAGCTGCTCATTCAGAGGAGGAGTTGGAGACGCTGCTGCTGAGACTGGAGCGTGCCACTAAGAGATGGGGCCTTACCATTAGCCCCACCAAAACTAAGCACCTGCCTGGGTATTTTGTACCATCGGACACTCCACCCCCACAACTCCCAATCGGTGATGGGGCAGTTGTGGAGAGGGTGCAGAGTTTTCCATACCTGGGTAGTGTGCTTATGACCGGCTCCAGTTTATAAGCAGAGGTCTCACTCCGAATCAGTCGAGCGTCAATATCTTTTCATCGTTTGCGTAACGCTGTGTGGAAGCTACCTGGTCTGTCGCTCCGCACTAAGCTTCAGGTCTTCTCGGCCACGGTCATTCCCTCCCTTCTCTATGCTTGCGAAACGTGGACCCCCTAATGGAACATCTTCGCCGGTCAGAAACATTTAGGCTAGCCTACCTACGATCCATCCTGGGTTTAACCAGGCTGGATTGTGTGAGGGGCTCACAAATCCTTGAAAGATCTGGGCAAGTTCCCATCGGTGAGCTCCTCCGGCAGGCAAGGCTGCGTTGGCTGGGTCATGTAGCCTGCATGCCCAGCCACCGCATGCCGAAACAGCTCTTGTTCGGCCGGATCGAGGGGGCTAAACGAGCGCGGCATCGGCTAGAGAAGAGATGGAGTGATGTGGTACGGGAGGACGTGGAGCTGAGTGCACTTGCCGATGACTGGTACCAGCGGTGTCAAGATCGGCCTCTGTGCAGGAGGCTCGTGTAGGACGCTGCTGGGCAGTTGGAGGCAGTCGCCCTCCAACAACAATGGAGGGCGGAGGAGCGACGCTCACAACAACGAGCGGAGCGCCGGGTGGCTAAATCACAGCAGGTTGGCACAGTAGGGGGCACAGGTGGTGCATCAGCCAGTCATCTCAGTCATCTCAGTCAGTCGACCCGTGGCACCTGGGTCTGCCCCGTGACCTCCTGCCAGCGGGCGTTCGACACTTCACGTGGCCTCAAGGTGCACATGGCCTGGCACAAGCGTCGTGGTGACGTCACCACCACTTAGTGGCGAATGGCGGTTATTGTTGTTGTCTGAGTGTGTGTGTGTCTGTCTGTGTGAGAGTGTCTGAGTGAGTGTGTACGTATCCGTATGTGTGTATGTGCGTGTATGTGTGAGAATGTGTGACCTCCTGCCAGCGGGCGTTCGACATTTCACGTGGCCTCAAGGTGCACATGGCCTGGCACAAGCGTCGTGGTGACGTCACCGCCACTTAGTGGCGAATGGTGGTTGTTGTTATGTGTGAGAGTATGTGTCTGAGTGTGTGTGTGTCTGTGTGTGTGTGTCTGTGTGTGGGGAGCAGGAGTGTAGCGGTTAGCGCGCTGCGCTAAGAACCTTGCGACCCGAGTCCGAATCCCGTTCACGGCCTACACCAGTGACGATGATCTGAACGATCCCGGGCATTCCCTGGGTCGACTCAGCCTCAATTGAATACCTGGTGCGATGTTTAAAAACATCGCCACTAGGGAGACAAAGGCGGTCGGGCGTGGTGCTGGCCACCCACCTCCTCGCGTGCCGTGCCGGTCCTTCATAGGCGCTACTCGCTAACAGCGCTTGCCCCTACAGTCTGTTAAGGCTATACGGGGGATCTTTGTATATTTGTCTGTGTGTGTCCACGCTATGAATCCGGCGACCCGAGTTCGATTCCCGCTCACTGCCACCAACATCAGTGACGATTATCTGAATCGGTTGACTCAGCCTCAAATGAGTACCTGGTGAGGTGTGCAGTAAACATCGCCACTGGGGAGACAAAGGCGGCCGAGCGTAGTGCTGGCCACCCACCGCTTCATTGACAATCTCGCCAGCGGCACCTACACCAACAGTCTGTTAAAGGCTCCACGGGGGATCTTTTTTTAATTTGTGTGCGACTCACCCACCCCCCAAACCCCCCTCCACCCCCTCCACCACCACCAACCTCGCTTACCAAAGCCACCCAGATTAACCCTCCACCCTCTCGGCAAATGTCGACGATTTCTCTCCAAAAGGTCCACCCCCACTCCTCCCTACCGGGCAGTCCTCCGCGAGAAGGAGGGGACCCCACCCCCACCACCACCCTTTCTCGCTCGCTCCTCGCAGATTAAGGGAAGTCCGCGACCTTGGCCAGGTCTCGCCCTTCACTCCCTTAGAGCTGTGGTTTAGAGCGGCTTGCAACCGGGTCCAACAACGCGGTGGCTAGGAGACGTTGACTACCTCGCCTCGTCTGCAGGAGGTCGTGGGGTTCGATCGCGACCCGTGACGCCTGCTGCATATTTGTAGTTTGCGGTGTCTTTCTCTCTCTCTCTCTCTCTCCATGATCACGGTGGCTAGGAGATGTTAACTACCTCGCCTCGTATGCAGGAGGTCGTGGGGTGCGATCACGACCCGTGACGCCTGCTGCATATTTGTAGTTTGCGGTGTCTTTCTCTCTCTCTCTCACCATGATCACGGTGGCTAAGAGACGTTAACTACCTCGCCTCGTCTGCAGGAGGTCGTGGGGTTCGATCACGACCCGTGACGCCTGCTGCATATTTGTAGTTTGCGGTCTCTCTCTCTCTCTCACCATGATCACGGTGGCTAGGAGATGTTAACTACCTCGCCTCGTATGCAGGAGGTCGTGGGTTCGATCACGACCCCTGACGCCTGCTGCTGTATATTTGGAGTTTGCGTGTCTCTCTCTCTCGTCATCATCACGGTGGCTCGGAGATGTTAACTAACCTCGCCTGGTGTGCAGGAAGTCGTAGGTTCGATCCCGACCCTGACGCCTGCTGCTGTATATTTGGAGTTTGCAGTGTCTCTCTCATCATCATCACGGTGGCTCGGAGATGTTAATTAACCTCGCCTGGTGTGCAGGAAGTCGTGGGTTCGATCCCGACCCTGACGCCTGCTGCTGTGTATTTGGAGTTGTCCGTGTTCTCTCTCTATCTCTCTCTTCCCGTGGTCGCGTGGATTTTTCTCCGGGTCCTCCGGGTATTTTTTTCCCTCCGCATTTAGAATCAACGTCACGTGTGTTAGAGTACTTGACCACTGCTACACATGTCCACGTGATGATAAGTTCACTTCGTTGAGCTATCGCTTCTAAAAAAAAAGAAGCTAATGGCTCAGTGGGCTTTACCTAGTAAGATAAATATATATAGCTTAGTTTAATTCGAGTAAAATTTTCAGTGATGTGTTTACCTTTCCTATACTGAGCACTCCTATTGTGTTTTTGCGCTGTTTGTCGTTGTAACTTTCTGAACCCGTGCCCCTACTGAACATCTGTCAACAAAGATGTATAGCTCATCGTATTCCTCCTGCAGTATAAATACAGAATCTGATTCTGATGTCTCCGATTAGCACGGTTGGCTAAGTGCAGTGCTCAAGAAGTTCAACATACGTACATAGACACTGCCCACAGACGAACACGACCCATGGGCTCAACACTGCACCTCCGATTAGCCTGGTTGGCTACGTAGGGTGAAAAAGAAGTTCAACATACATGCATTTCAACTACTTTACCCATGCGGCTTCATCCTTGGTGTAATCATGAAGCGGATTCTCACTTGTGTTTCAGTGAGCGCTACAAATCACAAATATAATCATTCGTGCACATTTCTTGACAAGGGAGAATCGCCCATAATATTCGAAGTACTCATTGGCTGCGTCACATTTTTATTTACGCGATTCAACCCGAAGGAAGAAACAATTAACTCTATTATGGATAATATTGGTCGCGAAAGTCTACCACTACTACTACTACCACTATTACGTGTTAAACTATGTATGCTGTATGCTGAGATTTTTTTAGCGCCGTACGTAGCCAACCGTGCTTCATCGGCGGTGCGGGAAACGCACGCGTTTCGCTTTAATCGACGTGTTCTAAGAACCCTCTGTCAATTAATCGTCAATGTATAATATAGGGGGGGGGGGGTTGTTAGATCATGTAAATATAAATGTGTCGTTGAACCCGCCACCACCCGACACAGCCAATGAATAAAGTTTGCCACGTAAAACAGAACGTGGCCAATTCGTTACTAGCACAGCACACCGGTGTGTTGGAGAGCAAATCGACGCGATCAAACCTATGTTATGGTCGATATTGGTCACGTTAGCCGACGTCGTGTTAAACCAATCATCAGTGCCTCGGAGCAATTCCCATAGCTGCCGTGCGGGACTCATTTTTTTCCTAACCTGATTCCCCGGGATTCAAACTCGACCACCGTCACGCACAGGGGAGGGAGAATCCCCTCCTAGAATTTAGGAATCTCTCTCTCTCTCTTTCAACCGGAGCGATAAGAGGTGGAAATTAACCCGGGGGGTCCTGTAGCCGTGATGCGTCTTTAATTGTTTGGATGATGATGATGGATGGTGATAAGGATTGATTGGTGGATGATCATGATGAGGATTGATGATGATGAATGATGAGAAATTGATAATGATGATGGATGATAAGGATTTATGATGATTATTTTGATGATTCATGATGATGACGATGGATGATGATGATGATGATGGATGATGATAACGAATGATGATGGATGATGAGGATTGATTTATGATGATGATGAAGACTGATGATGATGAGGATTTATGATGATGACATCAGCCGGCGTGCGTTCTATTCAAGCTTCAATTTCTCGACTGCATTGCGAAGTGCCGAGCGCAAGGACCCCCCAACCCCCCCCCCCCCCCCCCCCCACTAAACGCCACCAGAGCAGCCAGCAAACAAAGGGTCTAGCTAGTATCAAAATGCGTCGGCGACATTATGAGAGTGGAGCGTCGCGTCATTCTTCAAGCGAGCGCGTTGACTGTAAGAGATTGGGGGAAACGAGACGACGGGCGGGGGAGGGCCGGCGTGTGTGTGTCGGGGGGGGGGGGGAATAATTAAGAACAAAAATCCACTCGTGCTTGGTTTCTTTAGTGCTTCAACCAATTAGGGCCCTAATTAAGTTAGGGAACGATTCGCTTCAAGACCTACAGGGGAGCGATCAGCTGCGTTGAAGAAGCCAGATCAAACAACCAACTCAGTCTCGGGGAAAGATGTAACTCAAACGTCAAGTCTCCCCCCCCCCCCCCACCACCACCACCACCGCTCCCCTCCACACAAGGCAGATGGTACAACCCCACTTGTAATAAAGGGTT
Organism: Petromyzon marinus; assembly: GCF_048934315.1. NCBI lineage: Eukaryota > Metazoa > Chordata > Hyperoartia > Petromyzontiformes > Petromyzontidae > Petromyzon > Petromyzon marinus. Next base: position 6,898,027 of record NC_133711.1, on the reverse strand, counting down.
CGGGTCATACCATGTATGACGGAGAGGAGGTTGAGCGCCCACAGAGACTTGAGTGGTGCTGTGCCTTTGCTTAATGTTGAGGTCTAAGAAGAGATCTGAGATCAGATTTGACTGCTTCGCCGCAAGAAGGTCATCTGTCTAAAGCTTTCGTGACTGCAAGGATTCATCCTCTTTGGTTATTTCGGTAAAGTCACGTAGAATGAGAATAAAATAATAAATTGATCAAATAAAATAGCGCAATAATATTCTCACGACGTTTATAATAATATTCTCACGACGTTTGGAGGACAGTCTGTCCTCCAGACAGTCTCGTCCCTTCACCCGATGAAGGCCGCTTGTGTTGTGGCCGAAACGTCGTGAGAATATTATTGTGCAATTTTATTTCATCAATTTATTATTTTATTCTCATTCTTCGTGACTTTACCGAAAGAACCAAAGCAGAAGGTCATCTGTCTTCAATGCGTAGTAATAGAGAGAAGTGCTCGGAATATAACCGCGGTGCCATACGTAACTGATGATGAGAGTTGTACTTGTTTTATTTCATCTGCAGCGGCATGATTGTGGTGATGGTGCTGACGGTGGTGATGATGATGATGTTGGTGATGGTGGTGGTGGTGATGATGTTGGTGACGGTGGTGGTGATGATGATGGTGATGTTGGTGACGGTGGTGGTGGTGGTGGTGATGTTGGTCATGGTGGTGGTGGTGATGATGTTGGTGACGGTGGTGATGATGGTGATGTTGGTGGTGGTGGTGGTGGTGATGATGATGTTGGTGATGGTGGTGGTAGTGATGATGTTGGTGACGGTGGTGGTGGTGGTGATGATGATGATGTTGGTGATGGTGGTGGTGATGATGTTGGTGACGGTGGTGGTGGTGATGATGGTGATGTTGGTGACGGTGGTGGTGGTGATGATGATGATGTTGGTGATGGTGGTGATGATGTTGGTGACGGTGGTGGTGGTGGTGGTGGTGACGGTGGTGGTGGTGGTGATGATGTTGGTGACGGTGGTGGTGATGATGATGGTGATGTTGGTGACGGTGGTGGTGATGATGATGATATTGGTGATGGTGGTGGTGATGATGATGTTGGTGACGGTGACGGTGGTGATGATGGTGATGTTGGTGGTGGTGGTGGTGGTGATGTTGGTGACGGTGGTGGTGGTGGTGGTGATGTTGGTGACGGTGGTGGTGATGATGTTGGTGGTGGTAATAATGATGATTAGTTTAACACGTAGGCTTTCTGGCGAATTGCCCGATGATGCTGGAAGTATTTACCAGCGAAACGTCGTACTCAAACTGTAAATGTGGATTAACTCTTCAACACACCGGTGGGCTGAAGTAGTGAATTATTTGTCTTTTGTCAACGTGACACTTTTCTTTGCTGATTGGCCGTGTCGGGTGGTGGAGGGTTACGACACATTTATAAATAAACGCGATCTAACCCAAAAACCTTTATTATGAATAATGATGATGTTGGTGACAGTGGTGGTAGTGGTGGTGATAAACATCCGACCACGCGTGCCCGATTCACGCTCACGACCGCTAACTGTGGTGAATATCTGAACCAATCCTGGGCCTCCTCTCGGTGGAAGCACAACCCCGCCGTGCTGGACCAAAGTCTCCTTCATAGCTCCCTTGCTCACAGAACTTGCCCCAACAGACGGCTGACGGCTATACGGGTGAGCTTTGTCTTTCCGCAATGCCGATGGGGGTTGGTGGCTTGGTGCAATTTGCCGGCGTCTCCGATTCAACCTCATTGGCGTGTGCCACAAACAAGCCGCACTTCCAAGCATATATAATTACCTTGAGGAAGATGCTGCTGATGCTGATGATGCTGATGATGCTGGTGATGATAATGACAGCCTCCCCGGCGCATGTAATAATAATAATGATTATTATTAAGATAGTTGGGGGGAGGGTTTGACTTCATGGGTCGTCTTATTTTTGTGCCATCGCCATGAATTTCCAAAACACAAAAAGCGCGCTAATTACGTGCTGCGCATGCGGCGCGCTAATAGCTGCGCCACCGCTCCCCATCTATACACACAAAGCCAAAACAAATATCCCCCCGTATAGCCTTAACAGACTGTAGGGGCAAGTGCTGTTAGCGAGCACCTATAAAGGCCGGCACGGCACACGAGGGGGTGAGTGGCCAACACCACGCCCGGCCGCCTTTGTCTCCCTAGTGGCGATTGTTACACATCGCACCAGATAGTCATTTGAGGCTGAGTCGACCTAGGGGAGGCCCAGGACCGGTTCAAATAATCGTCACTGATGTTGGCCGTGAGCGGGAATCGAACTCGGGTCGCCAAGTTCGTAGAGCGGCACGCTAACCATTAGACTACCGCTCCCCATCTTTACACACAAAGGCACACACACACACACCTATGTACACAGACATACACACACACATCTAACCCTTATAGCTAATTAGCGTGCACACGCGGAGCTCTTCATTATTTGTGGAACTTCTGTGATGAATACGAGAGCCGAGATTCTTTCCAACGCGTGACATTTAACGAGTGAAATAATTGGCGAACCAATTAAACCCCCCACCGCACCGCCTCTCCCCATCACCCCCCCCTCCCCACCCCAAGACAACCCCCACCCACCTCTAACAAAATTCGCAACCACCACAAGCAAAGTTTCAAACAAGCCGACCTGAATTCCCCTTGCCTCTTGTCTTTTGTCAGATTCAACCTCCTGCAACTTAAAAAAGCCACTTTCAACTAGCGCTGTTTAGCATCCGCCTTTGTTTCACTCTCCTCCTTCTTCTTTTGCAAAGCCACGAACCGAATCAAGTGAAAAAAAAACTGCTGTTATGCCACGTATATATCTACGAACAGAGCCGTCCCTTGGGGTTACGGCGAATCGAGGCGACCGCCCCGGACCCCGCGATTGTGGGGGGGGGGGGGGGGAGAGAGGGAGTGGGGCACGCGCTTCGACGTCACAGTGTCAGGTGGCGTTGGCCCTGTCCACGAATCTCCCTTTTATGTTTTAACGCGTTTTGAACTGAGGCTATCAGCCAGAACGTCCTCTGGACGTGCAATTTTGGTCAATCCCTCCTTTACCTCCAGCCAGCACAAAACCTTGTTTCGTCTAATATAGTACGACTAACGAAGGGACTCGCGAATCCACAAATCGCTGATTGGATACCATTGCATCAGCTCTGCAATCCACGTGTTCCTAGTTTTTGTCTTGCAGTGTCCATCCCCAGCATGTCTCTCTTTCCCTATCGCTCTCTCGCTCCGCTCTTCTTTGCGAGCGTTTCAGTTTCTGCTCCGCTTTGATTGTGTCGTCAGTGGTCACGTGTGTGTGATTGCCAAGTTCATAGTAAATAAGTTGGTGACGCTGCTGCTGCTACTGCCGCTACTACTGCTACTACTGCGACTACTGCTGCTACTGATACCACTGCTGCCACTGCTGCTGCTACTGCTGCTGCTACTACTGCTACTACTGCGACTACTACTGCTACTGATACCACTGCTGCTACTGCTGCTACTGCTGCCGCTACTACTGCTACCGCTGCTGATACTACTGCTGCCACTGTTGCTGCTACTGCTGCTACTACTGCTATTACCGCTGCTACTGATACTACCGCTGCTACTGATACTACTGCTGCTACTGATACTACCGCTGCTACTACTGCTGCTGCTACTGCTGCTACTGATAATACTGCTGCTACTGCTGCTACTACTGCTGCTACTGATACTACTGCTACTACCGCTGATACTACTGCTGCTGCTACGACTGATACTACCGCTACTACTGCTACTACCGCTGCTACAACTGCTGCTGCTACTACTGCTACTACCGCTGCTACTTATACTACTGCTGCTACTGATACTACCGCTGCTACTGCTGCCGCTGCTACTGATACTACCGCTGCTACTACTGCTGCTGCTACTGATACTACCACTGCTACTGATACTACCCCTGCTACTACTGCTACTACTGCTGCTACTACCGCTGCTACTGATACTACTGCTGCTACTACTGCTACTGATACTACCGCTGCTACTACTACTGCTGCTACTACTGCTACTACTGCTGCTACTACCGCTGCTACTGATACTACTGCTGCTACTACTGCTACTGATACTACCGCTGCTACTACTACTGCTGCTACTACTGCTACTACCGCTGCTACAACTGATACTAGCGCTACTACTGATACTACCGCTGCTACTGTTACTACCGCTGCTACTACTGCTGCTACTACTACTGCTGCTGCTACTGCTACTACCGCTGCTACTGCTGCCGCTGCTACTGATACTACTGCTGCTACTACTGCTACTACTGCTGCTACTACCGCTGCTACTGATACTACCGCTGCTACTACTACTGCTGCTACTACTGCTACTGATACTACTGCTGCTACTACTGCTGCTACTACTGCTACTACCGCTGCTACTACTGATACTACCGCTACTACTGATCCTACCGCTACTACTGATACTACCGCTACTACTACTACTGCTACTACTGATACTACTACTACTGCTACTACTGCTACTACCGCTGCTACTGATACTACTGCTGCTACTACTGATACTACCGCTGCTACTGATACTACTGCTGCTACTACTGATACTACCGCTACTACTGATACTACTGCTGCTACTACTGATACTACCGCTACTACTGATACTACTGCTACTACTGCTACTACCGCTACTACTGCTGCCGCTGCTGCTGCGTTGACAGTGGTGCCAATAGCAACGGTTAACAATCTCAACAAGGGAGTCAGTAAACCCCGCGGCTCCCGACTTTTGGGCCACCGTGTAGATTTACGTGGCCAGAGCCACTCCCCTCTTATCTTCCTATCTTGTTATAACCTCATATCTTATTATCGTATAATAATAACAAAAACAACAACAAAATGCTGAGAGACCCTTTGATCCTGTTACATCCGGAACCCCCCGGCCTGGCTGTTTGTCCACTGTGACGCCACGCACCGCAACCAATCGCAGTGCGCGACGGGGCTCATTAACATAATTGTTATGCATGGTGCCATCGCCCAGGCTGGCTAGCTGCGATCGTCCTCTTGGGCACAGTGGGCCAACAATCATTGACAACATTAAAAAAAAGACTCCGACAGTTCTCCGGCGTGATCTTCTTCCTCTCCACGCTCGGACACAAGGAATCCAGGAGAAGAAGGAGGAGGAGACTCCGTTAAGACGCGGTGTGTTTATTGAAACCAGCCTCTCCAGCAAACACGAGTGTGTCGCACCGTCTGAAACGAGCCAAAGGCGCCGCCAACTTGGCGCCCGCCACGCCGCCACCGATCAACTCCCCGGGCCACGCCGAGCCGATCGTGAAATGGGTCACGTAGATTTTGACTTAAAACTGTCGCGACCGCAGGAAATTCATATTCTTGGCTCTTTCGGTAAAGTCACGTAGGTAGAAAATATTAATTAAATTAAATAAAAAAAATACAAGTAAATTTAATATGATAAAAGCAAAAATACCCACGACGTTTCTCTCCGCCTGATGAAGACCGCTTGTGTTGCGATCTCAACGTGGTGGGGTTTTTGCTTTTATTATTTTCAAAAAAAAATTACTTTTCATTTTATTATTATTTTATTTTAATTTTCTGTCTACGTGACTTCACCGAAAAGAAACAAGAATATTGGTGACCTAACGCGCTCACTCGATCACACCGAATCGATCACACCCAATCGATCACACCGAATTGAATCGATCACACCGAATTGATCACACCGAATCGAATCGATCAGTGATCGTGTTCACGTGAAGCCTCTCCCGTCTCCCTATCGTCCTCACCTCAGCACTTTGTCCAAAATTTACGTTAAAAAAATAACGAGATTTCCCTTATAATACCCGAAGGGCGAAAATATTCACCATTTAACAAGTGCATGACCACACAGGTTACACATGCAATAAGTCGTTAATCATCTGCTCTCAAAAGTGAAACGTTGTTTGCAACTGACCGTCATAACGCTTCATGGCCAGTCCCCGCCTTACGAACGGGTTCTGTTCCTGAGGCCCGTTCAGTGGTCCAACTGGTGGTGGTGGTAAGTCGACACACTGATTGGACCAAAGCCCCACTTACGACAACACGTAGATAACACATTCAGTGGGGGGGTTGGACCCCGTTTCGATACAACTTGCAAACGCTGGCAACACGAACAGCCGTAATATTTGGATTGGCTGAGTGATCCACCGCCAGCTGTAATGAGTACTCTCGTCACCGCTGGGAGTGTGTGTGTGTTGTGTGTATGTGTTGTGTGTATGTGTTGTGTGTATGTATGTGTTGTGTGTATGTATGTGTTGTGTGTATGTGTTGTGTGTGTGTTGTGTGTATGTGTGTGTTGTGTGTGCGTGTGTGTTGTGTGTATGTGTTGTGTGTACGTGTTGTGTGTATGTGTTGTGTGTATGTATGTGTTGTGTGTATGTGTTGTGTGTACGTGTTGTGTGTATGTGTTGTGTGTATGTGTTGTGTGTATGTATGTGTTGTGTGTATGTATGTGTTGTGTGTATGTGTTGTGTGTGTATGTGTTTTGTGTATGTGTTGTGTGTATGTGTTGTGTGTATGTATGTGTTGTGTGTGCGTGTGTGTTGTGTGCATGTGTGTGTTGTGTGTATGTATGTGTTGTGTGTATGTGTTGTGTGTATGTGTTGTGTGTATGTATGTGTTGTGTGTGTTGTGTGTATGTGTTGTGTGTATGTATGTATGTATGTGTTGTGTGTATGTATGTGTTGTGTCTATGTGTGTTGTGTGTGTTGTGTGTACGTATGTGTTGTGTGTATGTGTTGTGTGTATGTGTTGTGTGTATTATGCGTTGTGTGTATGTGTTGTGTGTATGTGTTGTGTGTATGTATGTGTTGTGTATGTGTTGTGTGTGCGTGTGTGTTGTGTGTATGTATGTTGTGTGTATGTATGTGTTGTGTGTATGTGTTGGGTGTACGTGTTGTGTGTATGTATGTGTTGTGTGTATGTGTTGTGTATGCATGTGTTGTGTGTATGTGTTGTGTGTATGTATGTGTTGTGTGTATGTATGTGTTATGTGTATGTGTGTTGTGTGTGTTGTGTGTATGTATGTATTGTGTGTATGTGTTGTGTGTATGTGTGTATGCATGTGTTGTGTGTATGTGTTGTGTGTATGTGTTGTGTGTATGTATGTGTTGGTGTGTACGTAGGTGTTGTGTGTATGTGTGTGTGTTGTGTGTGCGTGTGTGTTGTGTGTATGTGTGTGCTGTGTGTATGTATGTGTTGTGTGTATGTGTTGTGTGTATGTATGTGTTGTGTGTATGTGTTGTGTGTATGTGTTGTGTGTATGTGTGTTGTGTGTATGTATGTGTTGTGTCTATGTGTGTTGTGTGTACGTATGTGTTGTGTGTATGTGTTGTGTGTATGTGTTGTGTGTATGTATGTGTGGTGTGTATGTGTTGTGTGTATGTATGTGTTGTGTATGTGTTGTGTGTGCGTGTGTGTTGTGTGTATGTGTGTGTTGTGTGAATGTATGTGTTGTGTTTATGTGTTGTGTGTACGTGTTGTGTGTATGTATGTGTTGTGTGTATGCATGTGTTGTGTGTATGTGTTGTGTGTATGTATGTGTTGTGTGTATGTATGTGTTATGTGTATGTGTGTTGTGTGTATGTATGTATTGTGTGTATGTGTTGTGTGTATGTGTGTTGTGTGTGTATGTGTTGTGTGTATGTGTTGTGTGTATGTGTTGTGTGTATGTATGTGTTGGTGTGTACGTAGGTGTTGTGTGTATGTGTGTGTTGTGTGTGCGTGTGAGTTGTGTGTATGTGTGTGTTGTGTGTATATATGTGTTGTGTGTATGTATTGTGTGTATGTGTTGTGTGTATGTGTGTTGTGTGTGTGTTGTGTGTGCGTGTGTTGTTGTGTGTGCGTGTGTGTTGTGTGTGTGCATTTGTGTTGTGTGTGCGTGTGTGTTGTGTGTGCGTGTGTGTTGTGTGTGCATGCGTGTGTGTTGTGTGTGCGTGTGTTGTGTGTATGTATGTGTTGTGTGTATATGTTGTGCGTATGTGTTGTGTGTGCGTGTGTGTTGTGTGTGCGTGTGTGTTGTGTGTGTTGTGTGTGTGTTGTGTGTATGTATGTGTTGTGTGTATATGTTGTGTGTATGTGTTGTGTGTGCGTGTGTGTTGTGTGTGTTGTGTGTGTTGTGTGTGCGTGTGTGTTGTGTGTGTGTGTTGTGTGTGCGTGTGTGTGGTGTGTGTGTTGTGTGTGTGTTGTGTGTGCGTGTGTGTTGTGTGTGCGTGTGTTGTGTGTATGTATGTGTTGTGTGTATATGTTGTGTGTATGTGTTGTGTGTGCGTGTGTGTTGTGTGTATGTGTGTTGTGTGTATGTATGTGTTGTGTGTATGTGTTGTGTGCATGTGTTGTGTGTGCGTGTGTGTTGTGTGTATGTGTTGTGTGTATGTATGTGTTGTGTATATGTTGTGTGTATGTGTTGTGTGTGCGTGTGTGTTGTGTGTGCGTGTGTGTGTTGTGTGTATGTATGTGTTGTGTGTGTTGTGTGTGCGTGTGTGTTGTGTGTATGTATGTGTTGTGTGTGTTGTGTGTGCGTGTGTGTTGTGTGTATGTATGTGTTGTGTGTATGTGTGTGTGTATGTGTTGGGGCCTTACCATCAGCCCCACCAAAAACTAAGCACCTGCCTGGGTATTTTGTACCATCGGACACTCCACCCCCACAACTCCCAATCGGTGATGGGGCAGTTGTGGAGAGAGTGGAGAGTTTCCCATACCTGGGTAGTGTGCTTATGACTGGCTCCAGTTTAACAGCTGAGGTCTCACTCCGAATCAGTCGAGCGGCAATATCTTTTCATCGGTTGCGTAACGCTGTGTGGAAGCTACCTGGTCTGTCGCTCCGCACTAAGCTTCAGGTCTTCTCGGCCACGGTCATTCCCTCCCTTCTCTACGCTTGCGAAACGTGGACCCCCCTAATGGAACATCTTCGCCGGTTAGAAACATTTAGGCTGGCCTGCCTACGATCCATCCTGGGTTTAACCAGACTGGATTGTGTGAGGAGCTCACAAATCCTTGAAAGATCTGGGCAAGGTCCCATCGGTGAGCTCCTCCGGCGGGCAAGTCTGCGATGGCTGGGTCATGTAGCCCGCATGCCCAGCCAAGGCATGCCGAAACAGCTTTTGTTCGGCCGGATTGAGGGGGCTAAGCGGGCGCGGCACGGGCTAGAGAAGAGATGGAGTGATGTGGTACGGGAGGACGTGGAGCTGAGTGGACTTGCCGATGACTGGTACCAGCGGTGTCAAGATCGACCTCTGTGGAGGAGGCTCGTGAAGGATGCTACTGGGCAGTTGGAGGTAGTCGCCCTCCAACAACAACGGAGGGCGGAGGAGCGACGCTCACAACAACGAGCGGAGCGCCGGGTGGCTAAAGCACAGCAGGTTGGCACAGTAGGGGGCACAGGTGGTGCATCAGCCAGTCATCTCAGTCAGTCGACCCGTGGCACCTGGGTCTGCCCCGTGACCTCCTGCCAGCGGGCGTTCGACACTTCACGTGGCCTCAGGGTGCACATAGCCTGGCACAAGCGTCGTGGTGACGTCACCGCCACTTAGTGGCGAATGGCGGTTGTTGTTGTTGTATGTGTTATGTGTTGTGTGTATGTGTGTGCGTGTGTGTTGTGTGTATGTATGTGTTGTGTGTATGTGTGTGTGTATGTGTTGTGTGTATGTGTTGTGTGTATGTGTTGTGTGTATGTGTTGTGTGTATGTATGTGTTGTGTGTATGTGTGTGTGTATGTGTTGTGTGTATGTGTTGTGTGTATGTGTTGTGTGTATATATGTGGGTCAGGAGCTGCGATACGAACCCGGCGACCCGAGTTTGATTCTCCCTCCCGCCCAACCCCAGCGACGATGATCTAAACCGGTCCTGGGCCTCCCCGAGGTCGACTCAGGCTAAAATGAGTACCTGGTGCGGTGTGTAAACATCGCCACTGGGGAGACGAAGGCGGTCAGGCTTGATGCTGTCCACTCACCCCCTCGTTCGCCGTTCTGGCCTTCGGACGTTCTGCCCGCTAACACCACTTGCCCCAACAGTCTATTAAGGCTATACGGGGGATCTTTGTATCTGTGTCCGCGTGTGAAAGTGTGTGTGTTTTCAGAGCAGATTCGCTTCGTGAACTCCTTGCGGAATCTCTGCGGCTTCGTGCTAGTGTAGTAATAATAATAATTACCTATCTTTTATAAAAAGCGCCTTTCATATCGAAATATCTCAAAGCGCTGTACCTAAAATTTCACTCACAAGTATAGATACAATTTAAGCTAAAAAGCTGATGATGATGATAATGATAATAATAATAATAATAACGACATCTCGAATAATCACTACAGGTTCAGCTTTCAGCCAAGCGTCATGAGCAAGGGCCATTGCCTGAAACGTCGCGGATTACATTTGTGTGTTTTCTCCTCGGGTCTTGTATTTCGAAAAGAGTTAACCAAGTAAAGTAGACACATTTAAGAAACTTTAATGCAGAGGTGTTGGGGAGGGGGGGAGAGAAACGTTAATCAAATATTAAACCACGCGACTGGTTCTTTTTTGCAATAAAAAAGACCGTAATCTGTTAATATTTCATCGTGAAATAATAATTCAAATAGCAGACGTGGTGTGCATTAGACAGACTGACAATTGGGGCTTAGATCTTATCCACGGTATTTTTCCTTCGATGTTCTGATAAACTCAAGTGGGTGTTTATTATTCCTGCATTCCCGTCCGCGCGCTTAGGAGCGCTTTTGTGTCGAGATGTTAACTACCTCGCCTGGTATACAGGAGGTTGTGTGTTCGAAAACAACCTTGACGTCTGCTGTATATTTCGTTTGGAGTATTTGGCTGCTATGAATTTCCACGTGATGATGATAAGCCACTTCGTTTAGTTATCATTTGTGGCCAGGTCACTTCTGAAAAAGAGCTATATTAATCAAATGAAGATAGGCGTTATAATATTCATATAGACTATATTCGAAGCTTTCGTGACTGCAGGAATTACTCTTTGGTTCTTTCGGTAAAGTCACGTAGAATTATTTTTTCTACGTGACTTTACCGAAAGAACCAAAGAATATTAATATTTTAACACTGGCATTAAACACGTGATTTTATCGTTTACACATGAATATTCATATCTCTTTCCCTTATACCTTTTTGCGGATGACATATAAAAATGGGAAAAAAATTTATTGAATTGAGACTAAACATAATTGATGAACGTTCAAAGAATGTACACATGCAACATTACGCCTTTTAGAGGATTCGGCTGCTTTAAATGTCCACGTGATGATCCCACTCCTTTGAGCTATCATTTTTTATGTATGCCCGGAGGAGGAATCTGATGAGCTGTAAAGCTCTTCATCGCTGATGTCCGGTCAGGGGTGAGGGGCCCAGCGGGTTACATCAACAACAATACACAAAACGAAAGACGATTTGAGTGCAGGATAGCGACGCAGGTCAAGCAAGTCGCTAAAATAAATAGCTCAAAATACTTAAAGTATTAATAAAGTACAAATGCCACTCGTTTTATACATCGCTGCTGATTTGTCAACTGCTTTGCCCGACATCTCAGCGAGCATTTGCGCCATCGAGGAATTGATCCGGCGCGTCCACTCTGGCTCCTAGCGCCACACTCACAGTTGCGGCGGCAGTGGATTCCGTGCCAGGCTAGGTGCACTCAGGTACAGTACAGTAACAGTGCATATGCGTTATATGTGACTGGATGGATAATTATTGATTGCAAACCGAGACCGTGAGCGATGGACGTGACTTTACCCAATAGAACCAAAGAGTATGGATCCTAGCAGCCACGAAAGCTTTAAATCTAGAATTGCTTGGGGAGGCTTTCATCTAACAGTGGATAGACAATGGGTGATGATGATAATGACCTCCCCCACCCTCCTCCAACCGCCCCAACAATTGTCCAGTCCCAGCACCAACCAACACATCCACCACAACCTCCACCACAACCGCCACCACCACCATCACGGCGCTCCAATATCCATACACATCAACCACACTCAATAATCACCAACAACACGACAGCTCCCTAGTCTATTCGAAGCGATCTAGGTGACATCTCCACGTTAGAGATGTCGAACATCACCAAAAAAACTAAACAAAACAAACATAACTTTACCAGGTAAGGCCCACTGAGATATACAGCTCTTTTTCAGAAGCGACCTGGCCACATACGATAGCCAAATGAAGTGGCTTTTCACGTGGATATTTAAAGCAGCCAAATACTTTAAACGCGTGCTGATGCTAAATGTGGAGGGAAACACCGGAGGACCCGGAGAAGAATCCACGCGACCACAGAGAGAGAGACACCGCAAACTCCAAATATACAGCTGGCGTCAGGGTCGGGATCCAACCCACCACCTCCTCCATACCAGGCGAGGTAGTTAACATCTCGATACAGCGGCGCCTACAGGAGCTACCCCTTCTACCCCCTTACCCTCAGACACCACCGGAACGCGTTCTGAATGATGATGATCATCAGCATCATCATCAGCAGCAGCATCGACAATAGCAGCAGCAGCACAATCATCACAATATCAAACAGTCCTGTATCATCATCACCACCATATTCAGCACCACGGACAGCAGCTGAATTATGGCTACGTTACGAATCTCAAAAGCACCACTCACGGACGAGGGAGTGTGAGCGAGTGAGTGGCGGTTCGATTACTTGCCCCGATTCTGGGTCGTGTTTCGGATTACATTATAAGTTATTGTATATACTACACGAATAAAGAACTCGATACTATGCAACGGAAAATAATAGACAACTGTCATTTGACTACTCTTCTCGCAACGGCCCTGTGCTCGGAGCACGAAAATTAAAATGTTTTTTTTACGTAATAATAAAATGTCAAGATAATATGTGTAGCGAGGGGTTTCCTCCCCCCCCCCCCTCGTTATGTTCTTTAGGATTTAAAGAAGATTCTACTGAATAGAATTGCATTAATAGGAGCTCGACTTGAAATGTTTAAAGCCATTTTTCATTCACCGCATAGTCTTCGGCATTCGTTACCACCACTTCTGCGGTGCCCCTATCCATTGGACACTTGCCAGACGCCTTCTTCGGCCGCCTGAACTCAATTCAATCTTAATTTGGTACGCGGAACGTCTCGTGTAGCCAGCTACTCGGCTGGAGCCTCGGTTCAACAATTCGCAGCAGCAGCAGCCACTTACAACGGAGTTATCGTTTGGGGGTGGAAATTAGCCCGCCAGCAGCCAGCCGGGAAACTCGAGGCGTAGATCTATTTTATTGTTTGATAGGACGTTTGATTTGTGTTGTTGTTGTTGTTGTGGCGGTGATGGTGGTGGTTCACGTTGTGTTGAATCAGAAACGGAATTCCAAACTTGCCAAAGCTAGGCAAAGGTTTGGGTTGGATGGGAGGCGGAGTTGTGGAGGTGTGGAGGGGCTGGGGGGGTGGGGATAGTGGAGGCTACCCGAGATCAATTCTCGCTCGCAGTCACCACCAGTGACGATTGTCTCAACCAATTCCTTGGCCTCCCCTAGGTCGACTCAGCCTCAAATTAGTGACAGGATCAGGTGTGTAAACATCTCCACTGCGGAGAGAAAGGCGGCCCGGCGTGGTGCTGGCCAGCCACTCCCTAGTGTGCCGTGCCGGCCTTCATAGGTGTTGCTCGCTAACAGCACTTGCCCCAATTGTATATTGAGGTTATACGGGGGAACTTTGTCTTTGTGGAGGGGCAGTGGAGGGGAGTGGGCGAGTCGGGGGAGAACGGTCCAGAAAATCAAGCTTTCTAAATCGGGCGCTACATTAATAAAACAAAGCATTCTATATTTTCCCCCTGGTTAATTTCAATAAAATACAATCTTCTGGGTCTCAAGGAGAGGGGGAGAGGGGGAGAGGGGGGAGGGTGCAAAAGCCCCTATTGCCCCCCCCCCCCCCACTCTTCCTCCCAACTGAATCCCCCATTGCTGATTGTAGCAGCCTCCAGCTGTAGCGATAATTCTTGCTGGGAGATGATGATGGTGGTGGTGGAGCTGCTGCTGGTTGTGGTGCTGGTGGTGGCTCTGCTGGTGCTGGTGGTGCTGGTGGTGGCAGTGGTGGTGGTACTGGTAGTGGCAGTGGTGGTAGTGCTGGTGGTGCTGGTGGTGCTGATGGTACTAGTGGTGATGCTGGTAGTGCTGGTGGTGGTGCTGGTAGTGGTGGTGCTGGTAGTGGTGGTGGTGGTGCTGGTAATGCTGGTAGTGCTGGTAGTGGTGGTGCTGGTGGTACTAGTGGTGGTGCTGGTGGTGGTGCTGGTGCTGCTGGTGGTGGTGCTGGTGGTGGTGCTGGTGGTGGTGCTGGTGGTACTAGTGGTGGTGCTGGCAGTGGTGATGCTGGGGGTGGTGCTGCTGGTGGTGGTGCTAGTGGTGGTGCTGGTGGTACTAGTGGTGGTGCTGGCAGTGGTGATGCTGGGGGTGGTGCTGGTGGTGGTGCTGGTGGTACTAGTGGTGGTGCTGGCAGTGGTGCTGGCAGTGGTGATGCTGGTGGTGCTGGTGGTACTAGTGGTGGTGCTGGTGGTACTAGTGGTGGTGCTGGCACTGGTGCTGGCAGTGGTGATGCTGGTGGTGCTGGTGGTACTAGTGGTGGTGCTGGCAGTGGTGATGCTGGGGGTGGTGATGCTGGGGGTGAGTTATCCCCTCTGACACATTTCGCCGGCCCCCTCCATTCGCGGGCCCCTCCACCACCTCCTTAAAAGCCATTTCCCCGCCTGTCACCACCACTCGCTATCCCCGCGGCTCCTGGCGCGCGAGGGTTCTGCGATCCAGCGCTTAGGCGGCAAAGGGTTCGTGGTAAAGGCTGCACCACGGGGCTGGGGGGAGGGAGGGCTTCAACCCCCTCCCTCGCTCCCCTCCTCCTCCTAGGGGTGGTGGTGGTGGTGGCGGGTGGGGGTCACTCAATATCCTCCCCGTCGCTACAAATCCCTGTGGACAGAGAGCGGTAGAAAGCGAACGCCTTAATTTTAATGGACCTTGCACGCTGAGCAAGGGGTTAAGCCCTGCCTGGATAGTGCTTCGTACGCGTGGGCGACCACAGCACCGTGCATAACCGGTTGCTATAGGTTGCTTCGGGGCTACTGAGTGGGCAGCAGAGGGGTGGTGGGCTGGCATGCGCCCACACCCTCCCCCCATGCTCTCCGACTTCCTTCACCAGCCCACGCAGGACCGGCCTGGTGGAGCACGGTCATTAAAATAACAAAAAAATACAAAGATCACCCGCTTAGCCTAAGCGCACTCTTGGGGCGAGTGCTGTTTAGTGAGTCGCACCTGTGAAGGTCGCCACAGCACGCGAGGGGGCGGGGTGCCCAGCGCCACGCTCGGCCGCCTTCGCCTCCCGAGTGGCGATCTTCAACTGCACACACCACGCCAATTTATTCATTATTTTGAGGCTGAGCCGACCTGGAGGGGGGTGGGAGGGGAGAGAGACTCAGGACCTGCTCAGATATTCGCCACCGGCGTTCGTGGCCGTGAGCGGGAATCGAACTCGGGCTAAGCCGGGTTCGCAGTGAACCACTGCTTTATCGCCTCCGGCGTACATGTAACGAGCAACCTGTGCATGATCCAGACACTCACAATCGCGCTCTCCTCCACTACTTCTCCACCTCCCCCAGCAATCCACCCTCCCCCTCTCCTCCTCCATGCCCCCCCCCCTCCCTTTCCCCCGGAATATTCAGATATCTCATAGCGCGCGGTAATCATGATGGCTACAATTAAGATGCTAATGATGCATCTGAACAATGGCAGCCCCTTAATTAGACATCGCATCGAGCGAAACAGATGGGAAATCTGGACGCGAGCTTCTATAACCACTATCCTCCTCCTCCCCCCCTCCCCCTCTTGCATCCTCATTATCCCATTGCCGCCACCACCGATAACTCCAACAACAGCAGAGTTTCCCACTGAATTGCAACGTCACTGGCTACGTTCGGTGCCAGGCTAGCTACACTTTGAGGGTAGAGTGAACTGGAGGGTGGGGGGGCATGAACTGTGTGGAGGAGCTCTAGCCGAGGGGGTATGGACACGGGGTAGGCTGTAGTGTAGCTGTGTGGAGGAGCTGTAGCCGAGGGGGGTATGGACACGGGGTAGGCTGTAGTGTAGCTGTGTGGAGGAGCTCTAGCCGAGGGGGTATGGACACGGGGTAGGCTGTAGTGTAGCTGTGTGGAGGAGCTGTAGCCGAGGGGGGTATGGACACGGGGTAGGCTGTAGTGTAGCTGTGTGGAGGAGCTGTAGCCAAGGGGGTATGGACACGGGGTAGGCTGTAGTGTAGCTGTGTGGAGGAGCTGTAGCCAAGGGGCGGGACACCTGATCGGCCGAGCGTTATTTTGCCAATTATTTCAGCCTGTAACCAGATTACGCGTTAATCCGACGGCTGTCACCAAATCTCGAAAGCTCAGCGGGGTGTGAAAAACAACGGACTTACCGCGTCAGTAATTCGGAGGTACAGAAGCAGACATTCCCAAACTCAGCCCAGAGGGCCCAGCGTGGACCGGCTAAACACGTCGCCACGGTGGCTGGGAGATGTTAACTACCTCGCCTGGAATACAGCACGTTCATTGGTTCGATCCCGATCCTGACGCCTGTTGTATATTTGGAGTTTGCCTGTCTCTCTCCCCGTGTTTTCGTGGAATTTTCTCCGCGTCCTCCGGTTGTTTTTTCCCTCCAAGTTTAGAATATACATCACAGCGTTTCGAGTTTTTGGCTGCTATAAAATGTCCACGTGATGATAAGCCATTTCGTTGCGCTAACATTTGTCATAACCAGGTCGCTTCTGAAAAAGAGCTAGTGCATAGCTCAGTGGGGGGCTTACCTGGTAAAATAAAA
Source organism: Petromyzon marinus (assembly GCF_048934315.1). Classification (NCBI taxonomy): domain Eukaryota; kingdom Metazoa; phylum Chordata; class Hyperoartia; order Petromyzontiformes; family Petromyzontidae; genus Petromyzon; species Petromyzon marinus. Next base: position 6,881,187 of record NC_133711.1, on the reverse strand, counting down.
TTCAAAAAATAGTTTAGTTTTAGTTTAATCTGTGACGACTCACTGCTGCCCGCAGTGCCGGATTAAGTTAGTGCGGGGCCTGTAGCATAATGTCAGAAAGGGACCCTACATAAATAAAAACACGTAAATATTAAAACACGAATTGTTAACTTGCATAGTAATGTAATTGTATTTTTTCATTTGCTATACAGGCAGATAATATGACAGATCGCTAACCTTAAACACCCAGTCGTCCGTAAAAGTTGAAGGCGGTTTAGTACTATAGTAATAGAGCAAGTGCAGAATCACTGAACCCGAATTGATAGCTTGACAGCATTTAGCGCGGGGCACTTGAAAGTGCGGGGCCCGTAGCTACTACATATGTAGCTACTACTTCATGTGGAGCTACTACTTCATGTGTAGCTACTACACATGTAGCTACTACTTCATGTGTAGCTACTACACATGTAGCTACTACTTCATGTGTAGCTACTACACATGTAGCTACTACTTCATGTGTAGCTACTACACATGTAGCTACTACTTCATGTGGAGCTACTACACATGTAGCTACTACTTCATGTGTAGCTACTACACATGTAGCTACTACGCATGTAGCTACTAGACGTGTAGCTACTACACGTGTAGCTACTACACATGTAGCTGCTACACATGTAGCTGCTACACATGTAGCTGCTACACATGTAGTTACTACACATGTAGTTAGTACACATGTAGCTACTACACATGTAGCTACTACACATGTAGCTACTACACATGTAGTTACTACACATGTAGCTACTACACATGTAGCTACTACACATGTAGTTACTACACGTGTAGTAGCTACTACACATGCAGCTACTACACATGTAGCTGCTACACATGTAGCTGCTACACGTGCAGCTAGTACACGTGCAGCTACTACACGCATAGCTGCTACATATGGTGCAGCTACATATATGTAGCTACTACAACATATGTAGCTGCTACATATGTAGCTACTTTTGCAACTAGGGTAATCCGCCACTGGCTGCCCGTCAACAAGAAGGCTGAGACCCCGCAGAAAGGCACACGGCAGGATAAGGAGATGCGGGCATGTGCCTGGACATGAGCGACCACAATCCGTGTCATCGGTTACCGCTGTGGTGATTCTACGACGTTGTACTGTACTGCACCTGCTTCTATGGTCCCCCGTCTGCCGGTGCCCGCGCTTCCACCTACCTGCGCTGAAACAGCGCGGTGAAGTGCGTGGTGGACTGACGTTAGTCCCGTTGCATGCACAACAGATCGACGTTTCGGGTGACCAGCCATGGTGGGGGGTTTTATTTTTCCCATAGCAAAAAAAATGGAATGCTTATAGCACTCCCGGAATGCTGTAATGCGCCCATTTACGTCTTCCCCATTTTCACGTCGTCTCGCAAATACGTAGTCACGTGACGATTAGCACCTGCACCCGATTTACGTCGCCCCAACCCCCCACACTCACGTCGCAGACATCATCGCCCGGTCCCGTCTCGCTTTCCGTCGCCTCTCAGCCTCCGCTACCACCACCCCACCCTGCCATTTCCCGAAATTGCACCGCAGGCATTGACAGACTTTCGGAGCAAGTGCTGTTAGCGAGCAATTATAGATGCCGGCACGGCACACGAGCGGGGTGGGTGGTCAGCACCACGCTCGACCGCCTTTGTCTCCCCAGTGGCGATGTTTACACACCGCGCCAGGTACTCATTTGAGGCTGAGTCGACCTAGGAGAGGAGGCTCAGAACCGGTTCCGATAATCACTGCTGGTGTTGGCCGAGAGTTTGAATCGCGCGCTAACCGCTACACCACCGCTCCCACACACACACGCACACACTCGCAGGGTCACATCACTCCCCATGAGCCGCTCGGGTATATGGAGGTCATTATCCAACAGTGGATTGACGCCACGGTGTATAGAGCTGCTATGTGGGTCGCGTCGCTGTAGGGAAATGGCCTTAAAAGCACACACACAGAGAGAGAGAGAGCAATGAGCAGAAAGCATTTCGCTTCCTCGCCTCGATCCCTTCCCTTCTTGTGACAGGTGGGAGGTGGATTGTTTGGTGGGGAGTTGGTGGGTGGGTGGGTGGGTGAGGTGATGGGGGTGTGGAGGGGGGGGGTGCTGAGGGGAAGGGGGCGAGTGAGAGTGGGCAGGATGGAGGAGGGAAGGGGAACGGAGGGATGATGCGGTGGATGCATTTGTGTGCGTGCACCGGTCACGGCCATCTGAACCGGTCCTGGGCCTCCGCTAAGTCGACTCAGCCTCAAATGAGTACCTGCTGCGGTGTGTAAACATCAACCCTGGGGAGACAAAGGCGGCCGGGCGTGGTGCTGACCACCCACCACCCTCGTGTACCGTGCCGGCTTGCAAAGTTGCTCGCTAACAGCACTTGCCCCGACAGTCTGCCGAAGGCTACAAGGGGGTCTGTGTTTGTGTGTGTGTGTGCGTAGTGCGGTGCCGTATGTCTCGCTAAATAACTCTCACCTCCTCCCTCGTGCCAGGTGGCAGCACTCCGTGTCTCCGCCCTGGTGTTGTGAACAATGCTATAGGGTGGGGGAAGGATGATGCTAATGGTCCCTCTTGCCTCAAGGCGCTCACGACCGCAGCAGTTGCCAACGAGGGGGCGCGGGGGGGGGGGGCTCTGGATGGGCACGGGGGGCTGGTAACCCCCTCCACCGTCAACTAATTTACCAGATGAAGAAAAAAACACAGAATATAAAATACCAAACTATTCTTGTTCCCTGAGGCCCTGATCGGTGGGGGGGGGGGGGGGGGGGGGGAACGGGAGCCTTTGATATGTCCTGGCCAAGTCCCACTTGGCCCAGCCAGGAGACCGAACCCGTCATCCCGCAGGGGTTCCTCCAAAAGCGGGATAAGACCACTGTGGCGTGGGTCACGTGGAGGATAGGCTGCCATTCCTTTTGTCGGGAGCCAGATAGGTACTGCCTGGACCTATTGCGGAATACAGGAGGTCCGGTGGGCAGCTTCTGGCTACAGTCCCTACCAGGGTTAGAAAGTCCTCAAAGTGGTGGCGGGAAACTGCCAAGCAACGTGGAGTGGCTGTTTGTATGAACGCTAGCATGGAGGGGATGTGGGAGCAGGAAGGTGAGCTGTGAGTGCCGAGCAATTGTGGGGCTCGTCTCCTCATCAGCACAAGGCGAGGAATGGTGGTGACTAGCTCATGCCCCAACCGCGTATGGACATCAGCGGAGGGATGCAGGCAAAGCTGACGAGTCAGATGCACTGCCTGATTAAGCTAGTGCGGGGCCTGTAGCGTATGTTATTAAATGGCTCCTAAATAAATAAAAAGCATGAATATTAAAACACACAAATATTTTACTTGCATAGTAAAGTAATTGTATTTTTTTGTATTTGCTATACAGCCAGATACGACAAATTGCTAACCTTAAATACCCAGTCGTTCATAAAAAAAAATTTGAAGGCAGTATAGTACTAAAGTAATAGAGCAAGTGCAGAATCGCTGAACCAGGATTGATAGCTTGTAAGCATTTAGTGCGGGGCCCTTGAAAGTGCGGGGCCCGTAGAATATGTAGCTACTTTGCTCCTAGGGTAATCTGGCACTGGTTAGATGCCTTCTCTGAACCCCTGTTCCAGGTGCTAGCTAAAGTGGCCCCGTGGGATACCTCGCTCGGTGAATGTAATGCCCGAGTGGGTGATGATGCATGCAATTGGGCCAGGGCGATGTGAAGGCAATCACCAGATCAGCTCAATCGCAACGGTCGGACGCTGCTGGACGTCCGTCCTGCCCATGGGCTTGCAATCACCAACAAGGCTGTTCTGCCATCGGTACATCCACACAATTGCATAGACGCACGCCGGGTCCGAGCAAGGACATCGTGCTGAATTATATCGTGACGGAAACAGCGAACGTGGGTTCCACGTCACTGATGCCAGGACTTACTGTGGCAGCCGATGTGCCCAATGAATCGTCAGCCGGTCATCTGTAAGGTACTCCTGCCGATCTTTCCGCCACTGCAGTGGTGCGCATCCTCCAAGGACCCCATCGAATCTTCGTGGAGCTTTGTGGCACTTTGACAAGATGAGCTGTGGTCGTGGCTTGGCCGAGAAGATTGTGCAATCAAAAAAATAATCTTTAATTCTATCTTGGGCGAAGGGGGGTCAGGCGAAAACTCGATAAGGTCAGATATAGCATGATGGGGCAACGTCCGGTTGTCCCGGCTGGGACCACAGTGCCTCAAACGTTAGAGGAAGTACCGACCCTTGTGAGTGGCTGGCCCGATGTGCCATCGGTTTGAGGAACTGCCCAAAGAGCAATGCCAGAAAACTAAAAAAAAACTATTAAACTATTTTATTATTTTTCCAGGTAAGGCCCACTGAGCAACACATCTCATTTTTCAGAAGGGACATGGCCACAAATGATAGCAAAACTAAAGGGCCTTAACATCACGCGAAAGTATATCACAGCCGAAATGCTCTAAACGCACGTTGATTCTAAATATGGAGGGAAAAACTAAAGGACCCGGAGAAGAATCCACGCGACCACGGGCAGAGCACGCAAACTGCAAACACGTCAGGGTCGGGATCCAACCCATGTCCTTTTGTATACCAGGCGGGGTAATTAACATCTCGACAGATCCTGGGACCAAGGGCAAAGTTTCGGAGCATGGGGCAACTCACACCATGCCCCCCCCCACTCCCCTCGAGATGGACGGACAGTTACAAAAACAACAGAGGAAAGACTCCTTTCTGTCTGTCCTCGGAGACGTTCGTCGACAGGGCAACCCCGAGCGTGGGATGCGGGGCCCTGGACAAATCACGGCCGACGCCTTCGAACCAAACCGGAAGTATTTCGTCTGATCACACCAGTGACGGCCCCCGCCTCACCCCTTCCCCCCCCCACCCCCCCAAAGCGCGGGGCCCGGGACGGTCACCTCGGTTCGCTGTACCCCTTGGGACGGCTCTGCTTGTGGTAACTCCAGTGGTGGTGGGGGTGGGGGGGGGGGGGGCACTGTGACATGGACATTATGAACCCGCCGGGACAAGTCCATGCTGAGTCAAGACATCGGGCGGCTTTGAATATGTCAATCTGTGCATGGTAACCCCTTTTGACGAGGGGTTAATTAATCTGCGTGACCCTGCAGCCTGGTTAAGTAAAGGTTGGGCGAACCGGGCCGAGACGCGTGTGTGACTGTGAATGCGCGCGCTCGCATTAGCGCGTGTGCACGCTTTCCCCTTGCCGAGGAGACTTTCAAATACGCCAACCAAGGTCCCACCACCACCACCAGCAGCACCACCACCGCCACCCAGTGGAGCCTCTCACAGACTGGAGGGGCAAGTGCTGTCAGCGAGCACCGACGAAGGCCGGAACAGCGACACGGGCGGGTCACGTGGCCAGCATGACGCCCGGCATCCTCTTGTCACCCCGGTAGCGGCGTTCACGCGCCGCGCCGTGTGCCGATTTGAGGCTGAGTCGACGTAGGTGAGGCCCAGGACCGGTTCAGGTAAGCGTCAGGGCTGTTTTTGCTCGAGAGCGGGAATCGAACTCTGGTCGCAAGAGTTTCGTACGGTGCCACATCGCACTCACCGCTACGGCAACACCTGCGCCATTCGCCACGACGTGAAGGCGACGTCATCACGGCGCCTGTGCCAGGCTAGGTGCACTTTGAGGCTACCACGTGAAGTGTCGAAGGCTCGCTGACACGGAGGAGGTCTCGGTACAGAACCTGCAGGTGCCATGGGTTGGCTGACTGAGATGACCGGCAGATACCGCCGAATGTGCCAACAACTTGCCGCACTTTAACCGCCCGGCGCTCCGCTCGTTGTTGTGAGCGTCGCTTCTCTTGCCCTCCGTTGTTGCTGGAGGGCGACTGCCTCCAACTGCCCAGTGGCAGCGTCCTTCACGAGCCTCCTCCATCGTGTGTGGTACAGGCTGTGTGTGTGTGTGTGCGGGCCGTGTTGGAGTGAGTTTGGGATGTGTATGTAGATGGATCGGTGCGCGAGAGGGGCTTAGTAACCCCTCCGCCGGGCACTTTTTGTAACAAGCACCACGGTGCAAACACCAAAATGTTCCCGTGCCACCGTTCCCCACAACAAAGACAAAGATTCCCTTGTATAACCTTAACAGTCTGTTGGGGCAAGTGCTGTTAGCGAGCACCTATGAAGGCCGGAACGGCACACGAGGGGGTGGGTGGCCAGCATCTCGCCACGGCCGCCTTTGTCTCCCCAGTGGCGATGATGATTTTACAAACCCGCACACTTTCTCATTTGAAGCTAGAGTCGACCTAGAAGAGGCACAGGACCGGTTCAGATAATCGTCACTGGTGCTGGCCGTGAGCGGCAATCGAACTTCGGGCCGCCGGAGTCATTGGGCAGCGCGCTACCAACTACACTACCGCTCCCCGCTACTCGCTCCCCACGCACACATCAACACACAGAACCTCAGCCCCGTCTCTGTCCACTGCAAGAGGGCATCTCGCGGTGAAGACACAAGTGAATGACAAACGCAGGGGTGTCACCAGGTATAAAATATCCAACGGCCCTCGAAGTCTCCGATTAAGTAACTTGCAGTGACGGATCGAATGAAGTCGCTGGCCGTGGTTTGACCACTCGCGTGTTGTAAGTATTAAACTCTGTTTTTTTTTTAAACAACGAACAAACGATTTAAAGCTTTCGTGACTGCAATGATTCATCTTCTTTGGTTCTTTCGGTAAAGTCACGTAGAATGAGAATAAAATAATAAATTGATAAAATAAAATAACACAATAATATTCTCACGACGTTTCGGCCACAACACAAGCGGCCTTCATCAGGTGAAGGGACGAGACTGTCTGGTAAGGCCCACTGAGCTATATAGATCTGTTTTTGTGAAGCGACTTGGGCACAAAGAGCCGCTAAAACACGTCTTATCATCACGTGCAAATTGATAGTAGCCAAATGCTCTTCACGCTTAAATGCGGCCGAAACGTCGTGAGAATATTATTGTGTTATTTTATTTTATCAATTTATTATTTTATTCTCATTCTACGTGACTTTACCGAAAGAACCAAAGAAGAAGAAAACGAACAAACGATTTTTTATTTTACCAGATAAGACCCCACCGAGTTATGTAGCTCTTTTTTTAGAAGCGAAATGGCTATCACAAATGGTAGCTCTCAACGAAGTGGTCTTATAATCATCATGATCGTCATTGTCACGTGGAACATTTAGAGTAGCCAAATTGTCTAAACGCGTCATGTTGATTCGAAATGCGGAGGGGAAAAAAACCGGGGGACCCGGGGAAAAATCCACGCGACCACGTGGAGAGAGACACGCAAACTCCAAATTTACAGCAGGCGTCAGGGTTGAGATCGAATCCACGACCTCCTGTGTACCAGGCGAGGGAGTTAACATCTCCTAGCCACCCCTGGCGAGAAAGCGCTGCGCATGTAATCCAGAAGAGGAGAAGGCAGCGATCGGTGCGGACTCGTGTCCAGGATCGGATAAACAACTTGGAGGTTCGGAATATAAACCATGGCAAGGCAAGCGTCGGAAGATGTGATCGGAGAACGAAGTTTGTGATGGATGGGACACGTGAACACGGCGGGGGGAGGAGGGATGTGAAGAGAGTGGTGACGTAAAATAAGGGAGGCATTGAGCTCTATGCATTCACGTCGAACTTATTTCGCACCGCACGTAGCCAACCGCGCTAATCGGAAGTGCAGGTTGTTTTATAGGGAGGGAGGGAGGGAGGCAGGCAGAGAGAGAGAGAGGACGTGTTCACGCAGAGCTCCTCGCCTTACCTCGACAACTGTATTTTCTTCAACTTTTTTCTTGGGATTTATTTTTCACCAACAGTAAGTGTCTTGCTTGATACACATTTGTGGTGAGTTGTTTGTTTCTTTCTGTGTTCTTTTCAGTTTATTTTTTTTCCACTGTTCACGGCACGGCTGCAGTGTATTGGTCTTGCTTCTCCGCACGTTCCCCCCACTTTAATTTGATGGTTGACTTCGTAATTACGCTTTTTTGTTTTTTTTTCTCTTGTAAAATACTGTGGACTAGAACACGTTCTGCCTTCTCTCCAGGGGAGCTTTGCGTTAATGGCAGAAATAGTATTAAGAGGTGGTCAATAACACAGGATAGACTATTTTAATATCATTATTTTAATTTATTTTTGATATTTTTTTCCCTTGCTCTTGAAAAACAGAGGCTTTGTTTAGTAGTCGTGTGTGTGACATATCCCACACACGTGAAAAATGTCCACCTGACCCATAACAACAAGGTATACAAAAGCTACCGCGCCTACGCAAGGCCAGTCTCTGGGGCCTGCCAGGCGCCAGCAGCAGCAGCTGGTGCCTCCACGCGTGGCTGGAATCCGCTGCCCGGTGGCCACCGATGTCCCGATCGACGTCTATGTGGAAGCGCTGGGCGCCATCCTACCTAAAGGCTCAATGATATGCGCCTCCAAGATGAGCGGAAAGGTGATTCTCTTCATGGAGTCTGAACAGATGGCGAACGACGCCATGGAGAAGGGGCTTGACTGTTAACGATTGACACCTCACCTTGCAGCCACTCTCATCGTCATCGGTACGCGTGATCGTATCCAACGTCCCCCCCCTACATTCCAGGTGAAGACATCCAAGATAACCTGGCTAAGTTGGGCACGCTGAACTCCAACCTACAGCGTGTGCCTCTCGGCTGCAAAAATCTCGCATGTGTTGTCTTTAGAAGGCAGGGGGTCTACATGCTGGTGCCCAATTGGCAGCTTGAGGAGGGCTCCTTTACGGCCATATATGGAGGAAGGGCCCACAGGCTGTTTTACTGCAGGGATGTACTGAAATTAAACCTATGCAGAGGGGCATATTAAAAAAAACACTGCCCGAAGATGGCAAATGCCCAATCCAACAGCGAGGGGACTGTCAAAAAGGGTGATAAAGAAACACACCCAACAAGTGATTCAGGAGAGAGCCCCTCACCACAGAGCTCACGCGAAATGGCAGTAGACCCCGCTCCAACTCAAGCTACTGCCATGGAGACTGAGGCTCAGCCAGCCACCCAGCCGTCATTGACAGCCGGACCTCATGAAGAGAAAATGTATGGAGGAGTCAGCTTCATTATCTCCAGAGTCAAGTAGGTATGAAGTTGGTCCTTTTAAAGATCTCCCAGATTTGGAGTCGGACATCGCAGCCATGCCTGGGGGAGATACGGAGAGCACTTGTGGCAAAGACGGGCGGGTCTTCGCCATCCCAGATGCCCCTAGAGGTGGGACACACACAGGGAAGACACCCCGTGCAGGAACCAAGACCAAGCACAGGACACCTGCTGAAAGTCTGAAACTTGAAATAGAAGCGGGGAGAAACGCAATCTATGAAGTGGCAAAGGAAACAAGTGAAGAGGGTCGCACTTCAGACCTCGACAATGCACCCAGTGGAGTGGCCGAGGGCTCCCAGGAAACGCGAGCACCCGAGAGCACAGAGGAGCCCAAACAGGACCCAACTGACCAAACTGCGGTGGGTGACCAAGACGAGGACGGTGGAAGGCCGTTAATTGGACGTGGCAAGCGGCATCACCCAATAAAGCACCGACAGAGGATACCATGACGACTGAGAATCCTCAAAGCCTCAGAGCTGAGGAGGGAAGACAAGAAGAGAAAGTGGAAGATACCCTCAGCACAGAAAGTGGGGTGAGCCCGAAATCTGCTGAGCTGACTTAAGTGGCATCAATATTCTCACAGTCGGAGCTATACAACTTTTTAGATGAAGTGCATGGCTCAAAAGATAAAAGTGACTGCAGCTCTGTCAACGTGGCAAAATGTGGAGGCAATTAGAACCTCCCTACTCCATGTTGAGCAGAACTTCAAGAGACAGGGAAAGTCATCATCTGGAAAGGAAAGGAAAATGATCAGGTACTTCCTGAGCCAAATAACTATGTGGAAAGAAAACACACCTGGCAACAACTCCACTTACACATAATGCTGCGAATAGCCACAATTAATATAAATGGGTGTAGAGGTGCACTCAAGATACACTTTGTGCTGTCTCTTGCAAAAAAAACACAGCCTCGGTGCTTTTTGTGCTGGAGACGCATCTTGCAACCAGCGAGGAAAAGGAATAGGAAACAGAATGGAAAGGTGATTTGTTTTTCAGTCACCTTTCTCAGTATTCTTCAGGGGTGGCAACGTTATTTGCACCAGGGTTCACACCCACCATAGTTAACCAACTTGAGGTAGTAATGTAACAAGTTCACAACAATCGAACTTAATTACATTTCTGTCCACCTCATCAACATCTATACACCCGTCAATGATGCAGACAAAACATTTGTTTTCATTGCGTCACAGAACTATCTTAAAAACATCCCAAAATGACGAGTGTCTGATTTTGGGAGGAGATTTCAACTGTATGCTGGATGTCCTCGACCGCACTGGCACTTGAGCAGCGCAAAAGCGGTGTCCTTGAAAACCTTGCGGCATGTGCTCGGCACGTATAAAGGTTTCACCTTTATATAAAAAAAACTCGAGCTGACAGGACACTGTCGTAGTCAAGGATTGACAGTTTTTACATCTAAAAAGACCTTGAAATAGTGCAATGTTATCCAGTTTTCAGGCTGCACCACCGGCCGATCATCACCTTATACTACTTTAAATGAAAATACGAGGAGTCCCAGGGGAATCGGCATACTGGCATTTCAATAATGCCCTTTTGCTATACACCACCTTCACTAATCTTTTTGGGGTATTCTGAGTGGAGTTGCAGGGAAAGAAAGATCGGTTTAATATCCTAGCACAATGGTGGGACATAAGGAAAGTACACATCAAAAACTGTGTATGCCTGGGGAAACAAACATTTACCAATAAATTTGTGAGCTGGAGAACAGGGTCCATAATTTGGAGCAAAGGCAGAAGATTAGGGACAATCTAGGCCTACTACAGGAATAATTGGAGACCCTAGAATATCTAAAAGGGTTGCAGACAGAAAAGGCAAAAGGGGTATTTGTACGCTCTCGTTAGAAAGTTACCCTTGATATGGACTCTAGCTCGACACTTTTCTTCTCATTAGGGAAGCAGAATGGGAGACGCAAAGCCATGGAGCATTTATTTGATGACAAGGGGGTCCTTCTTTCAAGGAATAATCAAATAGCTTCAACAGTAGCACAGTACTATATAAATCTCTTTTCTCCAGAGCATATATCCACAGTGGCCCAAAATGAAATCTGGAAGGACCTCTGCCTACTTTGGGTGAAGAAGACAGGGATCTTCTATAAGAAGAGGTCAAACAAAGTGACCTAGACATGGCAGTAAGTGCCCTGGCCAGGAACAAATCCCCAGGGATTGATGGGCTGCAAGGGAGTTTTATTGCCATTTTTGGCACTCCATACGGAAGGATTAAATATCTGTTCTAGATGAAGCAGTGGAGACCAAAGTGATGCCTCAGTCGTGGAGGAGAGCCGTGCTCTCACTGATTCCAAAAAAGGATGACCTCAGACACCTGAAAAATTGACTAAGATTCTCACGAAAGCTGTGTCTGCAAGGCTTAAGAGGGTGTTGGCTCTGGTTATTGGCAATTACCAGGCATACACTGTTCCAGGGAGGGCCATCCATGATGGGATTTTCCTCGTCAGAGATTTGATCACTCTGTCTGAGCATTTGGAATTTCCACTTGCCTTTATCTCCCTTGATCAAGAGAACGCCTTTGACAGGGTTGATCACCAGTATCTTCTTGGCACTCGATAAAGCTTTTCGTTTTGGGACTCGCTTCATATGATTGCTGTACAACATGGCCCAGAATGAGAGTGACTCTCACAGCGTATTCCTATGACATTCTCCTGTTTTTACGAAGCTTTGACGACATCGAATGGCTGAAAAAGTGCCAAGATGTTTACTCTCATGCGTCCTCCTCCAAGATGAACTGGAAGAAGTGCAGTGGGCTACTTGTGGGGAAGTGGGACGAAGCCCAGTTCCCTGAGTTGGCCAAAACAATAACGGTGAAGTAGAGAGTGTCTTCACCATCTCGGCGTGCTCCTGGGCCCTTGAGATAAACCGTTGCAACAAAAAAAATGGGATTTATTGGAAGAGAAGGTGAGGAAACGACTGGAGCCTTGGGAGCGCCTGTGCAAATCTCTCACGCTCGGAGGGAAAACCCTGGTGGTAAAACCAATTGATTACATCCATCTCGTGGCACCGCTTCTTTTCCCTCACTCTGCCTGCATACCTGACAGCCAAACTTCAGATAATGATAGCTGCCTTCTTCTGGTCACAAAGGAAGCACCGAGTGGCTGTTGGCATCTTGGCCTTGCCACTGTGGGAGGGTGGGCACGGTCTGGTCTATGTACGGCGCTAACTCTCTACCTTTAGCCTACAAGTCGTACAGACGTTTCTCTACACAGCCCCAAATGTGGTGTTCCACAGGATTTTTTTTTTAATAAATAACCTGGGGGGCTTTCAGTGCAGCAAGCAGCTTTTCTTTATAGACATTACAGGGATTCTACTCACGCAGATTCCCCACTTCTACAGGAGTGTCCTACATACTTGGGGTTTCCTTGTCACTGCCTGAATGAATAAACCCCGGTCAGCATCGGAATTAGCTCACGAGCCGCTGTTACGGAACCCCAACATAGCACTACCTTATCTTGTGGTCCCTGCCATGGAGAAACGCATGGTAGACGCACGTCTCACGAGGGTTGGCGATTTGGTGAAACCAGGCACGGAGGGACAGTGGCTTCTCCCTACCGAGATAGCTGCAATGGCCGGAATGCACTCGGTGAGACTCGCTGCAAAACTCGTCAATGAAGTGCGATGGTCTTGCTCAACAGCAGTGGGGAGCGCGCCTGCTGTGACTGCTGGTGACGAGTCGGCTAGCGGTGGCCCAGTGCCACCAACACTGAATGTGGTCCCAGCAAGGAAGCACACTCAACTCTCTTCTTCATAGAAGCACTGGGTACACATCTCAGGGAATGACCAGGATGGGTGCTTCTCAGATTTAGATCAGAGGAGGCTGTATACCCAAATGTTCAAATTCCACCATCAACAAATAATAACGTTACGCAAAGGCTACGCTGGGAGGGAGACGATGCCCTGCAGTGATCACGCGAGGCCTCATTGGGAGCTGTTTCACTCCAATACATCGTACAAGTGCCACGATGATCTGAGCTGGATCATTGCCCATGTGACTGTGACCACGAATTCATTTCTGGCACTTTTCAGAGAACACAAATCCGGAATGCGTATTCTGCGGTGAGCTCGAAACAGTGGCGCATCAATGCGTACACTGCAAAAGCCGAGACTCACTCGATAAGCTGCTACGAAATATCCTACGGAAATGTAATCTTAATTTCTCCCCCACGAATCTTATTTTTGGATATAAGGGGAACGAGATATAGAGGGGTTGACGAATTTCATCATGAACAATGCCAAACTGGCTATCTATAGGGCCAGAAAATGTGCAATTGAAGGAAGCGGCTTATCCAGAAACTGTCGCATCTTCAAGGCCCTGCCTGGTTTCTGCCAGAATTTGGCTGGAATTTCGGTACGGTCAGTTGACGGGGGGGGGGGGTGTCGCATCTTTCTTGACACGTTGGACGACCGAGGGTGCTTTGTCTAACGTGACGAATGCAGGGGATCTGGTAATGGGTTTTTGAAGGTTAATGTTACTTGTTGGTGTCTATGAACACAGTAGCACACAATGGGATTTATGTTACACGGGAAACCCGTGTGAAACCTTTCATTTAAAAAGAGGCACAAAAGCAAACATTAAAAGGAGGGAGGAATTTTATGGGAAGATGGAGGGATGCAAGCAAATGAGAGATGGGGAACGAGAGAGGATAGGGGAGATAATGCAATGATGTTGGTAGACTCAGGGAGGGAGAGATGGAGTGTGCGGGCAGAAGGGTGGGAGCGACTGATTGCGTTCTGAGAATGAGAAAGGTGGGTAGGGTGGGGGGGTGAGTTGGGAGATTGAGGGACAGAGGGGAGGGAGATGAAGAGGAGAGATGAGACACCCAGAGGGAGGGAGGGATTGGAGGGAGGGATTGGAGGGATGGGCGTGGTGGGGGGGGGGGAGGGGGTCTGGGGTTGAATCCGTGACCTCCCCTCTTCCCGGCTGCCTAATGCGCGCATAAGGGAGCAATTTTCCCCTCTTAAACCCCCCCCCCCCCCACCCGGTAAATTAATAAATAAAACACACTGGGGGTGGCAGTAAAGACCACGCACACAAGCACACGAACACACGCACGCACACGCGCGCATATATATAAACCAAATCCATTTGTGCTTTTTCACACAACAACCTCGCCTCGCATGCAACACCTCCCCTGGAATAACGCTGACCCGCTCCCTACACTTACCCTGTCCACAAATCAACTCGGCATTGAGTCGCTCAGACCTGCACTATGCTCAGCGCGGAATTAGACCCGAGACCCGTAAATGCATTTGTATGTACGCATGTACAACACTGAAGTAAGCGCTTTAAACATATATATGTCAAATATCTTCTGAGATAAAATGCCCTAGATACACATAGGGGTTGCTGTGAATACAGGTATCCCAAAAAATATTCCAAAACGTCATGGCGGACAGCAATAAACAGCATTAAATTGATATACAGGGTGGCGCAAAAGTCAGGATATGTAAGATATTGGGGTTATTTCATTTATTTTTAACACAACGTTCTGACTGACTTCCGTACACTTTTTTTATTTGCACCAATTAATTATCTTGTGGGACTTTGATTTAGGATTCATTTTGAAAATGCAGGCATACATTCATTGAACGTTCATCAATTACGTTCAGTCTCGATTCAGTCAATGTTATTTCCATTTGAATATATAGATTAATAATCATTCTTAACAGATAAAATATTTCATGCAAAGAACAAACAATTAACGTGTTTTAAATGGCAGTGTTAAAATGCGGTAAATATAAGTACTATTTTAAATTTCACAAGGTTTGGACCTCTGAGCACTGGAGCTCTATTTGAGAAGCCACAAATGATAGCTCAACGAAGTCGCTTACAGGTGGAAATGTACGGCAGCCAAACACTCTAAACGCACGTTTCTAAATGTGCAGTGAAAACTCGGGAAGACCTGGAGAAAGATCCACGTAAATTATGGGGAGAAAGAGAGACATTGCAAACTCCAAATATACAGCAGCGCACTCCATCACAGAGTAGCAGCACACCACGTTACAGAGTAGCAGCACACCACGTTACAGAGTAGCAGCACACCACGTTACAGAGTAGCAGCGCACCACGTCACAGTAGCAGCGCACCACGTCAGAGCAGCAGAGCACTACGTCACAGAGTAGCTGCATCCTACGTCACAGAGTAGCAGCGCACGACGTCACAGAGTAGCTGCACCCTACGTCACAGAGTAGCAGCGCACCACGTCACAGAGTAGCTGCACCCTACGTAACAGAGTAGCTGCACCCTACGTCACAGAGTAGCAGCGCACCACGTCACAGAGTAGCTGCACCCTACGTCATAGAGTAGCAGCGCACCACGTCAGAGTAGCTGCACGCTACGTCACAGAGTAGCTGCACCCTACGTCACAGAGTAGCAGCGCACCAAGTCACAGAGTAGCTGCACCCTACGTCACAGAGTAGCAGCGCACCACGTCACAGAGTAGCAGCGCATCACATCACAGAGTAACAGCGCACCACGTCACAGAGTAGCTGCACCCAACGTCACAGAGTAGCTGCACCCTACGTCACAGAGCTGCACCCTACGTCACAGAGTAGCTGCACCCTATGTCACAGAGTAGCAGCGCACTACGTCACAGAGTAGCAGCGTACACACGTCACAGTAGCTGCACCCTACGTCACAGAGTAGCTGCACCCTACGTCACAGAGTAGCAGCGCACCACGTCACAGAGCCGTGGTGTTTGGTGGGCAATGCAACCTGATGACTGCACCGAAGTCAACGCACCGGTGAGTGTGAATATACGAAAAATAAGAATAAGTTTTACCCGTTCTGGCACTAAAACAGGTGGATAAGATGTTCAAACGCCAATTAGAAACATTTTGCAAGGAATCAAGTCTGCATGAACCACACAGTACTTGTGGCGAGCATGCAAACACACCATGCTTCGATAATATCTGCATTGTCGTTGAAACGGATTGCCCTACATCAGAGCATATATTGTCAGAGCATGCTTTGCTTGCATGTTCACCACGAGTACGTGTGGTTAATGCAAACTTAATTTGTTTGAACATCTTAACACCTGTTTTCTTTCCAGAAAGGGTCGAACCTATTCTCATTTGTCATTCTTTGATACTGACAACAACAACAAAGAGGTCCCATGAGTGTGAATATATTTTACAGTACGGTATGCTACATTTCTATTAATTGTCAGTTTTAAATACCGTACAGGATACAACATATTAGTTAAAATGCAAATTGGCTTTGCAATATGAATTGTAAGTTATGAAGGGTTTGTAGAACGACATAGTGACTTACCGAGGCCTGGGAATGCATCCTCACAGCACCAATGTTTATACATTACTCGATTTACAAACTTTTCCATAGGCGAACGGAGCTCCGGAATGCATCGACTCCGTATATCGAGCTATCACTGCAACTATCCGCTAACTACAGTAGACTCTCGATCATCCACATGCGGTTTATCCATTTTGCGTATTAGCCGTGCACCTGAAACTTCGGCAAATTAATAACTCTTGGATTTTCCCTTATTATTCTGGAAAATGTTTATTGCGAGTCACGTGCTTAAACCAAACAACAATGTGCTCCGGTAAATCCTAAATCCACGCGATCACCTCTACAGTACAGTAGTTGCCATATATTTACAACAGTGGGCAGAGTTGTGTTCATGTTGATGGGCGTGGCCGCTGCCGTCCGCTCAGTGGGGCCGAGTTTTCTGCGCGGGAGCACGAAAGTGTTATCGCTTCGCACGCGCACCAATCGATGATTTAAGTCCACATCAGTGCTTTTCTGCACAGAGATCCGCGGAAAACGGTTACATTTTTGGATTATCCGCTATTTTGATTTAGCAGTGGACTGCTCTCCCTGTCATTAGTGCAGATAATCGAGAGTCGACTGCACATGCACGTCTCGGGTCCGCATATGTCCAGGCGTGGAGCAGGATGGAAATTAAAACACCAACTTGGTATCACGTGACCTGCTGCCCTCTTCCAAAGATTTATCCGCGTGCCAAGCCCGGCGTGATTTGTAGGGTAAACCGACAGCTCTGGCAGGTAATATATTTTCCCGAGTTAAGATTATAAGGTGTGTGACTTTTATATTTATATATACACAATATATACAATATATATTTGTCCACTTTTATTTATTTACAACTCAAAGGGACGATTCGTATCAGCGCGGAATGCGTGGTTTAGGGTCTCACACAGAGAGGCCATTCCGTTGCTGCCCCCACTCCCATCCCACCCCTCCCCCCTAGGGTTGAGAGGGGAGGCAGGTTGGGAGTGGAAGCCGCGGTGTCTAGGAGATGTTAACTACATCGCCTGGTATACACGTGGGTTCGATTCTCGACCCTGACCGTCAGCCTGCTGTATATGTGGAGTTTGCGGTGTCTCTCTCTCTGTCCCCGTGGTCCTGTGGATTTTCTCCGGGTCTTCCGCATTTAAGCGTGAAGAGCATTTGGCTACTATCAATTTGCACGTGATGATAAGGCGTGTTTTAGCGGCTCTTTGTGCCCAAGTCGCTTCACAAAAACAGATCTATATAGCTCAGTGGGCCTTACCTGGTAAAATAAATTAACACAATGTTTAATTATTTAGATGACAGAGCTACAGAGTCCGTAAAAATAAAAAATTCTCAAACTAATTATCGGCGATGATCAAGCAACTTAATCCACTGCTGGATGAAAGCCTTCCCCAAGTCGTGTCCGACGTGCGTGCAAGTTTGTTTAGCCATACTTCACCACCCCGGACAACGCGGGTTGGTGAAGGGAGGTGCTTTTTTTTTGTTCCCCCTCCACATTTAGAATTCCACATCACGCGTTCAGAGTATTTGGCTGCTAGGAATGTTCACACGACGATAGGCCCAACTTCGTTCAGCTATCATCTGTGGCCAGGTCGCTTCTGACAACAACAAAAAACACCGATGCAGCTCAGTGGGTCTCACACGGTAAAATACAAAAAAAATAGTTTATAGTTTTACAATTGGCCGCGTCTTGATTCACGTGACGCTTTCATTAATTAATTAGGCCGCGTCTGGTGGCGGAGGGTGTACGACACAGAATGACCCCAAAAAGAACCAAATTATTAATCACAATCATCCCTTCTCCTCCTCCTCCTCTTTAATGAAGGAAACGCGTTCTCTCCCTACTGATGAGACCGTTGAGCGTGTAGGGGGAGAGAGAGAGCGTGAGAGAGAGCGAGAGAGAGAGAGGGAGGGAGATTCCCGGGGGAAATTAATTACGAAGACAAATGGTACGGCTAAAAAGAAAGCGCAGGAGAGAGAGCAGAGAGAGAGAGAGAGTAGGAGAGAGAAAAAGAGAGATGGGCGTAGCAATTACACGTGTGTTTACCCAAATTCATTTATGACAATCTCCCCCACACACACACACCCACACTCCCACTGTCTCTCACACACACACACAATATGTGGGAGAGTGAGAGCGAGAAAGGGAGAGCGTAGGGAAAGCGCAGGACTCACTCTTTCTCTCTCTGTGTGAGCGGCACTTGACATGTTTTAGTGGCTCCTACACGGAGCACGGAAAAGCGCTCAGATATTCTCAAGCGCCGAGGTGGAATTTGGGGGGTGTGGGGGGGGTCGATGGGTGGGTGGGGAGAAGGCGAGTACCCCCCTCCCCCCACCCGTCCCCTCCACCACAAACCCCCAAACCACCCTCCTGTAATGAATGTGCGGTTGTTTAATTGGGTAAAGAGTGTTCAGTTGTGGTGCCGTGCGTGTCGGAGCGGGGGTGGTGGCGTCTGGGTGTGTGTAATGGGCGACCTGGGGAGACAAAGGCGGCCGGGGCGTGGTGCTGGCCACCCACACCCTCGTGTGCCGTGCCGGCCTTCATAGGCGCTGCTCGCTGACAGTCTGTCCATGCTCTACGGGGGGAGGGTGTCTGCGTCTTAGTTTTAATGTGTACGTGCACGTTAAAGAGTGTGTGGGGGCTGGTAACTCACAGCCGCCGTATTCAGTCGCGACATAGGAGACGCGGGGGAATTGCAACGGTGACCTCTGCTTCGCCGACCTTGTCAAGGCACCGCGAGACAAGGGGCTCTGGGTTACTCTCCGTGGCTGTCGAGGGGTCCCCGTGCCCCTCTGCTCACAACCATGAAGTACCTTCACGATGGTGGGGTAAAGCTGCGTTGGACTCGGAGAGTTATTTGCTGTTCACCTTGAGGGTGCGATCGGGGTGTCATCTAGAACCGTCTTTGACCACCACTTAATTCGAGACGCTTGCCACGTGCATCTGAGATAAAAACAAATGTGAGGCTGATCGATGCCCGGGTGAGGTTAAGTGATGGCTCCCTATTGGTCAACCACGTGGCGATGTGTACCGATGATCTGCTAATTTCTCCCCGCTCTGAGAAGGAATTGGAGACTCCGCAGCTGAACTTGGAGCGTACCACGACGAGATGGGGATGATGGTATTACCGGTATTACCGTCAATACAAAGCGCCTCCGATTCGTATGTTTGGCCAAGTACGGTGCGAAAGAAGGCCAACATGAGAAACATCATA
Source organism: Petromyzon marinus (assembly GCF_048934315.1). Taxonomy (NCBI): domain Eukaryota; kingdom Metazoa; phylum Chordata; class Hyperoartia; order Petromyzontiformes; family Petromyzontidae; genus Petromyzon; species Petromyzon marinus. The sequence goes on along the minus strand of NC_133711.1, from coordinate 6,861,559 downwards.
CATGCATACCTGCCTGGGTGTTTTAAATCATCGAATGCTCCGCCTACTCCACTCCCAGCTCGAGTGATTGGTTCGATTGTGGAGAGAGCCGAGTGGTTTCAGCACCTGGGCACGACCTTTATATTACCACGAGCTGCGTAACGTTGTGCGGAATGCGATGATTGTTGTTCTTCTCATCCACAGCCATGCCCTCCTCCCCAATCCCTTCACAATGCTTGCCAAACGTGGAGCAGTTTTCAGGAATCTTCTGCCCCGACTTCAAACGTTCAGGTTGGCCTGCCCACGGCGACCCCATCCTGGCTTCTCGCACGACCGCACTGCGTGAGAAGCTCACACAGTCCCTTGAAAGATCTGGACACGGTCCCATCGGCGAGTTCCTCCGGCAGGCAAGGCTGCATTGGCCGAGTCGCGTTTAGACCCGCAAGCCCACTGACCTGTTGGAGGGCGGAGGAGCGACGCTCACAACAACGAGCGGAGCGCCGGGCGGATAAATGGCAGCATGTTGGCTCAGTGGGGGGAGCGCAGGCGATGCACCTCATCTCAGTCAGGCCACGCGAGTTCGATTCCCGCTCATGGCGAATGTCTGAACCGGTCCCGCGTCTCCCCCGGGGTGACTCAGCTTTAAGATGAGTATCTGAAGCGGTGGTTAAACATCAGCATCGGGGAGACAAAGGCGGCCGGGCGTGGTGCTGGTCTACCACCCCCGTCGTATGGCGTGCCGGCCTGAACGGGTACTCGCTAACAGCACTTGCCCCCAGTTCATGTAAATACAAAGACGCTCGTACACACACGTACAAAGACAAATATCCCCCCTATAGCCTTAACATACTGTTGGGGCAAGTGCTGTTAGCGAGCACCTATGAAGGCCTGGCACCGCACAGGAGGGGGTGGGTAACCAACACTACGCCCGGCCGCCTTTGTTTCCCCAGTGGCGATGTTTAAAAACCGCACCAGGTACTAATTTCAGGCTGAGTCGACCTAGGGAAGGCCCAGGACCGGTTCAGATAATCGTCACTGGTGTTGGCCGTGAGCGGGAATCGATCCCCGGTCGCCAGGTTCATAGCGCAGCGTAGCGCTAACCGCTACACTACCGCTCCCCACACATACGCGTACACAACAACAACCGCCATTCGTCACTAAGTGGCGGTGACGTCACCACGACGCTTGTGCCAGGCCATGTGCACCTTGAGGCCACGTGAAGTGTCGAACGCCCGCTGGCAGGAGGTCACGGGGCAGACCCAAGTGCCACGGGTGGACTGACTGAGATGACTGAGATGACTGGCTGATGCACCACCTGTGCCCCCTACTGTGCCAACTTGCTGTGCTTTAGCCACCCGGCGCTCCGCTCGTTGTTGTAAGCGTCGCTCCTCCGCCCTCCGTTGTTGTTAGATGGCAACTGCCTCCAACTGCCCAGTAGCGTCCTTCACGAGCCTCCTCCACAGAGGCCGATCTTGACACCGCTGGTACCGGTCATCGGCAAGTCCACTCAGCTCCACGTCCTCCTGTACCACATCACTCCGTCTCTTCTCTAGCCCGTGCACGCGTAAACACACACACACATACAAACATACACTCATACACAGACCACCCTCCTCCACACTACGGAATTAGAGAGAGAGAGATCGATGAATTCCTCTCTGTAATGAAACCGCGCATAAGTAAGTGTGAAACGCGAATAAGCTTGATTAGACAGAACAGCTGCGGCAAGATTGCACGTGTCTGTCTCACGTCCAGACCCATCTCCTCCTGGGCCAGTCACACTCTTGCCACCTCTCATCCGCCTCCTCCTGTTCCCCAGGTCTCCCTCTCCTCGTCCTCCTTCCAGTCACCCTCCCTCCCTCTCTCACACCGCTCGCCCTCCCTCTCGTGGTCGCCCAATGATGTCAGAGACAAAGCGAAATCGCCAACGTCGATCTCTCGTCCAACGCCCGTGCTTGCGTGGAGCAAAAGTGAGATTTCGGGCCGAGTGAGCGTAGAGAGATCCCGGGTGCCTCAGACGTCACAGACGCTGAGCCGACTCTGCTGAGAGCCGAGGTTCCAAATCTGGGTTTACCGTGAACTAATGACGTTTCGGAGGCAACACAAGCTTCCGTCATCAGGTGTAACTAGCACAGCAAAATTACTGTGAAGAGAGCTTTTTTTTGTAATAAGAGATTATTATTCTTGGTTCTTTCGGTAAAGTCACGTAGAAGGGAAACAATAAAATAATAAAAATATAAAACAATAAAATTCTCACGACACCCGCCACTTCTTTTAAATTTTCTTGCTGTGGTTTTCACACCTGATGATGATTGCTTGTGTTGCAGTCGAAACGTCGTGATAATGTTATTGTTTTATATTTTTCTTATTTTATTGTTTCCCTTCTACGTGACTTTACCGAAAGAACCAAGAATATGAATCCCTGCAGTCACGAAAGCTTTAAATCAAAATTTAAGAGATTATTATATAGGGTAAGAGGAGCGGGGGGGGGGCAGGGAGGACGGATGCAGGGTGGGGGGGGTGTTGAGAGACGGGGATGGTAAAACTCCGGATGCTGTTTATTTTTACCTACCGCATGACTTTACCGAAAGAACCAAAGACTATGGATCATTGCAGTCACGAAAACTTCAAATCTAGAATTACTGTGAACTGTTCAAAGAAAAAGGGAGAAACTCGTTTTTATTTTTCATTTTACCAGGTAATTCCCACTGAGCTGTATAGATCTATTTTAGAAGCGACCTCACCACAACTGATAGCTCAGCGGAAGCGGCTTATCACGTGGACGCGTGTAGCGGCCGAATACTCTAAACGCGTGATGTCGATTCTAAATGTGGAGGGGAAAACCATAGGGGGAGAGGCACGCACACTCCAAAATTTACAGCAAGCGTCAGGGTTGCTTTCGAACACAAAACCTCCCGTATACCAGGCGAGGTAGATAACATCTCGACACAAAAGCTCCCCTAAGCGCGCGGATGGGGAATGCACGAATAATAAATTTAAAAACCCATTTGAGTTTATCAGAACATCCACGGAAAAAATACCGTGGATACGATCTAAGCCCCGATTGTCAGTCTGTCTAATGCACACCACGTCTGCTATTTGAATTATTATTTCACGATGAAATATTAACAGAACACATTCCTGCGGAGGGAGCTGGTAGGAACGTTGGGTTGCTCGGTCAATGGCCAGGGTCAACGGCGGCACCACCACGTGGTGTATTCCGCAAATATGCCCGACTGTGAGGGCGGGCATAAGCTGGCGTGAGTAGGTTAAACGTTGAGTTTTGTAAGGGCACCACGGGGTGACCAGCCCCTCCCCATCCAGCCCTACCCCTCCCACCCCCCACCCAGCCCCACCCTCCCCACCCAGCCCCTCCCCACCCTCCCCCACCCAGCCCCACCCCACCCGCCCCACCCAGCCCCTCCCCACCCTCCCCACCCAGCCCCACCCTCCCCACCCAGCCCCTCCCCACTCTCCCCTCCCCACCCAGCCCCTCCCTACCCAGGCCCACCCTCCCCACCCCCCACCCAGCCCCACCCTCCCCACCCCCCACACAGCCCCACCCTCCCCACCCTCCCCACCCCCCACCCAGCCCCACCCTCCCCACCCAGCCCCTCCCCACCCAGCCCCTCCCCACCCTTCCCAGCTCCTCCCCACCCTCCCCTCTCCACCCAGCTCCACCCCTCCCATTTTATCCGGGTGTCCGGATACACGTGGACAGACATCCACAGACATACACAATCAATCCCCTGCCTCCTGTGATAATCCCGGTTGGGCTTCCAGTCCACTACGTTTCCTACCAGTAATACCCACTAGGAGCGCATTTGTTATATATCCGGGTGTCCGGATACACGTGGACAGACATCCACAGACATACACAATTAATCCCCTGCCTTCTGTGAATTAATCCCGGTTGGGCTTCCAGTCCACTACGTTCCCTACCAGTATTACATTGTATTTTTATATAAAAAAAAGAACCAGTCGCGTAGTTTAATATTTACTCCAAATATACAGCAGGCGTCAGGGTCGGGATTGAACCTACGACCTCCTGTATACCAGGCGAGGTAGTTAACATCTCGCTACCGTTTCAGCCTCAGCTGAACCAGTGACTCGCACAGAGACCGTTCAACTTGCATGTAGACCCGTAGACTCACACAGAGACCCGTAGACTCAACGAAGGATGGGTCGTGATTCAACTCCGTTCCCGAGTGTTAGCGAGTTGATGGTCTCATCGCAATCGCCACTGAGTTAGGCAGAGACTCATAGACTCACATAGAGACCCGTAGACTCACAGGGACCCGTAGACTCACACAGAGACCCATAGACTCAACGTGGAATGAGTCCTGATTCAACTGCGTTTTCAAATGTTAGTGAGTTGATGGTCTCAGCGCAATCGCCATTGAGTTAAGCAGAGACTCATAGACTCACATAGAGATCCGTAGACTCACATAGAGACCCATAGACTCAACGTGGAATGAGTCCTGATTCAACTGCGTTATCAAGTGTGAGTGAGTAGTTGGTCTATACCCGGTCACCAAATGACTTTGATAGTAGCGCAAGGGCCTGGATTCATGAACCCATTGCTTGTTTCTGATTGCCGACCACGGCTAACATCAGTGGCAATTGATATCTGAACCGGTCCTGCCAGGGGTAGCCCAAAGATGAACATCCCCCCCCCCCTTAACAAACTCTACATCCTTAACAGACTGTTGGGGCTAGGGCCGATAGCGAGCACGCCACCGCATTCACCAACACGCACTGACCTGATTTAAAACGTTCGTGACTGCAGGAATTCACATTCTTTGGTTCTTTCGGCAAAGTCACGTAGATAGAAAAATAATAATACTAAAAAAGAAAGTGAATCAAAATAATAACAAAAAATAAAACTACGACGTTTCGATCACAACACAAACGATCGTCATCAGGAGGACTTTGATTTTTTTTTTTTACCGTCTACGTGACTTTACCGAAAGACGCAAAAAATGTGGTGAAGTATGGTCAAACAACTCCCACGCAACAACTGACACTGCGTCAGGAGACCCATCCAGCGGTGGACTGACCGAAGGCTGTAAGTTTGACTTTACAATAATCTGTAGTATAATAAAATATATGTGTTTTACTCTAAAGTATAACGTCGCAAGCTATGCACATTCCCACCAAATTCGCAGCTCACAAGTCTGCGTAGAACATCGCCGTGGAAATTAATTGGTGGCTCATTCACCGCAGTCGACTGCATTGCAAACTGGTTCGGATACGTCTCGTTTCATTCTGTTAAACGTCAAGGTCATTCTCAGCATAATTCACTGCCGCGGTCAAAATGTAAAAAATATATATATATAAAATGTATAATTGACTAATTTATTTTACAGACTGGTCATAAATTCGCCCATTGGTCAGAAAACCCGTGGGCTTAGAGACGTCGATTAGGAGTCAATGACACTCGGAGGGAGACAAAGGTGGCTGGGTACGTATAAAGACAAACTATATATATCTTGACGGCGACGTAGACACTTTGCGAAGCATAGGGGCGATCTCAACATTCAGCTGATGATGATATCATCATCACTATCAGCCACGATTCATAACAGTTGCTGACAAAGCCTCTGCATCAAAATCACCAGCCATGGTCAATCCCCTGCTGGCTTATTCCCCCTCTCCCAGTCCCCCATGCTCCTATTTCCCTCCCGACGTCCTCTACCACCCATGCCCCCATCTCCCCCCCCTCCTCCTCCGCTTCTCCATCTCCTACCCCCCCAGCCCCCACATTCCCCTCTCCTCCTCTCCTCTCCCATCTCACTCTCCTCCCCTCCTTGCTCCTACTTTCCCCTCCCCTACACCAATCTCCCCTCTCCTCTTCCCCCCCCCCCACCCCGTATCTCCTTCCCCTCTCCTCCTCTCTCCTCGCCCCCTTCCCCTCCCCTTCCTGCTCGTCCACCTCCCCCAGGCCGCCAACTCCCTCCCGTACCCCACCCACCACGCCGCCGCCTTCATTCAAATCTCCCACTCCACCCCACCCCTCTACCTCCCCCCCCTCCTCCAATTCTCACCTCATCTCCTCCTATTCCAACATTCTCTCTCCTCCCTCGTACTCTCTCCTCCTCCATCTCCTCCTAAATCCTCCTCCCGATCTTTCTCAGATCCCCACCGCATCCTCTGCCCCCCTCTCTCATCGAACATCCCCATCAGCCCCACCCCCTAACCTCAATCAGCATGCAGCACAGTTAAAGTGAAGCCTCAAACCGCTTCCGAAACTATTTTAGAGGCGAGAGAGAGTCAGAGAGACAATCAGCTGATTTATCAATTAACCTGAAAACCGCAAGTCCCCCGATTAACATCACCAGTACCTTACCCATTCGGAACCATTCCACATGGTGGTCCAGATGTATTGTGACACCCCCCCCCCCCCACCCCCGCCAATGAATTGACCCCCGAACAATATACAATGTTTCGCCCTTTGCATATTCATGCCTGTTTTGAATACACCTTGAACAAAAAAAAAGTTTTAGAGAACTATCATCACCACCGTAATTATCTCATCATCCACGTACGCAGTGCGGATGCTCTCTTTGTCTTTGCACTCTGCCTGCGGTGATGTGTGTATGTAGATGTGTGTATGTAGATGTATGAAGATGTGTGTATGTAGATGTGTGTATGTAGATGTATGAAGATGTGTGTATGTAGATGTGTGTATGTAGATGTATGAAGATGTGTATATAGAAGTGTGTATGTAGATGTATGAAGATGTGTGTATGTAGAAGTGTGTATGTAGAAGTGTGTATGTAGATGTGTGTATGTAGATGTGTGTATGTAGAAGTGTGTATGTAGATGTGTGCATGTATATGTATGTAGATGTGTGTATGTAGATGTATGAAGATGTGTGTATGTAGATGTGTGTATGTAGATGTATGAAGATGTGTGTATGTAGATGTGTGTATGTAGATGTATGAAGATGTGTGTATGTAGAAGTGTGTATGTAGATGTGTGTATGTAGATGTGTGTATGTAGAAGCGTGTATGTAGATGTGTGCATGTATATGTATGTAGATGTGTGTATGTAGATGTATGAAGATGTGTGTATGTAGATGTGTGTATGTAGATGTATGAAGATGTGTATATGTAGATGTGTGTGTGTAGATGTATGAAGATGTGTGTATGTAGAAGTGTGTATGTAGATGTATGAAGATGTGTGTATGTAGAAGTGTGTATGTAGATGTATGAAGATGTGTATATGTAGATGTGTGTATGTAGATGTATGAAGATGTGTGTATGTAGAAGTGTGTATGTAGATGTGTGTATGTAGATGTATGTAGATGTGTGTATGTAGAAGTGTGTATGTAGATGTATGTAGATGTGTGTATGTATAGGTATGTAGATGTGTGTATGTAGAAGTGTGTATGTAGATGTATGTAGATGTGTGTATGTAGATGTGTACGACTTGACTCGGCGCTCGCAGCGCGTGGGCTCTGTCTGCTCGTTACTTAACAGTGCAAAAAGCAGCACTTATGATCTCAAAATTACCAGTGTTGTGACACGTGTGCGTCTGTCTGTGTGTGTGCGTGTGGCTGTGTGTGTGTTGTGACACGTGTGTGTGTCTGTCTGTGTGTGTGCGTGTGGCTGTGTGTGTGTCTGGTGACGCGTGTGTGTCTGTCTGTGTGTGTGTCTGTGTGTGTGTCTGTGTGTGTGTGGTGACGCGTGAGCGTCTCTTTGTGTGTGTGGTGACGCGTGTGCGTCTGTCTGTCTGTGTGTGTGCGAGTGTCTGTGTGAGTGTCTGTGTGTGTGTCTGTGTGTGTGTGGTGACGCGTGAGCGTCTCTTTGTGTGTGTGGTGACGCGTGTGCGTCTGTCTGTCTGTGTGTGTGCGAGTGTCTGTGTGTGTGTCTGTGTGTGTGTTGTGGCGCGTGTGCGTCTGTCTGTCTGTCTGTGTGTGTGTGCGTGTGTCTGTGTGTGTCTGTCTGTGTGCGTGTCTGTGTGTGTGTGTGGTGACGCGTGTGCGTGTCTGTGTGTGTGTGGTGACGCGTGTGCGTCTCTCTGTCTGTGTGTGTGTGTCAGTGTGTGTGTCTGTGTGTGTTTTGTGACGCATGTGCGTCTGTCTATGTGTGTGCGTCAGTCTGTGTGTGTGGTGACGCGTGTGTGTCTGTGTGTGTGTGTGTGCTCGTGTGTCTGTGTGTGTGTCTGTATTGTCCGGCAAAACAACCCCCTACCTCCTCGCGGTGCCGGACGGGCAACTCTGTCGTGGACAGTGTTGTGGGGGGAGGTCCAATGTCGATTGACTCCTCCCCTCATGGCATCTGTGTCCACCACAGGGGCTAAACGGGGGCTCTGGACGGGTGCGAGGGGCTGGTAACCCCTCCACCTTCAATTAATTACCACTAAACTACGACTAAAACATGTAACTAATAAGCTTGTGCCGGAGGCCACGGGGGCCCAGGCGTCTATGACGTCTCCTGGCCAAACCCCAATTGGCGGAGCCAGGAGATTGAATATCTACCCTCGGGGCTCCTCCAGAAACAAGGAAAAACCACTACGGGTGGCCACGTGGAATGTTCGAACGCTCACTGCGGAGGAGAGGCTGCCACTCCTCTGTCGGGAGCTGGACCGGTACCGCCTGGATCTATGTGGCATTCAGGAGGTCCGGTGGACCGGTTCTGGCTCCTGCCACCATGAGGGGTGGACAGTCCTCTACACGGGGCAGCAGACTGCCAAACAACAGGGTGTGGCTCTTCTTTTGAACAAAAGAATGAAGGGGGCGTGGGAGCGTGGCGGTGAGGTGTGGGAAGCTGTAAGCCCCAGGCTACTTTGGGCTCGCCTTCCCATCAACCGGAGGCGAGGAGTGGCGGTCGTGGTTACTTATGCCCCCACCGAAGATGAACATCCGTGGAGGGATGCAGGCAAAGCCGATGAGTCAGATGCCTTCTATGACCTCCTGTCACAGGTGCTGGCTAAAGTGGCCCCTCGGGATAGAGTCATCATGTTGGGTGACTTCAATGCCCGAGTTGGTCATGATGCTGGCATCTGGTCTGGAGTGATTGGAGGGCATGGGCCAGATCAGCTCAATAACAACAGTAGGAGGCTGCTAGATTTTTGTGCAGCCCATGGACTTGTAATTACCCACGCTGTTCCGGCATCAGCACATCCACACAACATCATGGATGCATGCCGGGTCCAAGAAAGAACATCTGCTGGACTACATAGTGACGGACCAGTTGATGTGAGCCCATGTCCTTGACACCAGGACCTACCGTGGAGCTGATCTGCTCTCTGACCATCGACTAGTCATCTGTAAGATGCGCCTGCCATTCTTCTACTCCAGTGGTGGGTGTACACCCAGGACCCCATTCCAACCTAAAGTGGCCTGGTCTCAGTTATCTGATGAAAATTACAAGCGAGAATTTCATCATCGCTTGCGGCTGGGATTGGCATCGTCCCCGACTCCTCCTGTGACTCATGCAGCTGCAATGGCTGCTTTGGGTACGCGGTCCAGACCTCCCCAGAGACCCTGGCTGACAGAGGAGGTGTTCAGGATGGTTGAGAAAAAGCGACAGGCCCACTGTCATCGGCTACAGAATCCCACGTCAGGGAATGAGGAGGCTTACCGCAGCCTTCGCTCGGAGGTTCAGAGAGCCGTGAGGCGCTGCAAGGATGGGTGGTGGTCGCGGGTTGCTGAGGAGACGGAGTCTGCCTCAGTGGCCCGTGATCACAAATCTCTATTTAACTCCATCAAAAAAGTAACCTGCAGCGCCACACCTATTACAATCATTAGGGGAAAAAACGGTGATCCAATCTCCGACCCCCAGGAACAGGTTTGCAGATTTGCTGAGCATTTCTGTGAGGTCCTGGGGGAGGGAAAATCCCTCAGCCAGGAAAACATCGTGGCAGAAAGTGAGGATGACCCTGCTGAGGCTGCGGTGCCTCAAATATTGGAAGAAGTCACCCCCTGTGAGTGGCTGGCTGAGGTGCCATCTGTTGAGGAAGTACTGAAGGCGATCCAGAGTCTGAGACCAGGAAAGGCAGCGGGCAGAGATGATCTCCCAAGCGAAATGCTGAGGGAGGGTGGCGTTTGTGCACAGACTGCCCTATATGACATCATAACAACAGTCTGGACCACTGGACGGGTTCCGCAGGATTGGAAGGATGCCCTGGTGGTCCCCCTTTTTAAGAAGGGGGACCGCACAGACTGTAACAACTACAGGGGCATTTCACTCCTCAGTGTGCCAGGAAAGGTCCTGGCAAGGATTATTCAGCATCGCCTTGCCAGGCACGCTGAGGAGAGGCTTGCGGAGCCCCAATGCGGTTTCAGGAAAGGGCGGTCCTGCAAAGATGCCATATTTTCTGTCCGTCTGCTACAGCAGAGGTGTAGGGAATTCCAACAAAACCTACATCTCTGCTTTAGTGACCTGGTCAAGGCCTATGATACCATCAGTAGACCTGGGCTCTGGGTTGTTCTTCGTGCTTTTGGAGTACATGACCCTCTGCTGACGATCATTAAGGACCTTCATGATGGTGAGCGGGCCAGGGTAAAAACTACGTGGTCGGGAGTCAGAGCCATTCCCTGTACACCTTGCGGTGCGACAGGGATGTACTCTGGCTCCCACATTATTTAACATCTATTTTGACCAAGTAGTTCATGAAGCCTTCAATAACTGTACCAGGGGAATCTCCATGTGGTACAGATCTAATGGGAGGCTGATCGATGCCCGGATGCGGTCAAGGGATGGCTCCCTATTGCTCAACCACGTTGCGTATGCTGATGATTTGGTAATAGCTGCTCATTCAGAGGAGGAGTTGGAGACGCTCCTGCTGAGACTGGAGCGTGCCACTAAGAGGTGGGGCCTTACCATCAGCCTCATCAAAACTAAGCACCTGCCTGGGTATTTCGTACCATCGGACACTCCACCCCCACAACTCCCAATCGGTGATGGGGCAGTTGTGGAGCGAGTGGAGAGTTTTTCATACCTGGGCAGTGTGCTTATGACCGGCTCCAGTTTAACAGCAGAGGTCTCACTCCGAATCAGTCGAGCGGCAATATCTTTTCATCGGTTGCGTAACGCTGTGTGGAAGCTACCTGGTCTGTCGCTCCGCACTAAACTTCAGGTCTTCTCGGCCACGGTCATTCCCTCCCTTCTCTACGCTTGCGAAACGTGGACCCCCCTAATGGAACATCTTCGCCGGTTAGAAACATTTAGGCTGGCCTGCCTACGATCCATCCTGGGTTTAACCAGACTGGATTGTGTGAGGAGCTCACAAATCCTTGAAAGATCTGGGCAGGGTCCCATCGGTGAGCTCCTCCGGCGGGGAAGGCTGCGATGGCTGGGTCATGTAGCCAGCATGCCCAGCCACCGCATGCCGAAACAGCTTTTGTTCGGCCGGATTGAGGGGGCTAAGCGGGCGCGGCACGGGCTAGAGAAGAGATGGAGTGATGTGGTACAGGAGGACGTGGAGCTGAGTGGACTTGCCGATGACTGGTACCAGCGGTGTCAAGATCGGCCTCTGTGGAGGAGGCTTGTGAAGGACACTACTGGGCAGTTGGAGGCAGTCGCCCTCCAACAACAACGGAGGGCGGAGGAGCGACGCTCACAACAACGAGCGGAGCGCCGGGTGGCTAAAGCACAGCAGGTTGCCACAGTAGGGGGCACAGGTGGTGTATCAGCCAGTCATCTCAGTCAGTCGACCCGTGGCACCTGGGTCTGCCCCGTGACCTCCTGCCGGCGGGCGTTCGACACTTCACGTGGCCTCAGGGTGCACATAGCCTGGCACAAGTGTCGTGGTGACGTCACCACCACTTAGTGGCGAATGGTAGTTGTTGTTGTTGTGTCTGTGTGTGTGTGTTGACCTGGTCAAGGCCTATGATACCATCAGTAGGCCTGGGCTCTGGGTTGTTCTTCGTGCTTTTGGAGTCCCTGACCCTCTGCTCACGATCATTAAGGACCTTCATGATGGTGAGCGGGCCCGGGTAAAACTACGTGGCCGGGAGTCAGAGCCATTCCATGTACACCTTGGGGTGCGACAGGGATGTCCTCTGGCTCCCACATTATTCAACATCTATTTTTACCATGTAGTTCGTGAAGCCTTCAATAGCTGTACCGGGGGAATCTCCATTTGGTACAGATATAATGGGAGGCTGATCGATGCCCAGGTGCAGTCAAGGGATGGCTCCCTATTGCTCAACCACGTTATGTATGCTGATGATTTGGTAATAGTTGCTCATTCAGAGGAGGAGTTGGAGACGCTGCTGCTGAGACTGGAGCATGCCACTAATATGGAGCCTTACTATCAGCCCCACCAAAACTAAGCACCTGCCTGGGTATTTTGTACGATCGAACACTCCACCCCCACAACTCCCAATCGGTGATGGGGCAGTTGTGGAGAGAGTGGAGAGTTTCCCATACCTGGGCAGTGTGCTTATGACCGGCTCCAGTTTAACAGCAGAGGTGTCACTCCGAATCAGTCGAGCGGCAATATCTTTTCATCGGTTGCGTAACGCTGTGTGGAAGCTACCTGGTCTGTCACTCCACACTAAGCTTCAGGTCTACTCGGCCACGGTCATTCCCTCCCTTCTCTACGCTTGCGAAACGTGGACCCCCTTAAAGGAGCATCTTCGCCGGTTGAAAACATTTAGGCTGGCCTGCCTACGATCCATCCTGGGTTTAACCAGGCTGGATTGTGTGAGGAGCTCACAAATCCTTGAAAGATCTGGGCAAGGTCCCATCGGTGAGCTCCTCCGGCAGGCAAGGCTGCGTTGGCTGGGTCATGTAGCCCGCATGCCCAGTTACCGCATGCCGAAACAGCTTTTGTTCGGCCAGATCGAGGGGGCTAAACGGGCGCGGCACGAGCTAGAGAAGAGATGGAGTGATGTGGTACAGGAGGACGTGGAGCTGAGTGGACTTGCCGATGACTGTTACCAGCGGTGTCAAGATCGGCCTCTGTGGAGGAGGCTCGTGAAAGACGCTATTGGGCAGTTGGAGGCAGTCGCCCTCCAACAGCAACGGAGGGCGGAGGAGCGGTGCTCACAACAACGAGCGGAGCGCCGGGTGGCTAAAGCACAGCAGGTTGGCACAGTAGGGGGCACAGGTGGTGCATCAGCCAGTCATCTCAGTCAGTCGACCCGTGGCACATGGGTCTGCCCAGTGACCTCCTGCCCACGGGCGTTCGACACTTCACGTGGCCTCAAGGTGCACATGGCCTGGCACAAGCGTCGTGGTGACGTCACCGCCACTTAGTTGCGAATGGCGGTTGTTGTTGTGAGGTCCTGAGGGAGGGAAATGCCTCAGCCAGGAAAACATCGTGGCACAAAGTCAGGATGACCCTGCTGAGGCTGCGGTGCCTCAAATATTGGAAGAAGTCACCCCCTGAGAGTGTCTGGCTGAAGTACCATCTGTTGTGGAAGTACTGAAGGCGATCCGGAGTCTGAGACCAGGATAGGCAGCGATGATCCCGTCGTCAGATAGCGCCCGCAGCTCGTCCGCTGGCCGCAGTTCCTCACTCTTGTCTTGGTTCCCAGCCGGTGCCGGTCGGCGTGCTTGTGGGTCGGACCCACGGCGCGCTCGCTGGCGCTGACGCTCTCGCTCACGGGCGGCTGGTCGGGCTCTTTCCCCTGCTGGATGAGCAGAGTCGGCACGACGCTTGTCCGCTGGCAGCTGTCACCCTCGCTCGGTGGCGCTGCTGCGCGCTCTCTCTTGCTCCGTCTCTCTCTCTGGCGATGCTCGTTTGCGCGTGCAGCTCGTTAGCTGGTGGCAGACACCCTCGCTCGGTGGAGCTGGCTCTCTGTGATGCTGGCTTGGTCGAGGCTTGGCGCTTTCCGCCCTTTCTCCAGGTTGATTGCTTGTTGTCGCTCGGCACTCTTTCTCTCTCATTTCTCTTGCTCTCTCCTTGATCGTGCAGCTGCCAGCTTCACACGGACACCCGCCCTTACTTCACGGCTGCGCTTTGTCGTTGCTCAACTTTCGTGCTTTTCACCATTCTTCCAGGAGGGCTCTTGCTGTGAGCTGCTCGTCGCTGGCTGGATCACTCACTCTCAAAACCTGAAAATTATATTTGCACACCTCTTACACAACTCTGATAGCTTAGTACATTACAGCTTTTCGCATTCCTCGATTCTGCAAGCGGCTCAAAACATCAAGATGAATGTAGAATAAAACTTTCAGCGATACTCTGTTGGTCCATGCCGAACTCAGCACCTAGCATCACCTCGCCCCTTTTCTCTGCGATGCACCACTCGCATTGTTGATCTCGAGGCCATGCCCCGAAGCTGGCTTGCTGTCCTCTTCCGAGCTGCTGTCTCGCTGTCCCTTGCCGAGCTCAAAGTTGTGTGTCGTGTTGCTGTTTATATCTGAAAATGTCTTCCTTCTGCCCGTCTTTTGCGAGAAAAAAAAAACAGATGCTTACTCCGTCATGCTCTCCCCCCGCGGCCACGCCTGATTGCCCCCTTCCCCTCTTCCCTTGGTGACCCCAGGCGGGCTGCTTTACATCAAATTGATGTTTGTTTGCACTCCCAACTCCTCTCTTCGTGGTGTCTGCTAAGGGAGGGGACGCACCTTTCATACGTATTCATGGCTACCATGTGTTTGTGTCAAATTGTTGGAAGACAAAGGCGGCCGGGGAGGCTCTGATTCCATGGAATACATTTATCTGGTCTTGTGTGTTTTTGACGTATTTTCTTGTACTTCTAATGAGTTACCCCAGGTCTAATCTCTCGTGATGATTATTTGGTTTATGTTTAACCAAGATTTGTAATGTCATTAGATGTTACCTCCGGTATTTCAAGGTTTGCCAAGCTTTGGTATAAGTCTGTGTCACCAGGGATCGTTGTTTTATTCTCGAGTTATGTTTTGATATCCCGAGGCTGGAGATATAACCAAGCCCTCACTTTCTTGACTGCCATAATTCACATTACTTGGTTCTCTTGGTGAAGTTACATAGATAGAAATGTACAATAAGAAACAATATATGAGTTGAATAAGGGTGAAATAAAATAAGTAATAATAAAGCCACTAATATAGACGGCAGTCTATCATGTAGACTTATTCTTATAGCCAAGCTTCAACTTTTTCCGTACAAAAAACAAACATATCAGTTATAATGTCCGTTTGCCCTGCGCTCTGTGTCCGTGCCTGTGATTCTGGATATTTGTTTGTGAACTGTCCAAAGCGCCAAGCAGGTCATGGCATGCGGTCCTTTGGCAATCTGGAGATTTTTCAGATCGTCGTCGATAACCTCCCTTTGCCCCCGAGTTTATTATTTAATGGCCTTTTACGACCTCCAGATGCTTGGTGCTTGTGGGAGGTAGCGGGTTTGAGGGTGTTTTATTTATTTATTTTATCGATTATTATTATTAAACAAATGGCAGAATTATTTTTTATATTAATTTTTTGGAAAAGGCCTATATATACAACAGCCCCCCCACTTCGCGTGCCGTGCCAGCCTTCAGAGGTGCTCGCTAACAGCACTTGCCCCAACAGCCTGATAAGGCTATACGGGGGATCTTTGTCTTGCGTGTGCACGCTTTTGGGGGAGCGGTGGTGTAGCGGTTAGCGAGCAGCACTCCGAGTTCGATTCCCGCTCACGGCCACCAACACCAGTGACGATTTTCTGAACCGGTCCTGCGCCTCCCCTAGGTCGACTCAGCCTTGAATGCGAACCTGGTTGCGGTGTGTAAAAAATATCGTCACTGGGGGAGACAAAGGCAGTCGGGCGTGGTGCTGGCCACCCACCCCCTCGTGTGCCGTGCCGGCCTTCATAGGTGCTGCTCGCGAACAGCACTCGCCCCAAATAGTCTGTGACAGGTTATACGGGGGATCTTTGTATTTGTCTGTGGAAATTGTAGCTCATTATTTCCCGATGTTAAAGAAAGCCCTTGTGATATGAACATTTCCACTGCTGGGACGTTGCGAGAGAGAGCGAGTCTCTGTGTAAGTATCTTGAGCTACATTATCACTACAATTGTATTTTTTTTTTTACCTCCTTAGCAACTGGCCATTCTTCGCAAAAAAAAACTCTATCGCATTGCCTGGAGAGTTCTCGCGTAATAAGACAAAAACCCAGCGTGAACGCACTAATTTCACTCGAATCGCTTACCCGCTCAACCAACTCGTTCCACAAATTCGACATGAAGCGGCGGTGACGTCACCGCGGCCCTTGTGCCAGGCTGGGTGCAATTGGAGGCCACGTGAAGTGTCGAAGGCTCGCTAGCAGGTCACGGGACAGACCCAGGCGCCATGCGTTGACTGGCACGGATTAGTTGGCTACGTACGATGCGAAAGAAGTTCAATATAGGTGCATGACCGGCATTGCACCACTTGTGCCCCCGACTGTGCCAACTTGCTGTGTTTTAGCTGCTCAACGTTCCGCTCATTGTTGTGAATCGCTCCTCTGCCTTCCGTTGTTGTTATTGTTGTTGGAGGACAACTGCCTCCAACTGCTCAGCAGCGTCCTTCACGAGCCTCTGGCAAAGCGGCCGATTTTGACACCGCTGGTACCAGTCATTATTAATCCACTTAATTATTCACTCACGCGCCATCTCACTCATTTACGCTTGCAAATTCGACTCTCTCCTGGTCTCCAAAGTCCTTACCTCGTACACAAAATGAACATAACCCATTCACCCTCTCACTCATTCACTCACCCACCATCTCACTCATTCACTCACCCACCCTCTCACTCATTCATTCACCCACCATCTCACTCATTCACTCACCCACCATCTCACTCATTCACTCACCCACCCTCTCACTCATTCACTTACCCACCCTCTCACTCATTCACTCACTGACCCTGTCACTCATTCACTCACCCACCCTCTTACTCATTCACTCACTCATTGAATAGCTCAAGTGGGAAGAGAGAGAGAGGGGGGGGGGCAGGGATGCGAACTCGGCTCTGTGTGGTCCAATCACACCGATGCTGAGAGGACACCGTTGTGTCGCCCATCCGAGCGAGACGCGAGGGGCAGCTTTCGGCTCAGACCGCGAGCGAGAGACGTTTCCACGGCGAGCGTTGAGTCGATGTAGGGGCAGGTGGCACGTGAGAGGGTGGGATGGGGGTGAAGGCGAGGTGAGTCGGGCTGGTAATGGGCAATTTGAAGGATCGTAATTACCGTGTCGGACACCACCCGAGTGAGCGCGGCTGAAAATCCCCGTGTCTACGCAGCGGCTCCGTGTGTTCGTGGGGCAAGATCGATGTAGCGGTGAGCGCGCTGTGCTTACAAACTCTGGCGAGCCGAGTTCGATTCCCGCTCACGGCCAACACCTGTGGCGATGATCTGAACCGGTACTAGGCCTTCTCCCCTAGGTCGACTCAGCTTCAAATGAGTACCTGGTGCGGTGTGTAAACATCGCCACTGGGGAGACAAAGGCGGCCGGGCATGGTGCTGGCCACTCACCCCCTCGTGTGCCGTGCCGGCCTTCAAAGGTGCTACTCGTGAACAGCACTTGCCCCGACAGGCTGTTAAGGCTATACGGGGGATCTTTGTCTTTGTCAATGTCTCTCTCGGAGCGTCCCACTATGGCCCATTCCGGGTGTTCATAATGGCCGTGTCAAAAAGTTGCCACCGTTAATGTGCTGCTTACAATGTTCCAACCCTGGGTCCTCGTGTCTAACTTTCCCACGGGAGGTTAATAATGGCATGTGTCAGAGATATTGAGACACCACCACTGGGACATGCTGGGTTCAAGCTCTGGTTCTGTGTGTGTGTGTGTTCCGATCCTTCTCTCTCTTTCACTCTCTCTGTCTCAGAGGGGTTCACATAATGGTCATGCAAGAAACACTGAGTCAGTACCCTCGAAAGTTATGGTTTCAAGATGCCAGACATGCGTCTATGGATCTGTCTTTCTCGGAGGATTCATACTGGCCGTGTCAGGTTCGTAATGGCCGGCACCGCTGGGATCATGGACTCGGTTCCAGGAGAAACTCACACGTGCAAAAGGGGATTATTTACCACGTATTGGGATGGATGTTTGGAAAACTCCGTGAATGAGTGTTGGGACTGGTAACCGGAGCACCTGGATAAGCAAAAACAACAACAAAAAACCCTGGTAACACTCAACCCCCTATGCAGGTGGACATGAACCCACTTGCTGTACTGCCATCGTACCCTGTGAGTCTTAAGCCAGCGGATGGCGACCGATTGTGTGTGGGGAGCGGCGGCGCAGCGGTTAGCGCACGGCGCTCCGAACCCGGAGATCCAACATCCAATTCCCGCTCACGGCCACTAACACCAGTGACGATTATCTGAACCGGTCCTGGGCCTCCCCCAGGTCGACTCAACCTCAAATGAGTAGCCTGGTGTGGTGTGTAAACATCGCCACTGGGGAGACAAAAGCGGTCGGGCGTGGTGCTGGCTACCCACCCCCTCGTGTGTGCCGTGCCGACCTTCATTACACCACTGACCCCAAAACTGTTAATGGCTAAACGAAACTATTTCTACTTTACCAGGTAAAGCCCACTGAGCGACATCGCTCTTTTTCCGAAGCGATCTGGCCACAAATGTTAGCTTCACGAAGTGGCTTATCAAGCGGAAATTTATAGCAGCAGCCAAGTACACTAAATCAGTTCTTCTTCAGCTTCACTGCAGCCAGCACCCTATTGGTTCTCAGAAAGGGCATCTCGCACCACCAGGTTAAGAACCACTGCTACGCATGCAAGACGATGGTTCTAATTGTGGAAGGAAAAACCGGACGACCCGGAGAAATATCCACACGATAACCGGGAGAGGGGACACGCAAACTCCAAATCTACAGCAGCAGGCGTTAGGGTCAGAATCGAACTCACGACCTCCTGTATACCAGGCGAGGTAGTTAACATCTGCTAGCCACCCTGATGATGATGAGAGAGAGACACGCAAACTCCAAATATACAGCAGCAGCAGGCGTCAGAGTCGGGATCGAACCCACGACCTCCTGTATACCAGGCGAGGTAGTTAACATCTCCTAGCCACCCTAATGATGATGAGAGCGAGAGACACACATACTCCAAATATACAGCAGGCGTCAGGGTCAGGATCGAAGCCGCAATTTCCTGTATACCAGGCGAGGTAGTTAACATCTCCTAGCCACCGTGATAATGATGATGAGAGAGAGATACGCAAACTCCAAATAAACAGCAGACGTCAGGGTCAGGATTGAACCCGCGACCTCCTGTATAGCAGGCGAGGTAGTTAACATCTCCAAGCCACCGTGATGATGATGAGAGAGAGAGAGAGAGACACGCAAACTCCAAAAATTAGCAGCATGTAGATCTCACAGGAGGGAAATGGCCGTGCGTAATCGAGCCTAATTACGCCTCTGCGACCGGAACATTGACAATGCATATGGCAAAGGCAATTAAGTCGGCCAGCAATCACACAGTGGCGGTGAATGGCGGTAAGCAGCGTGGCGGGTGTTTTTAGCCTGTGTAATTACATTAAAGGGGCAGGATCAGAATCGATAGCACCCGCTCCGACCGATGTGTTTACATGAATGCAATGCCGTCTTGATAATGAATTCATTTAAATAAATAACATGTGTTACTCCGCCCTTTGGCTGTCCCGTCTCGCTGCGTGATTGATTAAGGGGGGGGGGGGGGGGGTGGGCCTTGATTTTCGTAACCGGTTGATTCGGGTGTGAGAACGGTTTAGCCAAAGTTGGTCCAAGTACGATGGGCGGAAACCGGTCCAAAGTCGTTGTTTTTGTTTTGTGTGTGTTTTGTTTCTGAAGTCTTTGCGCTTTCTACCGGAGTGCCGCGTACGGCTGATGAACTGCGCAGGGAGAAAGACGGAACTCTTGTGAATTGGTCAGGGGGCGGATACGTGACGGTTGGATGAGACGACGTTGCGCTCTCGCGCACGGTTCGATCCGTGCTGCCAAACTGTGCATGAAGTCGTTTCTCGAGTGGAATAAAGAGAGGGAGAGAGGAGAGATATTGTGAAGGAGATGGAAGGAGGAGAGAGAGAGGGGGGGGGGGGTAGGAGAGAGGAGGGAGAAGGAGAGAGAGGGGGGTGGTGAAGGCGAGAGATAGGAGGGCGAGAAGAGAGAAAGTGGTGAGAGATAGAAGGAGAGATGGGGGTGGGGGGTGAGAGATAAGAAGAAATAAAGAGAGGAGAGAGAGAGACACAAATTAACATCCCATCACGTATAGAAGAAGAGAGTAAGTGTGAATTGAAAAAGAGTGTCGAAAATTACCAGTATATACAGTTATGTATTTTATATCTGAAGGGCGTCTGTTCCCTTTCCCCAGCAAATCAGCTGCTAGATACCCACAATTCGCCCGGTCACGTGGCCGCGTTCGTCTCTGTTCATTTCACAGCCTGAAATTAAAACAACAGAGAGACGGCCGAGAAAGAATTACGGGTGGCGCGCTCGTTGGATGACAGCCAAGATGGGGCGATTTAACAAAATTACAAATCTAAGAAAAAAATTACCAGCAGCCGTGGTCATTTCAATGCTGGATGAAAGCCAAACATATCACCATCACGATCCTGCGATGTACCATGACAAACACAAAGACTCACTGTGTTGCCTTAACAAATTGTTTTGGGCAAGTACTGTTTGCGAGCAGTACCTATGAAGGCCGACACGGAATACGAAGGGGATGGGTGGATGACCAGCGTCACGCCCGACCGCCTTTGTCTCCCCAGTGTTGATATTTACACAACACTGCACCAGGCACTTATTTAAGGCTGAGTCGACCTAGGAGAAGCCCAGGAACCGGTTCCGATAATCGTCACTGATATTGATCGCGAACGAGAATGGAATTATGGTCGCAGCTGGGTTCATATCGCAGTGCAGCGTGCCAACCACTGCGCCACCGCTCCTCGCCCATAACACACACACACTCACAACGCACGCGCGCTCACACACACACAATACAACAACACTGACACCAACCAAATGAAAAAAATCACCCAAAGGTTACTACGGGCTGATCAGAGGTTGTGCCGTTTTTAGCATCGAACATTTTTTTTACGGAAAATTATATTTAAGGACACACAACCTCGCCTTCTGAGTGCGTGTGTGTGTGTGTGCGTGCGACACGGTAACGAAATGATGGCATTCGGATATTCGGTCAAGCTTCACCCCACCACCCCCAACCCCCAAAGAACGAAAACGAAAAAAAAAGGAACATGAAGCCCAGAAGCAGAACAGCGCGGAGCGAGCTTTGAAATCGGAGGAAAGAAGCCTCGGGGCCTTCTCGGCTCGTGTTCCTTGCGAGCAATTTCGTAAATCCAGACACACGTGGCGGCAACAGCATAGAAGAGAAAAACATCATTTATATACGCGATAGTGTAAACAACTTTGGACAGAAAGAGAGAGAGAGAGGGAGGTTTCCAACCTTAAAGTCGACCTCAATTGGCCCTGGGCTTTGGCCCACGTGCAACAGCTTCGAGTTTGAATCGCAAACTCCTGTTGGCACGACTTAAGTGGCCATGGGCTTTGGCCCACGTGCAACAGCTTCGAGTTTGAATCGCAAACTCCTGTTGGCACGACTTAATGTTACACCCCCAGAAGCCCTTCATGTTCACGGGGTTTTTTTTCTTCGCCTTCTTTAAAACACCTCCCTCGGCGGCGTTGATGTATTCGCGACGATGCCACTGTGCGAGTGACTCCCTCGTGTAACGCGGTGGTTTGTCGTAGTTGCTGCTGTGGCTAGATGCGTTACTGGACGGTGCCGGGTTGAGCGAAAACAGCGTTGAGCGAGAGGCATCGCGTTCGAGATGAGAAGCCGCGAGACGCGGAATGGCGAGGCCGCTTAAGGAGTTAGGGGCCACGTTGAAGGGAAACAATAAAATAATAAAATACATATAAAACAATACAATTCTCGCGACGTTTCGACTGCAACACAAACAGTCATCATCAGGTGTGAAAACCAACGTCGTGAGAATTTTATTGTTTTATATATTTTTTATTATTTTATTGTTTCCCTTCAACGTGACTTTACCGAAAGAACCAAGAATGTGAATCACTGCAGTCACGAAAACTTTAAATAAAAATTTGAGTTAGGGGCCGTTAATAAATGACGTCACGCACCTGGCGGGGGGGGGGGTCAGACATTTGTGACGATGTGTTGACGAGCGGGGGGTTTGAGAAATGTGACGTCACATCAATATGCGCAACTTTAAATAAATATAGACAACACGTTCTACTTAATTCAATTGACTTTTAAATAAATGTTTTCTCCTACAACATCAGAGTGCAGCGCCACATTAAATACGCACTACAATGACAATAGTTTAAAGACATTTGAAGCATGTTTTATTTTTTTTGGGGGGGGGAGCAGAGCTTTGTGACGTCACATTTGAGGAGGGGACGTCTGACTTTTTGTGACACCGTGTGACGAAGGGGCGGGGGGGGGTCAAAAATTGTCCAAAATCGCGTGACGTCATTTATGGACGTCCCCTTACGTAAAGTTACGTAACTCCGCTCTCGCTCCCAGTCCGCCTCTGTCTGCGCGATCTACTACAATAATGGATTATAATGGATCATTATCTGACCGCTTGCGACATTATCCGCCGATACGGCAAAAATCGCTCCAAAGGCTGCATACACCAGTCCGGCGACCGTCAAACGCATGGTTGTGTTGAAACAAGAGCGCTGCCGTGCTACCTGCATCATCACTCCATGATGCAGAATCTTCGAAATTTGAGTGGTGAGTACGGTATACAGTAAATACTGTAACTTTTTCGACAGCAGGATATTTATTTTCGTCTGTTTGTATGTCTATTCATAGCAAATTTCATACGGTACACAAATATAAAACACAAAAAACATATACACATCTAAAAGCATAATGCTACGTAAGAATCTGCAAATAAAAAGTATATTTTAAAGCATGGTAGTGATTATCCTGCACCCCCTCCCCCAGAATCCGCTGGATAATCGATGGTCGCCTGTATACGAATTTGGAATTACCTCCTATATAATTTCCATTTATTTATTGATGATGATGATGATGAAAAGGAATAGACGTTAGCCTCTCCGTCAAGAATACATAATTGTGATATTGGCAAAAAATGATCCCATTAATGTTATTTAATTGTACGCATGTATGATTAACTTCTTTCCAATCCGCTTGCCACTCCCCAATTGCGATGTGATTACACACCACGGCACCAGGTACTCATTCGAGGCTGAGTCGACCTAGGGGATTGGGCCCGGACCGGTTCATACACAGACACAAAGACAAAAACAAATATCGCCCATATATCCGCAACAGACTGTAGGGGCAATTCCCGTTAGCGAGTAGCACCTATGAAGGCCGGCACGGCACACGAAGGGGTGGGTGGCCAGCATCACGCCCGACCGCCTTTGTCTCCCCAGTGGCGATGTTTACACATCGTAGCAGGTACTCATTTGAGGCTGAGTTGACCTAGGTTGAGGCCCAGTGTGACTTCAGATAATCGTCACTGGGTGTTGGTGGCCGTGAGCGGGATTCGGACTCGGCTCACCGGGTTCTGGTAGCGCAGCGCGCTAACCACTACACTACCGCTTCCCCAACACACGCCGACACACAGACGCGCGTGTGTATATACATTCCCTGGGACAATCAGTCGTCCCTCCACCTCCTTTGCCAGGGGGCAAAAGAGTGGGAGCGCGATATCCATCTCACGCCTTGTTACGGGTTAGCGTGACACCAACCTTTTCCCCCTTCCACAGTTCGCGAACCGTGAAGCATAATAACTGCATTAATAAGAATACTACTACAGGCTATGATCACTCGCATGTGTGTGTGTGTGCGTGTGGTGCCCAGCTCAAGCCTCGGCAAGTCTCAAGATGCAACGTTTTGTAGAATGTATTCTTTTTTTTACCAGGTAAGACAGACCACCCCCCCCCCCCCACTTGAGCTACGTAGCTCTTTCTCAGAAGCGACCTGGCCACAGATGATAGCTCATCGCAGTGGCTTGTCGCGTGGATATTTTCTAAATGTGGAGGCAAAAACTCGGAGGACGCGGAGAAAAATCCACGCGACCACGGGGAGAGAGAGAGAGACGAGACGCAAACTTCAAACGCACAGCAGGCGTCAGGTTTGGCATCGAAGCCACGACCTCCTGCACACCAGGCGAGGTAGTTAACATCTCGCCACCGTGGCGCACCTGAAGAAGCGAGGCCGCTGTTGATAACCCCCCCCCACCCCGCCCGCACCTCCGATTAGCACGGCTCGCTACGTATGGTGTGAAAGAAGTTCAACATACATCGGTGCATACATTGATAACCACCAAAAAAAAAACCTCGACCAGTATTGCTTTTGATATTAACTGGGAGAAAATCCAATTGTTTTACTCACGTGGGAGTGGGGAGGTTTCGGGTCGAGGCGGTTGTCAGCTGGTACAACAGTGCCGCCACGTGGTAACTATTTGTAGCAGCAGCAGAAACGTCCATCCCCTCTCTCTATCTGTATTATCCATCATCTCTCTCTCTATTATCCATCCCCTCTCTCTCTCTACTATCCATCATCTCTCTCTCTCTCTTCTGGGGGCAAAACGGTCTTCAAAGGTCGTTCCAGAGGGGCAGAGAGAACGAGAGAGAGAGGGAGAGACGCAGGCTGCGGCGTGGAAGCCGTGCAGGAGAAATTTCGAATTTTTCACGGAGGAGAGTTGAGGCGGCTGGGTGGGGGGGAGTGGGGGTCAGCGCCACGTGACCACGACAAAACGCACCGATACGCAACGCCAGGCGAATGTATTGTGATGAACATTTATTGTTGTGCACTCTTCTGAGAGTCCCCTAGTCCAATAATGCCTTGGCAACACGGAGCAAGCCGCCAAAGCACACGCGCGAAATACGCCTCTATCGCATCCAGAAGGAGGCGATAGAAGCAGATCATCAGCGAGAACCACGTTGAAACAATGCAGCACTCGATCCTTCAATGATAACGCAATCGCCGTCATCATCAATAAGCGCACACGCCCGTGCAGTAGAATACACATCATCGTAGTCAGTCATGTATTTCTTTTTTAAGTACTGTAATTAGGCAAATATCATTAAACAGAGAGGTCGATACAACACGAGGCCGTGGGACCTTTTATTTTGTTGCTAATATCAAAGTATGAAAAAGAACAGGAATGGGTTTTACCCTGGCAAGAAGGTGGTGTAGTTTAACATGTAGGAGGCTTTCGCGACCAATATTATCAATATTAGAGGTTGTTTTGGGTTAGATCGCGTAAATGTATAAATGTGTCGTGAAAACCCGCCACCACCCGACACAGCCAACTAGTAAGGGTTGTCACGTAAACAGAACTTGGCCAATTCGTCACTAGTACAGCACACCGGTGTGTTGGAGAGCCAAGCCACAACATTAACAATCTGAGTACGACGTTTCGCCAGTAATTACAACCAGCTTCATCAGGCGATAGCCAGTTGGCTGTGTCGGGTGGTGGCGGGTTTTAACGACACATTTATATATTTACGCGATCTAATGGGGCCGTCCATAAATGACGTCACGCACCTAGAGGGGGGGGGGGTCAGACATTTGTGACGATGTGTTGACGAGGGGGGGGGGGGGTTGAGAAATGTGACGTCACATCAAAATGAGCAACTTTAAGTACATATAGACAACACGTTCTACTTAAATTAAATAGACTTTTTAATAAATGTTTTCTCCTACAACAGAGTGCAGCGCCACATTAAATACGCACTGCAATGACAATAATTTAAAACGATTTGAAGCATGTTTTTTTTTTGGGGGGGGGGGCAGAGCTTTGTGACGTCATATTTGAGGGGAGGGTCTCACTTTTTGTGACGCCGTGTGACGAAGTGGGGGGGGGGGTGCAAAAATTGTCCAAAATCGCGTGACGTCATTTATGGACGGCCCCTAACCCCCCAAAAAACCTCTATGGATGATATTGGTCGTGCAAGCCTCCTACGTGTTAAACTCTGGGCGTGTCTGTTTGCATGTTCAACACAAATACTGTGCATGTGTGGTTAATGCAGACACTTGATTCCTTGCAACAGGTTTGGTGTTTGAACACCTCGGCCGTGGTAGATCACTGTTATAATTCAGTAGGCTCACATGACATTGACGTCTCCAAGACAGAGGTTCTTTGCAAGCCATCTGGCTACCATGAGAGATTCGTTCATGAGGCTATCCACATATACAAAACACAGAGACAATTTCATCCGAGAAGATGGATTCTGGTTTAGCAATCATTGGAAGGATTTGATAAACCATTTCGGGTCTTAATTGATTGTTCACGCTTACGGTGGCTTTCAGACAGCATACATTAATTTTTCGTCTCCCCCCCCCCCTCTTTTCCGAACATAGATGGACTCGTCCATCTAAACAAACTGTCAAATCGCTATCCGTGGTGCTAACGTTAAAAAATAAATAAATACAAACCGCCACTTCTTTCAAATGTTCTTACCGTTGGTTTTCACACCTGATTTTGACTGCTTGTGTTGCAGTCGAAACGTCGTGAGAATTTTATTGTTTTATATATATTTTATTATTTTATTGTTTCCCTTCAACGTGACTTTACCGAAAGAACCAAGAATATCTTAACAGCCGTTTCATTGCCAGAAAGGGTCAAACCTATTCTTTTGTTTTCATACCAGCACGAAAGGTCTCATGTTGTAGCTACTCACCCCGAGCTATAAATGCCCTGACAGTGGCGTTGTCTTTGTGCTGTTCGCCTTTTGGCGTTCTCTGGCCTAACGCTGGTGGTGAGACAAGGCCCTTAGAGAAGGCTGCCGTCTCTGGTGTGGACCAATACGTTTCACAGACAATGCCAGATCTTACCAGAGCATGTGGTTTTGTTTGCATGTTCACCACAGGTAGTACTGTGTTTATGGTTAATGCAGTGACGAGATTCCTTGCAAAAGGCTTCTGTTTGGTGTTTGAACATCTCAACCACCTGTTGTATTTCATACAGCACTAGGCATTAGTGTTAAATAATCATCATCATCATCACCTGCACCTGGTTTATCATCATTATCGTGATACGGTTCGTTAGTATAAACAGCACATTCAGCACAAGTATATTCATGGTTTTCAGTTTTCATTACAATATATTTTGAGACGTGTGTTTTTTTTAATATATATTATATGTTACATATATTTAGAAAGAATTTAAATGGAATAGTGATTCACATGTTAAGATTGTCTCTAACCCTCACTCATAACGCCATTAAATCATTCAATTATCCAAGCGTGCACTCACTCGCATATTCACTCAATCACCCGCTCACTCAGACCCTAATCCACTCACTTACCTGCTAACTGAATTACTCACCTAACCGCTTATACACATACCAACTCACTTACACACTCATCAACTCACTTACCACACGTCCACCCATTCGTCACGTAACCACATATTCACTCAGCACCTTACTCAGGCTCGTATCCACTCACTTACCTGTGTTTAACATTCACCTATTAATTAACTCGTTTACTTACTCATCCATCCACTCACTCTGCCACTCACTCACTCACCCACCCATCCGCCTACCCATCCACCCACCCACTCACCCACCCACACTCACCCACTCACTCTTCGCACCCACTCACTAGTCCACCCCGTGCGTCACAGCTTGGAGGAGCTCATCCATTCGCTCACCCACCCACGCTCATCCAACAACTCACCCACCAATCCTCCCACTCACACACTCATCTACCCACTCACCTACTCACGCACTCACCTACCCACTCACTCACCCACCAATCCTCCCACTCACACACTCACTTACCCACCCACCTACTCACGCACTCACCTACCCACCCACCTACTCACGCACTCACGCACTCACTCACGCACTCACCTACCCACTCACTCACCCACCAATCCTCCCACTCACACACTCTCCTACCCACCCACCTACTAACGCACTCACCTACCCACCCACCCACCTACTCACGCACTCACCTACCCACTCACCTACCCACTCACTCACTCACGCACTCCGCGCGTCAGAGCTCGGAGGTGCTGCGCCTGCGCGGGATCTTCCCCGGGCAGCTCCAGCTGGATCACGTGCACAGTGGGGCTCAGCACCAGGCGCTCGGGTTCCCGCTCGGAACGCGACGCGGCGTGGGGTGGCCGGGAGAGTTCGTCGTCATCCCGGGGGGCCTGCGACTCCGAGTCGGCGGGCGACTCCGAAGCGCCACGAGTCGGACGCTCCGAGTCCGGGCACAGCAGGAAGCGGTAGGCGGCTCCCGCCACCACGGCGCCCACCGTGGGGCCAACCCAGTAGACCTTGGGTCAGAGAGACCGATAGAGAGAGACGGAGGTGGGGTGGGGGGGAGCAGAGAGACAGAGACGTTGAGAGAGGGGAGAGGCAGAGAGAGACGGAGATGAGGGTGGGGGGAGCAGAGAGACAGAAACGTTGAGAGAGGGGGGGAGGCAGAGAGAGAGAGAGACGTTGAGAGGGAGGGGAGGTTAGAGAGAGAGAGACAGAGATGAGGGTGGGGGGAGCAGGGAGACAGAGACGTTGAGAGAGGGGGGAGGCAGAGAGAGACGGAGATGAGGGAGGGGGAGTAGAGAGACAGAGACGTTGAGAGGGGGGGGGCAGAGACAGAGACGTTGAGAGGGGGGGTTAGAGAGAGAAACAGAGATGAGGGTGAAGGGAGCAGAGAGACAGACGTTGAGGGAGGGGGGGGGAATGAGATAGAGGGGGGGGGGGCAGAGAGACAGAAACGGTAAGAAAGAGACGAAGCAGAGAGAGGGACAGAGATGGGGGAGGAGTGGTTGGAGGCAGCTCTATTCTGCACAGCGTTACGCCGCCCGAGACAAAGATCCGCCGTATCGCTTCTTACAGCTGTTGGGGCAAGTGCTGTTAGCGAGTAGCACGTATGAAGGCCTACACGGCACACGAGGGCATGGGCGGCCAGTACCTCGCCCGACCGCCTTTGTCTCCCTCGTGGCAATTTTTACACACCACACCAGGTACTCATTTGAGGCTGAGTCTACCTAGGGGAGGCCCAGGACCGGTTAAGATAATCATCACTGGTGTTGGCCGTGAGCGAGAATCGAACTCGGGACGCTGGGTTCGTAGCGCAGCGCGCTAACCCCTACACTAGAGCTCCCCACATACAACAAACACAAATATAATATTGGGTCTTTCAGTAAAGTCACGTCTAAAGGTTCAAATAAAACTACGACGTTTTGATCGCAACACAAGCAATCGATTGCTTGTATCGCGATCGAAACGTCGTAGTTTTTTGTTATTTTATTTGAATCTATCTACGTGACTTTACCGAAAGACCCAAGAATATGATTTCCTGCAGTCACGAAAGCTTTAAGTCAAGAACAAACACAAAGATTCCCCGTATAGCCTTTAGGGGCAAGTGCTGTGAGCGAGAACTTATCAAGGATGCGTACACGACACACGCCCATGTCAAATCACCCCCATTCGAGGAATGGACTAACCCAGTGGTCATCGAAGCTTCCCATGACGAGGGCCGGTCCCAATGAGCGCGCGGGGTTCATGGAGGCGCCCGTGTACGGGATCTGGGCGTCAGGGGCACACACGCACGGGAGGACGAGGGGTGGTCAGCAGGGAGGTGTTGGCAACCCCTGTCAATCACAAGAGGTCCATTTCCCGAAACGTCACCACACGCCACGGTGGCTAGAAGATGTTAACTACCTCGCCTGGTATGCAGGAGGTCGTGGGTTCGATCCCGACCATGACGCCTGTTGCTGTATATTTGGAGTTTGCGTGTCTCTCTCTCATCATCATCACGGTGGCTAGGAGATGTTAACTACCTCGCCTGGTGTGCAGGAGGTCGTGGGTTCGATCCCGACCCTGACGCCTGCTGCTGTATTTTTGGAGTTTGCGTGTCTCTCTCTCTCTCTCTCCCCGTGGTCGCGTGGATTTTTCTCCGGGTTCTCCGGTTTTTCCCCTCCACATTTTAGAATTAACATCGTCACGCGTTTAGAGGATTTGGCTGCTACAGATTTCCACGTGGTGGCGATAATCCACTTGGTTGAGCTATCATTTGTGGCCAAGTCGAGTCTGAAAAAGAGCTACATAGCTCAGTAGGACCTCACCTGGTCAAATAAAAAAATAGTTAGGAGTCATCTTTACCGGAGTTTAACACTGGCCTTGAAACACGTTAATTGCTTTTTCTTTCCGTCAATATTTTATACGTAAACATGATTATTCATATCTATTTTTGCTTCTTCATTTTTCAGATGACATTTAAAAATGGAAATGAAATTGACTGAATTGAGACAACGTTATTGATGAATGTACGTCTGCAATCGTAAAACGATTTCCTACTTAATTAAAGTCCTAAAAGATAATGAATTCATGCAACAACCAAAATATAATTAACTTTAACAGGCGTCAGTCGGAACACTTGTTAAAGGAAATAAAATAACCTCAACGTGATAAGTTAAAACATATATATATATAATATCATATATATATCCCTACGTGGTCCTGACTTTTGGGCCAAGCTGTAAATCAACTTGGTGCTGTTTGTTGCTGGCTGCCTGACGTGTTGGAGCTTTTTTCGGGGTGGGGGGGCTGGGAGTGGGGGGTGGGGGGGCTGGGGAATGGGGGGGGGGGCTGTGGGGGGCTGTGGGGGCTTGGGGGGCTTGGAGGGTTGTGGTGGGGGGGCTGGGGAATGGGGGGGGCTGGGGGGGCTATGGGGGCATGGGGGCTTGGGGAGTTGGGGGGGCTGGGTTTGGGTGGGGGGGCTGGAGGGGGGTGGGGGGGGCTGGGGGGTTTTGGGGGCTGGGGGGGTGTGGGGGCTGGGGGGCTCTAGGGGCTTGGGGTGGTTGGGAGGCTGGAGGGGGGTGGGGGGTGGGTGGCTGGGGGGGGCTGGAGGTGTTTGGGAGTGGGGGGGCTGGAGGGGTTTGTGGGGGGCTGGGGTGTGTGGAGGGTGGGGCTGGGCTGGGCGGGGGCTGTGGGGGCTTGGGGTGGTTGGGAGACTGGAGGGGGGTGGGGACTGGGGGGGCTGGAGGGGTTTGTGGGGGGCTGGAGGGGTGTGTGGAGGGCTGGGGTACAGCGAAGAGGTGCCCCGCGGTGACGCTGAGGCCGATGGCGAGAGGCCCCGACGAGGAGTCGCGGCGCCGCGCGTCGCTCGCGGAGCAGACGGCGAGGGCGGGCAGCAG
Source organism: Petromyzon marinus (assembly GCF_048934315.1). Lineage (NCBI taxonomy): Eukaryota > Metazoa > Chordata > Hyperoartia > Petromyzontiformes > Petromyzontidae > Petromyzon > Petromyzon marinus. Next base: position 6,830,568 of record NC_133711.1, on the reverse strand, counting down.
AATGACGGCCGCCTCGACGAGGAAGGCGCGGCCCAGACCCAGACCCTCCCTCACCTGGGCGGGGGGAAGGACGTGGTGGTGGTGTTGGTGGTGTTGGTGTGTGTGTGACATCGATGTGTTGTCCTTACCCCGAACCCGGCGGCCCGAGTTCGACTCCCGCTCGCGGCCGCCAACGACAGTGACGATTGTCTGAGCCGCTCCTGGGTGTACCCTAGGTCGACTCGGCCTCAAATGAGTACCTGGTGCGGTGTTCAAAACCATCGCCATTCGGGAGACAAAGGCGGCCGGGCGTGGTGCTGGCCACCGGCCCCCCTCGTGTACCGTGCCCGGCCTTCAAAGGTGCTGCTCGCTAACAGCGCTTGGCCCTACAGTCTGTTGGAGGCTACACGGGGGATCTTTGTTACCATTACTCTCGCCACATCTAATAATGACCCACCCGCACTGGACATCTGTGAGAAAAGAGCTTCATAGCTCACCGGATTTCTCTAGCCATAACAGAACAATATCGACCTGATTCTCATACGCAACCGCGACGAGAATATTCAGGGTGGGCCGGGGCGAATGAATTAGCGTGACACACAAACATTTTACATTCGTCGAGAAATCCTTCTTTTAGAACACGCGCAACACCGACGAGACCTCACCCGCGTGACCCCCAGTGACCCGCGGAACTCCTCGGGAGTGACGGCCACGAGAAGCCCCGCGCCCAACGTAGCCCCGAGGCACTGGGCGACCACGTAGAGAGCAGCTTTGGCGAGCGTCGTCCTGCGCGCCACGAGCATCGCGGCCGTGACGGCGGGGTTGAGGTGCGCCCCGCTCACGTGCCCGAAGCAGTGGACGGCCGTGGCGAGTGAGAGGCCGAAGGCGAGCGAGGTGTGGGTCACCCCGGGGGCACGGTCGGAGCCGGCCCAGGCAACGAGGGAACCGAGGGAGAGCAGCAGGAAGAGGGCGGTGCCCGCGAGCTCCGACGCGAGGGCGCGGAGGAAGGGGCGCGTGAAGACGCCGCGGAGGGCGGTCATGGCCGAGGCTCGGCCCGGCGGTTTGCGGCAGCAGGAGCTGCTGACGGGGAGCGGTGGCGCGGTGGTTAGCGCTACGCTGCGCCACGAACACCGGCGCCCCAGGTCGACTCAGCCTCAAATGAGTAGCTGGTGCGATGTGATAAACATCGCCACTGGGAAGACGAAGGCGGTCGGGCGTGGTGCTGGACACCCACCCCCTCGTGTGCCGTGCCGGCCTTCATAGGCCCTACTCGCTAACAGCACTTGCCTCTACAGTCTGTTGAGGCTAGACGGGGGATCTTTGTCTTTGGTGGTGATGATGATGGGAGTGCGGTTAATGATGATGATAACGATAATTATGGAAAAGATAATGATGATTGATGATAACGATGGTCAAGTCTAATTTATTTTTGGTTAGAACATGTGTGCCGTCCGGTCTGGCGTAAATCTGCCACCAAAATCCGCATCTTCACATCGTTACACACACACATTAACATAAAACAATATTCTATACAGTTAAAAAAAGTTAAAAGCAAGTTGTGGCTCTGAGTTAGGGTGTCCGTTATGATGATGGTTATGATAATTATGGTTATGATAATTATTATCCGCGTGACGGAGGTGATTCGTTTGGCGCAGCTTAAGAAAGTAGTTATTCGCCGTCCGCTCAGAAATCGCGCTATAACGGGCGTGTCCCGCTTGGAACAACGCTTTGCCCTTGCTAATAAGACAATCAGAGTCGTTATAGATATGAAAGTCCCGTCTTGAAAGCTCACCTCTTTAAACTGGCCTCCATCCCCTAGTTCTGGCCATTCACCCTGGTTCTGAGTGAGTCCGTGGGTTGGTGAGTGAGTGGGTAGGTGAGTGAGTGTGTGGGTGAGGGAGTGAGTAGTTAAGTGGCTGAGTGGGTGGGTGGGGGAGTGGGTGAGCGGGTGAGTGAGTGAGTAAGCAGTTACGTGGCTGAGTACGTGGGTGGGGGAGCGGGTGAGTGAGTGTGTGGGTGAGGGAGTGAGTAGTTAAGTGGCTGAGTGGGTGGGTGGGGGAGTGGGTGAGCGGGTGAGTGAGTGGGTGAGTGAGTGAGTAAGCAGTTACGTGGCTGAGTACGTGTGTGGGGGAGTGGGGGAGCGGGTGAGTGAGTGTGTGGGTGAGGGAGTGAGTAGTTAAGTGGCTGAGTGGGTGGGTGGGGGAGTGGGTGAGCGGGTGAGTGAGTGGGTGAGTGAGTGAGTAAGCAGTTACGTGGCTGAGTACGTGGGTGGGGAGTGGGTGAGCGGGTGAGTGAGTGTGTGGGTGAGGGAGTGAGTAGTTAAATGGCTGAGTGGGTGGGTGTGGGATTGGGTGAGCGGGTGAGTGAGTGAGTGGGTGAGTGAGTGAGCAAGCAGTTACGTGGCTGAGTACGTGGGTGAGAGAGTGGGTGAGCGGGTGAGTGAGCGGGTGAGTGAGTGAGAGGGTGAGTAAACTGGCCTTTACCCACAGCTAGTTCTGGCCGTGTACCCTGCAGATTTTGTTTGATTCCTGACTTTCCAAACACGGTGGAGGCGCATTGAAATCTCCATATGAAATTCGCCACTTTGCAAAAGTAAAATCTCATCATCAGCAGCATGTATTAAAGAAGGGAACAACAGTAGCAGTGGTATCGGTAGTAGCAGCAACATCAGTCTTGTAGTAGGCGCCGTTTCTGGCAATGGCCCTTCTTCTGAACATGGGCTATTGCCCGAAACGTCGCGCATTGTATATGTTTCAAGCCACACGGATGAACGTGTAGAGTTATGTTGTTGTTGATTGTGGTTGTGCGCCAGTCCCAACGCAGCAGCGGCGAATGATGTATTCCCTTATGTCGGTATTCGTAGCAGCAGCAACTGCAGCTGTTTCTGTATCAGTAGTAACAGTCATAGGCAACAGTCATAGGTTGCTGTATCTACCTGTGTATAACGATCGATCTCAACAGGTGTGTGTCTCTCTCTACCTGTGTATACAGATCGATCTCGTCATGTGTGTCTCTCTCTACCTGTGTATACAGATCGATCTCAACAGGTGTGTGTCTCTCTCTACCTGTGTATACAGATCGATCTCAACAGGTGTGTCTCTCTCTACCTGTGTATACAGATCGATTTCGACAGTACTTACTGGCTCTAATGTGTGTAGCGTGTGTAGGCATCAATGCCTATAAAATATTTATTTTTTTGATTTGGCGTGGGGTCGACAATTGTTGTAAACCTGTTGGATCAACTTTTTACCCGCACATCTGGGGGGAGGGAGTCGACTTTCTACAACTTTTTGATTCACGCCTTCTGAAAGGCGCTCTCATAATTTGGTTGACGGACAAACGGAACGCCGGGCTTTTTATGATCGATACCATCAACAGTAGCAGCATCATCCGCAATACCAGCAGGAGCAGTCGCAGCAGCAGTTGCATCAGCAACAATATAATCATCAATCGTGGCATCAGCAATAGCAGCAACAGCAGCAGCAGCAGTGGCATCGTCAGCACGAGCAGTGCACAGCAGCACCTGCAGCAGCAGAAGCAGTATCAGTATCAGCGGTAGTATCGGCAGCAGTAGCAGCAGCAGTGTTACGTACCTGAGAAATCGTATTCACCACCTGCGATCTCGAGGTGAGTGCTGTGTGTTTGTGTACTCTCCCTCTGGCGTAACGTGCAGGTCTATCTATGCATACGATCTCAACAGGTGTGTGTCTCTCTCTACCTGTGTGTACAGATCGATCTCAACAGGTGTGTGTCTCTCTCTACCTGTGTGTACAGATCGATCTCAACAGGTGTGTGTCTCTCTCTACCTGTGTATACAGATCAATCTCAACAGATGTGTGTCTCTCTCTACCTGTGTATACAGATCGATCTCAACAGGTGTGTGTCTCTCTCTACCTGTGTATACAGATCGATCTCAACAAGTGTGTGTCTCTCTCTACCTGTGTATACAGATCGATCTCAACAGGCGTGTCTCTCTCTACCTGTGTATACAGATCGATCTCGACAGGTGTGTGTCTCTCTCTACCTGTGTATACAGATCGATCTCGTCAGGTGTCCGTCTATACAGGTGTGTCTGCCGAGACAGGTCTACCTACACGTCTATGTAAAGACAACTCTATCCGGACAGGTCGACACAAGTCTGTGTATCCCTACTGCTGTGTCTACAGGGCTATATATATGTGTGTGTGTGATGTCTGACTCCCTGTAGGAACGCCTCCGCTCACCCACTGTACCATCGTCTCCCTCTGGACCGCTCTGCTGTTATGTAGCCCCGCCTCCCTCCACCTCACCGTTACCCCAGTTACCTGCCTCCTCCACCTCACCGTTACCCCAGTTACCTGCCTCCTCCACCTCACCGTTACCCCAGTTACCTGCCTACTCCACCTCACCGTTACCCCAGTTTCCTGCCTCCTCCTCCTCGCCGTTACCCTAGTTACTTGCCTCCACCTCCTCACCGTTACCCCAGTTACCTGCCTCCTCCACCTCACCGTTACCCCAGTTTCCTGCCTCCCTCCACCTCACCGTTACCCCAGTTACCTGCCTCCTCCACCTCACCGTTACCCCAGTTACCTGCCTCCTCCTCCTCGCCGTTACCCTAGTTACTTGCCTCCACCACCTCACCGTTACCCCAGTTACCTGCCTCCTCCACCTCACCGTTACCCCAGTTTCCTGCCTCCCTCCACCTCACCGTTACCCCAGTTACCTGCCTCCTCCTCCTCACCCCTCCACCTCCATCCTCTCTCCCTCCCTCACTCTACCTCCTCCTCCACCCCCTTCTCCAACTCCTCCCTCCCTTCCTGTGACCCTCCACCTCTCTCACTAAACCTCCTCCTCCACCTCCTCACCTCTCACTCCATCCACCTCCTTCCTCGTTGCCTGTCTCAACCTCGTTAGCACGTCGCTCCCATTTCAATGTAGAGCAGGAAAAGGAGATAGAGAGACAGAGAGAAACAAGTGATGAATGATTCCTGACATTCATCAGGATCTGCAGAACGTGAATACTGGATTGCCAAAAGTCACTTTACACGCCCTCTGTGCTGTGTGCTCGTGATGATGGGCTTAACTGGAGGGTCGCGGTCTCGTTGGCGTCTTACCCACGGGCACATTTACAACATCGGAACCCAGATACATGCATCACAATATGGACATTCGTTTATAATCTCATAATTTATTTGTATGGAGGATACAATGAATCAATTAACAGTCCGCTAACAAACGTTAAATTATCAAAGGTTACGTATATTAAATAACACACGCTCTATATATTCACCATTCACAATTACATATACACAGAGTCTCGATAAATTGTGGACAATTTTTCGTTACGTAAAAAAATAAAATACAAGGCTCACAACCCCTTCCGTCAGTCCACTGCTGAATGAAGGCATTCTCCACGTGGTGCCAGTCGAAGCAGGTCGTTTGACCATACTTCACCGTGATATGCTAAGTGCAGGGAGAGAGGCGCCGGAATTCAAGGAAATCGAACTCGCTAGGATCGCCGGGGGGCTGGTAGCGCCGCAGCGCGCCAACCGCTGCGCCACCACTCCGTGGTGCAGCATTTGACCTTTAACCAAGTTAAAGGCGCAGCCCTGCAATCGCTCGCCCACTCCAGCCGCTGGCGGAAGCGGTCTCCATTGGAGAGGCTCTCGAGTAGCGGAGGGAGTTTTGGCCTACTCTTCCGCGGCCAGCGAGACGACGTGAAAGAGGCGCGCAAGCACCCACGCTTTATACCCCACCGATGTGTACTGCGGTTGGGGATTGTGGGTGTGGGAGATTGAAGATTCCCGCCCCCACGGTGTTCTCACCGTTACACCAGCGCTATGGCAGAAACGTCTTTATAACTGGAATTTGTAATAAAAGGTAACGTGGTGTTATAGTGGATAAGCAACTTTGGCACGCAACAAAGACAATCGATGAAGCAATTGCATTCCCAAATCAGAACCCCGTAATGATTAGCAAATATGACTCCTTGGCAAAGATGAATTCACCTCTGTGGCTAGAGAAAGGAGTCTACGGCTCCACCAGAGACTGGGTCTGTCTATGGGCAGTAGTCGGCAACCTACCGGCTTCGGAGCCACATGCAGCTCTTGAAAATCGAAAAAAAGTGGTTCTTCTTGTTACTTTGGTTGCCTATCCCTGACCATGGAAGTCCAGTTCACCATGGAAGTCCAGTTTATCATGGAATTCCAGTTTACCGTGGGACTCCAGTTTACCATGGGAGTCCAGTTTACCATGGAAGTCCAGTTTACCATGGAAGTCCCAGTTTACCGTGGGAGTCCCAGTTTACCGTGGAAGTCCAGTTTACCATGGAAGTCCAGTTTACCGTGGGAGTCCAGTTCACCATGGAAGTCCAGTTTACCGTGGGAGTTCAGTTTACCGTGGGAGTCAAGTTTACCGTGGGAGTCAAGTTTACCGTGGGAGTCCAGTTTACCATGGAAGTCCAGTTCACCATGGAAGTCCAGTTTACCATGGAAGTCCAGTTTACCATGGAAGTCTAGTTCACCATGGGAGTCCAGTTTACCATGGAAGTCCAGTTTACCATGGAAGTCCCAGTTTACCGTGGGAGTCCAGTTTACTGTGGGAGTCCAGTTCACCATGGAAGTCCAGTTTACCATGGAAGTCCAGTTCACCATGGAAGTCCAGTTTACCATGGAAGTCCAGTTCACCATGGAAGTCCAGTTTACCGTGGGAGTCCAGTTCACCGTGGGAGTCCAGTTTACCGTGGGAGTCAAGTTTACCGTGGGACTCCAGTTCACCATGGGAGTCCAGTTTACCATGGAAGTCCCAGTTTACCGTGGGAGTCCAGTTCACCCTGGAAGTCCAGTTTACCATGGAAGTCCATGACATATTTAGTTGTTTAACCGAGCTGTTATTTTGTTTGCCGACCCCTGGTCTATAGAGTCCTCCGTTAGAGACTAGTCAATCGATAATACGGCATTTTCCACTGCCATATTTGACCCGAGCCAGCGTGGGGCATTCACGGTACGGATGTTTTTTTTTCTTCCACTGGATATGATTTTTTTTATTCACCACACCGAATGAGAAACCAGACTGTGCTACGCTGGCCTCACTCATTCAACCAAACGCCCTGGCCGTCACATCACCACCACCACCACCAAAGACAAAGATCCCCCGTATAGTCTCAACAGACTGTTGGGGCAAGTGCTGTTAGCGAGTAGCGCCTACGAAGGCCGGCACGGCACACGAGGGGGTGGGTGGGTGGCCAGCACCACGCCCGGCTGTCTTTGTCTCCCCAGTGGCGATGTTTACTACACACCGCACCAGAGTCTACCCAGGGGGGGGGGGGGGGGGGGGGAAAGAGGCCCAGGACCGGCGCAGATAATCCGTCACCGGTGTCAGCGGCCGTGACCGCAGCGCCACCGCTCCCCGCCACCGCCACCAGCGCCGCCGACACAAATCGATCACCGCACAGCGGCCGGCCTCGGGTACCCGAACAAGGCGTAGTCGCGGTAATAGGTGGCGTAGAGGGCCCGCCGCGTGGCCGCGCTCAGCCGCGACAGGTACCGCCCGGCGAGCGACACCGACGACGCACGGCCGCGGCCGCCGCGGCCGCCGCCGCGGCGGCCGCCCGCGGGCTGCGGGTACGCGAGCGCGCGCGGCGCCCCAGCCCGGCGGAGGAGGATGGCCGAGTCGCGCCGCGCGCTCTCCAGCTTGCCCACGAAGCCGTAGGGCAGGGCGCAGGGCAGGCAGAGGCGGTGAGCCGCCTCCCAGTGGGGGTCGGCGGCGCCGGCCGGGCGCAGCGGGTCGAGCAGGAAGCGCGCGAACTCGCCGAAGGTGACGCCGCGGCCGGTGCGCATGGACTCGGCGCTCGCGTTGCCGCGGTAACGCGAGATGATGGAGCGGCCGACGGTGGACTGGGGACCCCACCCCGGCGGTCGTGGGGGGCGGGGGGGGGGGTGAGAGAGGTGGGGGTAGGGGGGGAAGTGAGGGCACGTCTGTGTGTCTGTCTGTGTGTCTGTCTGTGTGTGTGTCGGGGGCAGAGGTGGTGCATCAGCCAGTCAACTCAGTCGGTCGACCCGTGGCACCTGCTGGGTCTGTCCCGTGACCTCCTGCCAGCGAGGGGCTCGACACTTCACTTCACGTGGCCTGAAGCGTGCACATGGTCTGGCACAAGCGCCGTTAGCGACGTCACACGCTAACGGCCCCAACAGTCTGGCAAGGCATACGGCCACACACCCCCTCGTCTGCCGTGTCCGTCTTCATAGGTGCTCACTAACGGCACTTGTCCCAGCGGTCTGTTTGAGGCTGAGTAGAGCTAGTGGAGGCCCAGGACCGGTTCAGACAGTCGTCACTGGTGTTGACCGTGAGCGGGTCCATAGCACAGCGCTCTAACAACATCACTACCGCTCTCCACAGACACAAACACTAACACAACACAAAGATACCCCGTGTAGCCTTAATAGACTGTTGGGGCAAGTGCTGTTAGCGAGCACCTATGAAGGCCGTCACGGCACACGAGAGGATGGGTGGCCAGCACCACGCCCGGCCGCCTTTGTCTTCCTAGTGGCGATGTTTACAAACCGCACCAGGTACTCATTTCAGGCCAATCAACCTAGGGGAGGCCCAGGACCGGTTCGGATAATAATCACTGATTTTGGCTGTGAGCTGGAATCGAACTCGGGTCGCCAGGATTCATAGCGCAGCGCGCTTACCGCAAAAAAAAATGACAATGACACACACCGACACACACTGACACACACTGACACACACTGACACACACACACTGGCACACACACAAAGACAAAGATCCCCCGTATAGCCTTAACAGACTGTAGGGGCAAGTGCTGTTAGCGAGCACCTATGAAGGCCAGAACGGTACACGAGGGGGTGAGTGGGTGGCCAGCACCACGCCCGACCGCCTTTGTCTCCCTAGTGGCGATATTTATACACCGCACCAGGTACTCATTTGAGGCTGAGTCGACCTAGGGGAGGCCCGGGACCGGTTCAGATAATCGTCACTGGTGTTGGCCGTGAGCGGGAATCGAACCCGGGTCGCCAGGTTCATAGCGCAGCGCGCTAACCGCTACACTACCGCTCCCCACACACTGACACACACACACACTCGTACCTGGTAGTAGGGGTTGGGTCGCTGAAGTTTATCGCGGAAGGCGGACACGATTCGCTCCATCGGCTCCCGCACGAACAGCACGCTCGTGTAGTTCTGCAGCCTCCACCTGCGGTAAAGGCGCAGCCCTGCAATAGGCAGCTCGCACCACTTGTACGTATGTATGTTGACCTTCTTTCGCAACGGTACGTAGCCGACCGTGCTAATCATAAGCGAGGAGTGTTGAGTCTATGGGCAGTGTTGAGTCTCTGGGCAGTGGTGTATGCATGCATGTTGAACTTCTTTCGCACCGTACGTAGCCACCCGTGCTAATTGGAGGTGCGGAGTGTTGAGCCTGTGGGCAGTGTTGAGTCTATGAGGAGTGTTGAGTCTATGGGCAGTGTTGAGTCTATGGGCAGTGTTGAGTCTGGACAGTGTTGAGTCTATGGATAGTGTTGAGTCTATGGGCAGTGTTGAGTCTGGACAGTGTTGAGTCTATGGGTAGTGTTGAGTCTATGGGCAGTTTGTGTCTATGGGCAGTGTTGAGTCTATGGGCAGTGTTGAGTCTGGACAGTGGTGTGTGTATGTTGAACTTCTTTCGCACCGTAGGTACCCACCCGTGCTAATGGGAGGTGCATGTGACGGTGGAAGGCGACCGCACTCGTACAATGATGTTAACCATGAGGCCACACGTCCTTCGGGCGTGACTCATCATCCGTACGTCCGTCCCTCCAACACAGGAGGTCGGCCAGCCAGCAAAACTTGTTTTTTTTGTAAATAATAGGCGAGAGTAGGATGTAATCATAGTAATTAAAACTATTAACGTGCCGCTGTCGAGCAGTATGCTCCTACTGCTCTCGACGAGAGCGAGGAAACGAAAAACTGAAAAGCTAAACTAATTTTATTATAGCAGAAGGTCCGCTGAGCTATGTGTAGTTCTTTTGCAGATGCGACCTGGCCACAAATGATAGCTTAACGAAGTGGGCTTACCATCATCACGTGGACATTTATAGCAGGCAAATACTCTAAACGTGTGATTTTTATTCTAAATGTGGAGGGGAAACCCGAAGGCCCTGGAGAAAAATCCACGCGACCACAAAAAGAGAGACACCGCACACTCCAAATACACAGCAGGCATCAGGGTAGGGATCGAACCCACGACCTCCTGTATACCAGGCGAGGTAGTTAACATCTCCTAGCCACCCTGATGATGATGAGAGAGAGAGACACGCAAACTCCAAATATACAGCAGCAGCAGCAGGCGTCAGGGTCGGGATCGAACCCACGACCTCCTGTATACCAGGCGAGGTAGTTAACATCTAATAGCCACCGTGACGTCCCATCAACAATGCACTTTTTTATCAGGATTCAAAAACTAATTTCTTTGAAGCTGATTTTATGTGTTTAGCTTGTTGTCCTTCCCCCCACCCCGCGCCTACGTACGGTGCGAAAGAAGTTCAACATACATACAACACGCTTTTAAGATATGAACCAACTAGATCTCTCAGAGCCTCTGGTTCCGGTTATTTAGTCACCCCAAGGCCCAGGAGCAAAACTCAGGGAGACGGCGGCCTGCAGTGAGCGTGCTCCTCGCCTGGGGAGCAGCTTGCCAGGAGACCTCAACGCCTCGCAATCGTTAAGCCATTTGAAACGAAATATGAAAACGTACCTTTTTGTAGCTGGCTTTTACTGAAAATTATTTCATAGTGTTGTATGTTTTTTTTTTTAACATGCCTTTGCTAGCAATTTATTATAACGCGTTTTTGTTCGGGCTGGAAATTGCTTTCTATTGCTCTTGCCATTAAGTCGTTTAAACAATGTTTTATTCTACCTGTACAGCACTTTGAATGGCATCTTTTGCACTAAATCGCGCTATAGAAATAAAGACTCGATCGACGGATCGAACACAACCACAAACGCCTCGCGAGTCGACCGACGAGCCGCTGCCCATCCCAAACCTTTGCTCGCTGGGCTCGAGAGAGTCGAGGCGCACCAGCGCTCCGCTTGAGTGAGCCTCCTCCCTGGAGATGTCCTCCGGAGGGCCGGGATGAAGACCCTCCAGCACCATGAGGAGCCTCTTCCAGTTGGTGCAGCCCGCCTTGGGCACCTCGCAGTAGAGCAGCGAGAGGCGGTCGCTCACGAAGATGCGCGACGCGACGGACCGGGGAGGAAGGTGAACGATGGAGGACGAGGAGGAGGAGGATGGTGGTCGTGGAGGAGGGACGTTTTGCTTCAACGAGAACCTAGAGCAGGCGTCGTGAAGGAGCGCGAGCCTCTCCTCCTGGGTCTCCTGCTCAGGATGGTTATACTGCTGCTGCAGCTGGTGCTGCTGATGATGATACTGCTGATCATGATGTTGTTGCTGCTGATGATGATTATGTTGCTGCTGCTGCTGTGGCCTCTGATCTTGAGTGTCCTGCTGTTGATGTTGTTGACGATGTTGATGTTGCTGCTGCTGCTGCTGCTGAATCTGTTCTTGCTGTTGCCGCTGCTTCTGAATGTCCCACTGCTGGTGGTGTAGCAGCTGCTGTTGCTGATAATGATGATACTGCTGCTTCAGCAGCTGCTGATGATCATGATGATGACCATGATGTATCACCGGCTGATTATCCCGGGGCCTCCCAAAGTCCACCTCTGCAGCCCTCACCTCGATTCCGGCAGTGGAATCCACATCCGAGAGATGGGAACCTGTGGTGAGCGACGCACAGGGAACGATGATGATTAGGATGCTGATGACGATAATACTAACAATCATGTGGATGATGGCGACGATTATGATAACGATCGCCACGGTGACGGTGACGGTGACGATGATGGTGACGACAATGATGCTGATGATGATGATGATAATGACTGAGGATGGTGGCTGCTGGTGATGAGGATGAATAATTACTGGGGAGCAGGAGTTGTAGCGGTTGCACGATGCGCTACAAACCCGGCGACCCTAGTTCGATTCCCGCTCACGAACAACACCAGTGACGATTATCTAAACCGGTTGTAGGCCACCCCTAGGTCGAATCAGCCTCAAATGAGTGCCTGGTGCAGTGTGAAAACATCACCACGTTTAGACAAAGGCGGCTGGGCGTGGTGCTGGCCACCCACCCCCTCGTGTGCCGTCCCGACCTTCATAGGTGCTCTTCCCAACACCACTTGCCCCGACAGTACGGTAAGGCTAAACGGAGGATCTTTATATTGCTATGATAATTTTTACGATGATGATAGAGATAGCGATGGTGACATCTCCCCCCCACCCCCCACCTCTATCCCGCCAAACAGAAGCTGCTTGGCCATGCGGTGGCTGAGCATGCGGGCTCCATGACCCAGCCGACGCAGCCCTCGACTGCCGGAGGAGCTCACTGATGATGTAGCTGCACATGTAATAGCTACTACATATGTAGTTGCTACGACATATGGTTGTATATGTAGTAGCTACTACTACATATGTAGTAGTAGCTACTACATATGTAGTAGCTACGGGACCCGCACTTTCAAGGGCCCCGCGCTAAATGCTTCAAGCTATCAATTCCGGTTCAGTGATTCTGCACTTGCTCTATTACTATAGTACTATACCACCTTAAACTTTTATGAACGACCGGGTGTTTAAGGTACGCGATTTGTCGTATTATCTGGCTGTATAGCAACTGAAAATATACAACTACTTTACTATGCAAGTTAAAAATGTGTGTTTTAATATTGATGTGTTTTTTTTTTATTTAGGGCCCCTTTATAACATATGCTACAGGCGCCGCACTAGCTTCATCCGGCACTGGATGGGGACCGTCCAGATCTTTCAATCATCTGCGAGCTTCTCACACTGCAATCCAGTCGGGTTCAAGCCAGGATGGATTGTAGGCAGGCCAGCCGGAATGTTTCAAACCGGCGCAGATGTTTCTGTAACAGGGGTCCACGTGTCGCAAGCGTAGAGAAGGGAGGGCATGACTGTGACCGAGAAGACCCGAAGCTTCGTGTGGAGCGACAGGCCGGGTAGCTTCTACACAGCAGCGTTATGCAGCCGACGAAAAGATAATGCTACCTGACTGATTCGGAGTGAGACCTCTGCTGTCAAACCGGAGCTGCTCATTAGCACGCTGCCCAGGCATGGGAACGCCTCCACTTTCTCCACAACTGGCCCATCAACCATGGGGAGTCGCGAGGTAGAGTATTTGATGATGGATAATACACGGGCTGGCGGTGCTTTGTTTCGGTGGGGCTGATGGTAAGGCCCCGTCTCTTAATGGCACTCTCCAGGTTCAACAGTAGAGTTTCCAATTTCGTAGAGTGGGCAGCAGTTACCAGATCATCAGCAGACATAAGGTGGTTATTAACATTCACAACCACAAAGACAATGATATCCCGTATAGCCTTATCAGACTGTTGGAGCAAGTGCTGTTAGCGAGCACCTATGAAGGCCGGCGTGGCACACGAGGGGGTGGGTGGCCAACACCACGCCCAGCCGCCTTTGTCTCCCCAGTGGCGATGTTTACCCACCGCACCAGGTACCCATTTGAGGCCGAGTCGACCTAGGGGAGGCCCATGGCCGGTTCAGATAATCGCCACTGGTGTTTCCCGTGAGCTGGAATCGAACTCGGGTCGCCAGGTTCACAGCGCAGCGCGATAATCGCTACACTGCCTATCCCCACTAGAACACACACGCACACACACACGCGCGCATGTGTGTGTGTATTGAACACATACGCTACTAGAACACACACACACGCGCACGCTTCTGGCACGCACACTCGCACATTCTAACATGTCTGTGTTGCCGAGTTGCAAGGTCGCATTTAATAACACGCAGCTATAAATGTAATGACGGTGGCGCTTCGTCGAGGATTCAAGCGGTTTTGCAATCTCCTCTGAAATCACGCCCACGTGCGCACGTGCATCAGCGCGTGTGGGGTTCGTGGGGAGCGGTGGCGCAGTGGTTTAGCTGATGATGATTATGCTGCTGCTGTTGTTGCTGCTGATGATGATGATGTAGCTCAAGCTGCTCTTCGTGTTGCCACTGCTGCTGCTGATGATGATCTGGAACATTCTGATACTGGTACGGCAGCTGTTGTTGCAGCTGATGATCATCATTATGATGTATCATCAGCTGACGGTGATGCAACGGGGAGCTGGATCGCCGCTGTAGTGTTTGTAATCTCCTATAATACGATTTTGCAATCCCCCTACAAAATCACGCTCGCCTGCGCACGTCAACCAGTCGTGTACCAGTCGTGGTACACGACTAGTACACGACGGGTTCGTGGGGAGCGGTGGCGCAGTGATTGGCGCACTGCGCTACGAACACGGCGACCCGAGTTCGATTCCAGTTCACGGCCCAAAACAGTGGCGAATAACTAAAGCCGCCCCTGGGGCCAACCCTCTAGGTCCGCTCAGCGTTAGATGATCACCTGAAGCGTGCCTGGTGCGGAATAGATCAGCACTGGGGAAACAAAGACGGTCGGGCGTGGCGCCTCTGGCCAAACCACCCCATTGTGGGTGTGGGTACCGTGCTGGCTTTCATCGGCGCACTTGCCCCAACAACGTGTGAAGGCTATACGCGTGGCTAGGGGGGGGGAGGGGGGGGGGGAGCACCTTTGTCTTTGTACGTGGTTCATGTCCAGGGTTGCGTTTACAACGTACCCGCATTTATGGTGCTTCTGTATTAGCAGTGGAGAACTCGATGTGCTATAGACAATAAAATACTTGTCGATACTGCGGCATGTATCGAAAACAAAGAAAAAGATCCCCCGTATAGCCTCGAAATACTTTTTTGGGCAAGTGCTGTTAGCAAGCACCTATGAATGGCTGGAACGGTACGCGACGAGGTGGGTGACCAGCGCCACGCCTGGCCGCCTTTGTCTCCCTAGTGGAATTTTTTTAAGCACCGCACCAGGCACTAATTTGAGGCTGAGTCAACGTAGGGGATCCCCAGGACCGGTTCAGATGATCGTCACTGGTGTTGGTGGCCGTGAGTGGGAATCGAACTCGGGTCGCCGAGATCGTGGCACAGCGACGACGCGGTGGCTATGAGATGTTAACTACCTCGCCTGGTGTGCAGGTGGTCGTGGGTTCAATCCCTCTCTCATCATCATCAGGGTGGCTATGAGATGTTAACTACCTCGCCTGGTATACAGGAGGTCGTGGGTTATATTCGTCTCTCATCATCATCAGGGTGGCTAGGAGATGTTAACTACCTCACCTGGTATACAGGAGGTCGTGGGTTCTATCCCTCTCTCATCATCATCAGGGTGGCTATGAGATGTTGACTACCTCGCCTGGTATACAGGAGGTCGTGGGTTCGATCCCAACACTCTACCTGCTGTCTCTCTCATCATCATCACAGTGGCTAGGAGATGTTAACTACCTCGCCTGCTATACAGGAGGTCGTGGGTTCGATGCCGACCCTGACGCATGCTGCTGCTGTATATTTGGAGTTTGCGTGTCTCTCTCTCTCATTATCATCAGGGTGGCTAGGAGATGTTAACTACCTCGCCTGGTATACAGGAGGTAGTGGGTTAAATCCCGGCCCTGACGCCTGCTGCTGCTGCTGTATATTTGGAGTTTGCGTGTCTCTCTCTCTCTCATCATCATGGTGGCTAGGAGATGTTAACTACCTCGCCTGGTATACAGGAGGTCGTGGGTTCAATCCCAACTCTCCCACCTGCTGTCTCTCTCATCATCATCACAGTGGCTAGGAGATGTTAACTACCTCGCCTGGTATGCAGGAGGTCGTGGGTTCAATCCCGACCCTGACGCCTGCTGCTGCTGCTGTATATATGGAGTGTGCGTGTCTCTCGCTCTCATCATCACCAGGGTGGCTAGGAGATGTTAACTACCTCGCCTGGTATACAGGAGGTAGTGGGTTAAATCCCGACCCTGACGCCTGCTGCTGCTGTATATTTGGAGTTTGTGTGTCTCTCGCTCTCATCATCATCAGGGTGGCTAGGAGATGTCAACTACCTCGCCTGGTGTACAGGAGGTCGTGGGTTCAATCCCGACCCTGACGCCTGCAGCTGCTGTATATTTGGAGTTTGCGTGTCACTCTCTCTCATCATCATCAGGGTGACTAGGAGATGTTAACTACCTCGCCTGTTATACAGGAGGTCGTGGGTTCAATCCCAACCCTGACGCCTGCTGCTGCTGCTGTATATTTGGAGTTTGCGTGTCTCTCTCTCTCATCATCAGGGAGGCTAGGAGATGTTAACTACCTCGCCTGGTATACAGGAGGTCGTGGGTTCAATCCCAACTCTCCCACCTGCTGTCTCTCTCATCATCATCACAGTGGCTAGGAGATGTTAACTACCTTGCCTGGTATGCAGGAGGTCGTGGGTTCAATCCCGACCCTGACGCCTGCTGCTGCTGTATATTTGGAGTTTGCGTGTCTCTCGCTCTCATCATTACCAGGGTGGCTAGGAGATGTTAACTACCTCGCCTGGTGTACAGGAGGTCGTGGGTTCGATGCCGACCCTGACGCCTGCTGCTGCTGCTGTATATTTGGAGTTTGTGTGTCTCTCGCTCTCATCATCACCAGGGTGGCTAGGAGATGTTAACTACCTCGCCTAGTGTACAGGAGGTCGTGGGTTCAATCCCGACCCTGACGCCTGCTGCTGCTGTATAGTTGGAGTTTGTGTGTGTCTCTCTCTCATCATCATCAGGGTGGCGAGGAGATGTTAACTACCTCGCCTGGTGTACAGGAGGTTGTGGGTTCAATCCCGATCCCTGACGCCTGCTGCTGCTGCTGTATATTTGGAGTTTGCGTGTCTCTCTCTCTCATCATCATCAGGGTGGCTAGGAGATGTTAACTACCTCGCCTGGTATACAGGAGGTCGTGGGTTCAATCCCGACCCTGACGCCGCCTGTGTGTGTGGAGTCCACGTCTCTCTCTGCCCCTGGCAGCGTGGATGTTTTTTCTCTGCGTTCTCGGGTTTCCCCCTCCACATTTATAATCAACATGCGAAAAACCACTTCGTTGAGTTATTATTTATGGTTATGTCGCTTCTGACAAATAGCTATATAGCTCAGTGGGCCATATCTGGTAACATGAAAATAGTTTAGTTTTAGTTTAGTAATCCATCACAGAACTCGCGGCATCGCCCCCGACTATGAACATTTGGCAGTACCCTCCTGATCGTGTCGCTTACCGACCCACACCACTTTACCCCCACATCGCCATCTCTTCCCCATGACCATCACCTCCTTACATCCCCCTTCACACCCTCCCTCTCACCCCCGTCACCTCACTCTCCCACCCCCCCTCACCCCCTCACCTTCCCATCAGACACACCTGACCCCCCCCCCCCCTTCCCCTCAGCCTTTCTCACCCTCCCCTTCAGCCCCTGCCATACTTCCCCTCAGCCAGAATCTGAATATGTATTTATACTGGAGAAATCCGATGAGCTATAAAGCTCTTTTTCACAAATGTCCAACCCCTCCAACTCACCTATCAGCCCCTCCCACCCTTCCCCTCAGCTCCTCCCACTCCTTCCTTCAGCACATCCCACTCGCTCCCGCAGCCCCTCCCCTCCGCGTCCGCTCCCCCCCTTAGCTCCTCCCACTCGCCCCTCATTCCCTCCCACCCTTCTCTTCAGCCCCTCCCACCATCCCCGTCAGCCCCTCAACCCCTCCTACTCTCCCCCTCAGCCCCTCCCACTCTCCCCCTCAGCCCCTCCCCCCTCTACCCCCCAGCCCCTCCCCCCATCTCACCTGTGCGCTGCAGGTAGAGGAGGCTCGCGCCGGCCCCGAGCGCGATCAGCCACAGGAGGCGCGCGCGGGGCCGCGGAAGGGTGCAGGGGTCACGCGCGCGCCGGCGGCGGCGGATCATGGCGATGACGATGGTGGTGGTGATGGTGGTGATGGTGGTGATGGTGGTGTGGTTGGTGGTAGTGATGATGATGGTAGTGATGGTGAGGTAAGATGATGGTGCTGTTGGTGGTAGTGCTGATGATGGTGATGGTGGTGTGGTTGGTTGGTGGTGGTGGTGGTGATGGTGGTGAGGTTGGTGGTAGTGCTGATGATGGTGATGGTGGTAAGGTTGGTGGTAGTGCTGATGATGGTGGTGATGGTGAGGTTGGTGGTAGTGCTGATGATGGTGATGGTGGTGTGGTTGGTGGTGGTGGTGGTGATGATGGTGATGGTGGTGAGGTTGGTGGTAGTGCTGATGATGGTGATGATGGTGATGGTGGTGATGGTGAGGTTGGTGGTAGTGCTGATGATGGTAGTGATGGTGGTGTGGTTGGTGATGGTGGTGTGGTTGGTGGTAGTGCTGATGATGGTGATTGTGGTGATGGTGAGGTTGGTGGTAGTGCTGATGATGGTGATGGTGAGGTAAGATGCTGGTGCTGTTGGTGGTAGTGATGATATGAGGTAAAAGGTGAGTGAATGAGTGGCGATATTAGGTAAATGAGGCGGTGAGTTTGTTTGGTGAGTGTGTGTGTGTGGGTGAGCTGCGTTGGTGAGTGGTGAGATTAGGTGAGCGGCGTGGTGAGTGAGTGGTGAGCGACGAGAAGGAGGTGATCGTCAAGAGCGGACACAGCAGATCCCGAACCTGCAAATATAACCACACGAATCAGGGTCTCGGGTTAAGCACGCAAAGACAAAGATCCCCCGTATAGCCTTCAGCAGACTCTTGGGGCAAGTGCTGTCAACGAGCCCTCGATGAAGGCCGACACGGCACACAAGAAGCATGGGTTGGCAGCACCACGCTCGGCCGCCTTTGTCTCCCTAGTGGCGATGTTTACACACCGCACCAGGTACTCGTTTAAGGCCGAGTCGACCTAGGGGGGCACCAGGAGCGGTTCAGATAATCGTCACCGGCGTTGGGAATCGAACTCGGGCCGCCGGGTTCGTAACGCAGCGTCGCGCTGACCGCTGCACCACCGCTCCGCACGTGTAAAGACGAAGACACACACACATGGCACAACAACAGCCGCCATTCGCCACTAAGTGGCGGTGACGTCACCATGGCGATTGTGCCAGGCTAGGTGCACGTTGAGGCCACGTGAAGTGTCGAAGGCTCTCTGGCAGGAGGGCACGGGACAGACCGAGGTGCCATGGGTTGACTGAGATGGCTGGCAAATGCATGCACATACCCCCAGATATACATACGTACCCCTAGATATACATACGTACCCCCAGATACGCATACATACCAATGTTTTCGTTTACGTGCCGCGTTTTATTTTAATTTAATTCGACAAATAACGTAACATTGCAAAGAAGTAACATTATAGACTGCCAGTACACTCACCACACGTAATAACCAGGCTACAGTCTACATTAGAGACTGCCAATACACTCCGATTAAGAACCAGGCTACAGTATTTTTTAAATTTTTATTAATTTTTATTAACTTTATTTTTTATTATTATTATTATTTGAATTCTATCTACGTGACTTTTACCCAAAGGACCAAAGAATAAGAGGTAACGACGAAGATAAAAAAAACAATGATTAATTCCTGCAGTCACGAAAGCATCAAATCTAGTTTGATGACCGGAGCTGTTCAGTGGCTGCATTTTGCGATGACGGAGCGCCCCCTACAGCGTCAAATGTTCGACACCAGTGAAGCGTCGCGATGACGATGGTGCGATTAGGGCAAAAGAGATACCGCAATAGAAAACCATCGCCTCCAGGTGCGACCGTGCAAGACAAATCAAATCTTTGTGCCCCCACCTGACCGCTTGCCGCACACCCTGAGCCGATAACGTCGTTACTTGCGCCACTTGGTTCAAGAAGGTCGTGGCCCCAGAAGCCTCAGGGCCGGGAGACCTGAGCCTGGGAATGCGTCCGAGTATTCGGGGAACCTTTCACGAGCGTGCGTTTGTGACTCTATCTCTGGTGACTTCCATTCGGCTTTCATCCATCGAGAGCTATGCGGCACATCCACGACAGATCTATGCAGTAGCAGTACAGCAAGTAGGTTCACGAAAGACAATATCGCCATCGTCTGCCGCCAATGTTGAAATGGTCGGCCAAACTTCGCAATCGCGCGCGAAATTCCGCTCCTTGAAGAGCGACATTTTGAGACCACTCTCCAACTGTGTCTCTCTCCCTCTCTCCATTTCTCACTTTCGCTGTCTCTGCGTCTCTCTCTCTCTCACACACACACACAAACACACACACAGGCTGGCCATTGTGAACATTGAGAGTGTGTACCGAACTGAATAGTGAGCCATTGGCCGACTGCCACCCGGGCATATTTAATCCACCTGGTTGTATAGGGTCATCCTTGTTTGGAACATTTGGCAAACCCTATACCCTAACCAGAGCCCCTGAACCAACACAGACGCCCACGTATATGTGTGTGTGCACGTGTGTGTGTGTTAAGTGTCTGTGTGTGGACACGTGTGTATATATACACAAGTGTTGAACACACGCCACGTGCACACGAAGACAAAGATACCCCGTATAGTCTTAAGGGGCAAGTGCTGTTGGCGAATAGCACCTATAAAGGTCTGCTCGGCACACGATGGGGTGGTGAGGTCAGTACCACGCCCGGCCGCCTTTGCCTCCCCGGTGGCGATGTTTACACATCGCACCGCGTGCTCGTTTGAGGCCGAGTCGACCTAGGGGAGGGCCCATGACCGGGTCAGATAATAGCCACGGCATTGGGTGTTGTACGTACTAAAAGAACACCAAAGGAATATTAAATTATCTCGAACACAACTGTCGGCAGTGGCAGAACATGCTTGCTAACAAGGACACTCAATTGATTTTGATAACGTTGAAGTGTTATGCAAAACTAATTATTACTGGCCAAGACTAATTAGAGAATCCATCAGAAATTGAGAGAAATACCAATAATTTTAACCGCTCTGATAGCTACATACTTAGCGCAGCCTGGAAGCTTAATATTAAGTAATCCATAACACATTGCAATTCCTGATAGAGGTGTCACGTGCTAATTGGCTGATTACTGATATATTACATAATTACAATAACCCCCCAGCTCCGCCTCTGATCTCGAAACGTGATGGGGTTCAGCAATGATGACGTCATCCTTACACTATTTAAGACCGGAAGGCGGTGGAGGGCCTCACTATTCTGGCAAATCGCCCGAAGATGCTGGATGTAATTACCAGCGAAACGTCGTACTACTCAAATTGTAAATGTTGCGGATTCACTCTTCAAACACTGATTGGCCGTGTCGTGTGGTGGTAGGTTGCGACGCATTAATCCTCCCGCGATCTAACCCAAAAGCCTTTATTATGAATAATACTGGTGGCGAAAGCCTACGAACCCTATATCTCAAATGTACGCGACGTACGATAAGATATTGCTGGACAGTGACAAGAGATGCTTCATTCAGTGAATACAAGAGACGAGCCAAGCAGCGCCGAGTAGACCCTGACTAAGGACTAAAGCACTAAAGCACTAAACTATGTACTTGTATATCCATAATAGTTTTTTTGCCTTTTGTTTCATAATACATTTCGTTTATATAACACTTTTGTTGATTTTTAAAGTGTCACATGAACAAGACAGGTGACAATGTTATTATGTTAAGCAACCATAAACATATGAAAAGACCTAGGTTTACAATTTATGAGTAAAACTCTACTATCAACACAATATTCATGGACGTAAAATGTAAGAACTTAAATATATTGGGAACAGTAGCCAATCAGTAGTTTTAATTGTCATACTTGAATTCAGCACATCAAAATCCATAATGAACAGCACATTTCATCTCTGAAGCAGACGACGTCTGAAGAATTGTAGACAAGTTTTTTTCAGCTCACCTGTGTTCACGTGTCAGCCGAGGTAGCTCCCTCTCGGCCTTCCTCCCTTCTCCTCTCCCTCCCTCTCTCCTCGCCTCTTCTTTCCCTCTCCCTGACTCCGCTCTCCCCTCTCCCCCGCGACTCCTCTCTCGCGAATCCTATCCCGCAGCCAGACCCAGTTGAACCGGCAGCCCCGGGGGCGGATGAGTGGTTGAGAAGATGGGAGGGAGGGGATGGGGTGTGGTGAGGAGTGGGTTGATGGGTGGTGAATAGATGAATGGGTGGGTGGGTGGGGTGAGCCAGAGCAATTGGATGAGAGGGTGAGTGGATCTGTCGGTGAGCGGGTCGGTGAGCGTGTGGATGGGTGGAAGGGCAGGTGGGTGAGTGGGAGGGTGGTTAGACGAGTGGTTAGTAGGTAGGTGAATGAGTGATAGGTGCTCGGAAACGGCACTTGCCCCAGCCGTCTATTAAGGCTATACGGGGGGGTCGTTGTCTTTGAATTGTGGGTGATTGTGTAGGTGAATGAGCGATTGGGTGAGTGGGTAGGTGAGTGACTGAGTGGGTAGGTGAGTGGGTAAATGCGTAGATGGGGTGGGGGGGGGGGCGGGAGGTAGCTGGGTGGTGGTCAGTGGGCAAGGTGAGCAGATGGGTGGGTGAGCGGTTGGCTGAGTTTGATGAGCGGATGGATTTCTGCTGCACTGCCCTTCGCTGAGACAGCACCGGAGCAGCCTGCGAACCGCCCGTTGGTGCATCGACTCCCTCCCGCACCTGCTTAGCTTTCGTGAGATCCGACGCGATGGGACGGCGGTTCCGGTGATTTGGTCATTGGCGGATTTGGCCACACGCCAAGAGAATAGTCCATGCGCGCGTGATGCTGGAGGTCAAGGAATGCGTGGGGTTGTTCGTGATGGACGTGGAGGTGGAGGAGGTAGGGGGGGGGGGGGGGACGTGGGCTGGAGGATGGCGGAGGATGGTAATCGCAATTATCCGGGAGCCCTCTGTCAATCCACTGCTGGATGACGGCCTCGTCCTGCGCCGCGTCAGACACAGCAGGGGGCGCGAGGCGAGGAGGTGCGGGCGAGTGGGGTGTGTGTGTGGGGGGGGGGGGTTTGTTTGACCATACTTCACCATGCTCGTTCGTGCAAGGTGTGGGAGAGCGAACGCGCATGTGTAAGAGCCAGAATGTCGGTTATCGCCGTGGACCGGGAGTTGAACTCGGGTAGCTGGGTTCGTAGCGCAGTGCGTTAACCGCTGCGCCACCGCTCCACGCCGACCATGGCATTGACGTCTTTTATTTACCCAGGAGCACCTCACTGAGTCTGAAGGCGCGTCGACACGAGGGTGCTGCTACGTCGGGATGTTTGGCCCAATTCCATGACGAACGAGAGATTTTATTTCCCGTGTTGAATGGATCAGGAGAGTGACCCATTCGTAGCGCTCTGCACGAGGGGGTGGGGGGGGGGGGTGAAACTCTGAAAGCCCCGCACAGGTGGATTCAGGAATTCCCATTCTGCACCGGCATCTCTTGACTCACATCGTGGCAGAAGTGGTGATAATGGTGTTTTTTTAATTAGTAGTAGTAGTGGTGGTAGTGGTAAATTTGGAAGTGACAGTAGTGATAATGATGATGATAGTGAAGATGATGATGATGATAATAATGATGGTGGTAGTAATAGTGGTAGTAGTGATGAAGGTAGTGATAGTGGTGATAGTGATGGAGTTAGTGATGATAGTTACAATGGAAGTGATAACGGTGATGGTTATGGAGGTAGCGATTTTAGTGATAGCGATGGTGAGAGTTCGAGTAATGATAGTGATGCAGGAAGTGATTGATGGTGTTGATAGTGGTGATGGTCGCGATGATCGTGGTTGTCGTGTGATGATGGTGATGGTGGTTGTGTTGGTGGTGGTTGCACTATGGCAGTGATGATGGTGGTTGTGGTATGGTGGTGGTGGCTCAGGCACGGTGTTATTTGGCTGTGCGTGACTTTTCGGAATTTGTGACTAAGTCACCAACAGGAGCAGCAGCAACCTCCACATTCCAGACGGCATGGGAATGCGTGTCACGTGCCACCGCCAGTCTGTGACGCCATCGAGAAAGCTCCATTACAGAGACTCCAACCATCATCTCCCGGTGGTATCACCTTACTGCACACACCTTACTCGCCTGGCGGGGTGGACGCTGTTAGCGAGCGCCTATTAAGGCCGACACGATGCGCACGTGCTGATGATGAGGGATGAGTGTAAGCGAGTGGGTGTGGGCAGCCAACACCCGCTCCCGGCCGCCTTTGTCTCCCCTAAGTACACAAACGCACAAGTACATTTCGGTCAGCCAACACAAACAATCGCACACGCGGTATTAGTGGATTGTACGTGTGTACGTTGAACTTCTTTCGCACCGTACGTAGCCAACCGTGCTAATCGGAGGTGCCGATTGGGATCTGGGGGAGCGCTTGAGGTGTAGCGGTTAGCGCGCTGCACTGCGAACCCGGAGGCCCCAGTTCATTTCCCGCGCACGGCCACCAACACCAGCGACGATTATCTGAACAGGTCCTGGGCTTCCCCTAGGTCGACTCAGCCTCAAATAAGCTCCTGGTGCAGTGGTGTGTCGTAAACATTACCACTGTGGCAGACAAAGGCGGCCGGGCGTGGTGCTGGCCACCCACCCCCCTCGTGCGCCGTTCCGGCCTTCATAGGTGCTCGCTAACAGCACTTGCCCCAACAGTCTACTCAGGCTATACGGGGGATCTTTGTCTTTTTTATGTACGGGAGATCTTTGTATTCGTAGTCAAATAAATAATTAAATGCGCCTCATTCTCTCCACCCTCCACCTCCCCTCCCTCCCCATCACTCATTCTAAGATCCCATCGATGGTGAAGTGCGATTGTGAAGCAATGGAAAGTATCTTAGGAACGAGACGATAATGACTCCAACGCAAAGACAAAGATCCCCCGTGTAGCCTTGAACAAACCGTCGGGGCAAGTGGCGTTGATGAGCAGCAGCACCGATGGGGGTGGGGAGTGGCTAACACCAACGCCCGACCGCCTTTGTCTCTCCGGTCATAATATTTTTTTGGGGCTAAGTTGACCCTGCGGAGGCCCAGGACCGCTCCATATATATTCGCCACTCAGGTGAAGGGGTTTAAAGCGAAGTGCGCTAACCACTGTGCCACCTCTCCACAAAAGGCCAATACGGGCACGCTCAACACACGCACAACACACAGACAACACACACAGGAGAAAGACAAAGACCCCCCGTATAGCCTTAACAGACTTTTAGGACAAGTGCTGTTAAGCCGGCAAGGGACATGAGGGGGTTAGTGGGCAGAACCACACCCGGCAGCCTTTGTCTCCCCAATGACGTGGTTTACTACACGCTACTGCACCAGGTACTGATTTAAGGCTGAATCGACCTAGGGGAGACCCAGGACCAGTTCAGATAATCGTCACTGGTGTCAGTGGCCGTGAGCGCGAATCAAACCCGGGTGGCCTGGTTCGCAGTGCAGCGTAGCGCTAACCGCTGCACCACCGCTCCCGACACACACACGCACGCACGCTCACACTCGCACAAAAACACGCAAACTCGAACCGCATTCCCCGCGACCTGCCGCCTGTGACGAGGGGCGGTGATTTGAAGCTCAAATCCAGAAGACAACCGATCCTCCCACTACGAAAAAAAAGACGCTCAGTAAATGAAGAAGGACCGTCGGCCGAAACGTCGTCGATGAAATATTTCTCCGCATGTTTTCACTCAGGGCCACAGTGCGAGCACCGCAATATTCGTGACCACCGATCCGCTTTCCGCACTTCCGATTAGCACGGTTGGCTACGTACGGTGCAAAATAAGTTCAACATATAGTACACACTGCCCATAGACTAACACTACCCATTTACTAACAGTACCCATAGACTCAAAACTATCCATAGACTCTACACAGCCCATAGACTAACACTGCCCATAGACTAACACTACCCATAGACTAACGCTACCCATTGCCTCGGCACTACCCATAGATTCAAGCAGGCCCATAGATTCGACACTACCCATAGACTCAACACTGCCCATAGACTCAAAACTGCCCATAGACTCAAAACTGCCCATCGACTCAACACTGCGCATAGACTCAACACTGCCCATAGATATTCTTAGTTCTTTCGGTAAAGTCACGTTGCAGGGAAACAACAAAATAATAAAATATATATAAAACAATAAAAATTATCACGACGTTTCGACCATTTTTTATTGTTTTATATATATTTTATTATTTTGTTGTTTCCCTTCAACGTGACTTTACCGAAAGAACTAAGAATATGAATTACTGCAGTCACGAAAGCTTTAAATCAAAACTGCCCATAGACTCAACACTGCCCATATACTTGCATCTCCCGTTAGCACGGTTGGCTACGTACGGTGCCAAAGAAGTTCAACATGCCCGTACACTCTCCAACGAGGTCCCTGGGATCTTCGGCTCGCCTTCTTCTGAGGACGGTGCAGCTCCCCAGACTACGGAACAACGCTTTGTGCATTTGCTCATAAGACAATCAGCGTCGTTGGCGATATTAAAGTCTGTCTTGTGGGTGAGTGCGTGAGTTATCGGTATTTCGCCAGTGTGCACTTCCCAAGCTTTGGAAACAACGCTTTGTGTCTTTGCTGATTGGACAATCAGCGTCGTTGGAGATATTTAAGCATGTCTTGTGGATGAGTGGGTGGGTGAGCGGGTGAGTGATCGGGATTTCTCCAGTGTGCAGCTCCCAATCTTTGGAAACAACAACTGCTTTGCCTTTGCTGATAAGACGATCAAAGTCCTTGGAGATATGTAAGTGCGTCTTGTGGGTGAGTGGGTGGAAGGGTGGCTGAGTGGGCGGGTGGGTGAGTGGGTGAGCGATCAAACTTTGGAAACAACGGCTCTGCCTTTGCGAAAAAAGACAGTCAGAGTCGTTTGAGATACATAAGCCCCATCTTTAAAAACTCACCTCTTCAAGAACTGGTGGGTGATATTGAAAACGCATTTCTTCAGAGCTGCTTGTTGTCGTGTTTAGTTTGTTGTCCCCCCCCCCACCCCCAGCACCTACGATTAGCATGGTTGACTATGTACGGTGCGAAAGAAGTCCAACTTACATACATGATGATTGGGGTGATGTTGATGAGGAGGTACCAGCATGATGAGGAAGTGTGGCATGTTAACGATGATGGTGGTGATGGTGGTGATGTTGCTGATGATGGTGCAGATATTGGTGGTGGAGATGTTGATGATGATGATTATGGTGGTGGAGATATTGACGTTGATGGTGGTGACGGTGGTGATGATGGTGGTGGAGATGTTGATGATGATGGTGGTAGAGATGTTGACGTTGATGGTGGTGGTGGAGATGTTGATGATGATCATGGTGGAGATGTTAATGACGATGGTGCTGATGGTGGTGATGGCGGTGGTGGAGATGTTGATGTTGCAGCCGTCTGGAACGCTCTTCCTTCCGATATTCGGAAGCCACTGGGAGCTATGCACTTTTACATCATCGTCGAGATTGACAAACTCGTTTCTGAAGAACTGTTTTTAGTGTGTTGTTAGTTGCCCTTCGCCCGCACCTCCGTATTAGCACGGTTGGCTATGTACCTGCCGAAAGAAGGTCAACATACATACATACAAAGTTCACACACGGACAAAAAAATACGTTCAAGTAGTTACATTGGCTTAGATATGTCTCTTATCCTTTAAGGCAAGATTAGGCAGATATGCTCATTGAGAAATATCTTGTTAACAAAAATGTAATCCTGATAACCCCACGCATACCGAGGGCTTCAACTCCCACTGCTAGACAGGTTGCAGGTGACACGTGGTCACATAGGCGACGTTTCGGGCAATGAACCCTTCTTTACAGCACCGAAAAAAGACATCGCCTGCAGTCCGTTCTCCTATAAGCCTGCTTGTTGTTTTTATAACGCGAATTGCATATAGCGGGATGGATGTATTGGGGAACACTTTCTTTTTTAATAACACGGAATGCGAATTGGATATAACGCGATCGAGTGAACAGAACTACTTCAGAGCGCGAGCGGCAATAAGCGGTCTTAGCGGCTACCTCGGCGTAGCATCGTCGCACAAGCCGATGGGATGCTGCTGGATTCTTCTAGATGCTACCCCACGCAACCTCAGTTTTTGTTCGGCCTGCGTAGGCATTTCGCGCGTTACCGTGGACTGTGATTTGCCCCCCCCCCCCCCATGTTACGTAATATTTATTCAAACGCGATTGTTCCATCACGAAGGTGCTCTTCAGGAACGTAGGCACTACCGCGTTAGAGGAGAACAGACGAAATTATGCGGGGTGCTTCAAAAACATGTTAACACTTCCGAGAATTTGCAACAAACACCACGTGACATGTGCTGCTATCTCCGGGCTCTGGAGACCACCTGAAGAAGATTCCAGGCCACGTGTTGACAAAGATGGTGAACAAGTGGGAGACTCTTTTGCTTTTTCAAGCTATTAACGTACATTAGTTATCATGTTACCGTGTATTATCCTTTCGTTTTCCATTAAAAACGATAGTCCCGTGTAAGTGTTAACGTTTTTGTGAAGCACTGTGTGTTTTTTTTATATATTCTCTGCCACCCCTTTTAAAAGCCACACAAGCCTACCCAGTGTTGTTATTGACACGGCACGCGTTGTTGACTTTGTTGTGATTGTTCACTCTGCTTGTGCACTACCACCAGTTGCAGCAGTAGCACCACCAACATAACTTGTGCGGCTGAGATCCGAGTCCGTTGTGTTACTGCCACCACAGAGTGATGGGTTACGGTCAGCACGCCAGAGGTCGGTAGCAGCGGGTTCAATCTCCCTGGGCGGCGGCAATTTCATATAAAAAAAATAAAAAAATGCCCACTCGGGACTCGCTCGCAACACTCCCACAGCAGATCACTCAATCAGCTGGCCACGTGCGATCGGGGAAACGTGTGGATACTGCCCCACCTCTTCCACAGGACGTCTGGCGAGCGTGGAGGAGTAGGCCGAGTAACAATCTGCAGAGGGACTCTCTCTCTCTCTGTAGTGGCCTTTAGGGGAAGCCCTTTTCCCGCCGGAAGACGCGTGAGCAGGCAATTGCAGGGACTGCGCTTCTATCTTATTATCGCGGGTTTTGTTTTTTTTTGTCCAGGACATCCCTGAACAATAAACTCGTGGAATATTTTACCAGCGAGTAAAATATATATATAAAATAAACACGAGTTATAAATTCTTATCACGATGGGAATAACAAATGTTTGTTGAGACCCCGCAATCAAAGATCGCAGCGTTTGCATTGTGTAAATGTTTATACCTTCATACATTCGTAAACACATTTTTGTACCACCTTGCTGTACCTGACACACGCATCTCGTGACTCGAACGGGCTGGCACGCAACCCTTGTGGCATTTCTTGAAAGTGGCCACAACACTGCTGATGGACTCCTAGGATCCGAAACCACTGTCCACGATGTAGCGACTTGAAGCACACGCGTGGTTACTACGGCACGATACATTTTGCTTCATCCGATGACTTTGTAAATGTTTCATTTTCGAAAACGGAGAGTACTTTTTTTTAAAAAAAACGTACTTCATTCGCATATCTTTGATTTTCGACAACATATTGAAAACGTATTTCTTTAAAAAAAAATCTGTTTTAGTTTGTTGTCCTTCCTCCGCACCTCCGATGAGCGCGGTTGGCTACGTACGGTGCAAAAGAAGTCCAACCTACATACATACATACAAGTTTAAAGAATAACGTGTTTCAGTTATGCTTTATTACGTCCATCAAATGGAATATTTTACATTCTTGAATATGATTTCACGTGTTGTCAACAATTGACGATATATATTAAATAAGGTCCTTAAATATTGTGTC
Source organism: Petromyzon marinus (assembly GCF_048934315.1). Classification (NCBI taxonomy): domain Eukaryota; kingdom Metazoa; phylum Chordata; class Hyperoartia; order Petromyzontiformes; family Petromyzontidae; genus Petromyzon; species Petromyzon marinus. Next base: position 6,800,943 of record NC_133711.1, on the reverse strand, counting down.
GCAAAGGAAAATCCCACACATTTACAGCGGCCCAGAAGTCACGACACATAGGGTTGTTTGGTTGAATGTAATACTGGCATTAAAACTGTAATTGACTATACTTCACGTTAATATTTTATCTATCATTATTGAAATATATTTTTTTATTATCATTAATAAGCTACAGTTGTATATATTTAAACATTATAATGTTTTTTTTATTTTAACATTAAAATGTATTTTCATGTATTTATCTATTATTAATATATTTTAATAATGCTTTTTTTTACAAACACTCGACCAAGCAAGAACTCTGTATGACTTAAATCATAATTGATTAACGCTCGCTACGATCCTCAACGAGAATTAATGCATCATACATACATGTTCAAGGAAGTCAGTTTGAACATGTGTTCCAATAAATTAAATAACCATATGTGAAGTGTTAAAATAAATATAATAACCCCTACGCCTCTTGACTTGTGGGCCATCCTGTACTAATGAAGTCAAACATAGCGACAAATATGACACGTTAATACCACGATTGAAGTCTCCCCATTTGACGTCGTTTCGCTATTGCGTCGTCCCGTTGTTAACAACACCACCTGAGTCGCGTCGCCCCAACCCCCACACTCACGTCGCCGACAGCATCACCGCCCGTCCTGTCTTTTGTTATCCGTCGCCTCTCAGCCCCTTCGCCTCCACCACCACCACCACCAACCACCCTTCCTTACCCTGCCAAGCGCTTCGATTTAACGGCGTATCGATATTCGTCGCCGCACCTTTCAGGAACGCATCCCCGACGTTAACCGGGGTATTACCGTCGCCGCAAGTTACACGCAAAGTCGCCTGGCCTGTAGATCCACTGCCCGTATGAACGCCTTTACAACTCCGCCCGTGGGAAGTATAATGACCATACTTCACCGCGCTGGTCTGCTTGGGTATGGCGGTGAACGCGGGGAGGAATACAAGTCGGGAACATAGAGGCGCGGTACAACAATTGATTTTGCTGCACTGCTGCCCCACTGTCCCGCCAATCTGCAGCCCGATCGTGGCAGCCGATAGCAACCTGTTATGCATATCGGTCGCCTACATTATGTATATATATTTCAAAATAATTTAAACACCATCGCTTCCGTGATCGGATGCATTTCGGATGATTCATCAACCCGCACTGTCCAGAGTGGTGCAGTATGGTCAAAGTAAGCCCTTGGATGATCCGCGCAGAGACGGCAGGAGGCGCCTCCTCCTCATCATCATCATGCAGCAGTGGAAAGAACAAAAACGGGAGTCGCAAGCAACACAAGTGTGGGTTTAAGCCGAGTTAATAAATACGGGAAGGTTCCACCTCTAAACATTTTGTCCAGGAGAGAAAATGCTCACCCCGTAAGTCCATGCCCACGATTATGGCGATGGGGGTGGTGATGCCGATGATGATGATGATGTCGAGGCGGTGGTGATGGCTACGCACGTGGCTGCCTGCACCGCAGCACTCTGGAGGCACCAGCGAGGGTTGGTGGACCACGCACGCGCTCACAACACAGCCGGTGTCCGCACTCCCTCCCCGTGGGGGTGGGCGGCGAGAGGAGCGAGCCGTACCCAGACTCGCCAGCTGATGGCGGTACAGCAAGGTGTTGAAACCAACAAACCAAGGCGTTGCGGTTTCCTCCTCAATGTATGCACATTCATTCGACGGCCGATAACACCTTACTACGCAGAGGACCGTAGAACTTGGACAATGGTAGTGCCGCCTCGTCCCCGCGTAGCTGCTGCTGCCTTCCCAATCGTCTTTGGTTCCATCTCCCAGCGCCTCCGAGTCGTCCCCTCTCTCTCTCTCTGAGTCGCCCCCTTTCTTTCTCTCTCTGAGTCGTCCTCTCTCTCTCTCTCGCTGAATCAATCTCTCTAAAGTCGTCCCATATGTCTCTCTCAAGTCGTCCTCTCTCTCTTGAGTCATCCCCCCTCTCACTCGCTGAGTCGCCCCCTTTATTTCTCTCTCTGAGTCGTCCTCTCTCTCTGAGTCAATCTCTCTAAAGTCGTCCCATGTCTCTCTCAAGTCGCCCCTCTCTCTCGAGTCGCCCCTCTTTCTCTCTCTCTCGAGTCGTCCTCTCTCTCTGAGTCAATCTCTCTAGAGTCGTCCCATATGTCTCTCTCAAGTCGTCCTCTCTCTCTTGAGTCGCCCCTCTCTCTCTCGAGTCGTCCTCTCTCTCTGAGTCATCCCCCCTCTCTCTCTGAGTCGCCCCCTTTATTTCTCTCTTTCCGAGAGCGAGGAGCGAACACCGTATCGCTGTAATCACACCAAGTCACCGGTTCCTTCCTTCTGCCGGTTTCCGCCGTTGTCGCAAATTCGCATCGCCACCACCACGTGGCGTGCATTCTTTATTTATCGGTCGTGAGATGAGTCGAGAAATTGCCAACATTTAGACACGAAGATAATGGTGGACGACCATGACGATTCTCTGTATTGGGTGCTTGTACCTATCATAGACGCATCACCATCATCGCCATCGTAAAGGCATCATAGCTACACGCATCAACCAACAATCACACCACCGCCGCCACCATCAGCGTAAATGTCACCACCAACACGACCATCATTGCCAACACCATCAATAGTACCGTCATTATCGCTTTTGTCCACAAAGATGCATCATCAGAGCAATATTCATCATCATCATCATCACCACTCCTTTACATCATCCACCATCACGTACAGAAACACAATTTCAGATTTTAATCACCACCATCAACAACCCCGTACTCCACTACTCATCACCACCATCGCTAACATCTGCGTTTCGATAGTTTTTCACCATCATCATCATCACTTGTATCATCATCCCCAGTTGTTCCTTATTGTTGAGCGTCATCCATCATCATCGTGTGTATGCCCATCGTCATCATTGTTGTTCCTAGTGCATGATCATCACCACCATCAACCATCGTCATCGTTCAAATGTGTTTACCACGACCGCCACATATACCATCATTACAATTCTAAAGTGTCTCTCATCATCACCATCACCGTCCTCGTTCCTATTTTGTTCGACAATCAGCACCACCATCATCGTCATAATAATGCATCATTGTTATGAATTTGTGATCATCATCTTCAAAGACAAAGATTCCCCGTGTAGCCTTCACAGACTTTTGTGACAAGTGCTGTTCGCGCGCACCTATGAAGGCCGGCACGGCACACGAGGGGGCGGGTGGTCAGCACCAATCCTGTCCGCCTTTGTCTTCCCAGTGGCGATCATTCCACGTCGCGCGCCATGCACAGTACTCATCTGAGGCTGAGTCGACCCAGGGGTTGAGGCCCATGACCGGTTCAAAAAATCGTCACCGCTGTTGGTAACCGTGAGCCGGAATTCGATCTCGGGGTCGCTCGCACGTGGGTCTCGTGGCACGTCGCGTTGACCGCCACGCCACGGCTCCCCACATCATCATCATCATCACCACCACCATCATCATCACCACCAACACCAATCACCGCCTCCTCGTGGCCACGAGATGACGCTCACTCGTCGCCGTACGCGTGCCTCGGCGCGCCTCCGACCTCGGACGGAGCCGCGCAGAAATCCGCGGAGGCCGCGCAGAAATCCGCGGCAGCCGCGACGATGGCGCGCGCCGGGCTTTGCCTGTGCGGAGCCGCCCAGGGCGCCGACGGACCCAGCAGGAAATCGCGGTGAGGACCTCCGAGGTAGAGAGGTGCGGGAGGTGGAAAGAGCAGATCGTGGAGGTCACTGGAGACGTGCCCGTGAGACGGATGCAGGCTGCGTCCACTTTGCATCTCGTGAAGGTGATGATGTTGCTGCTGCTGATGGTGCTGATGGTGCTGATGTTGTTGCTGCTGCTGCTGCTGATGGTGGTGGTGGTGATGTTGCTGCAAGAAGTTCACGGCCGGCGTGACACATTGTTGGTCTTGGTATTGCACCCTCCCGTGAACCTGGAGGTCGTGTTCTCGCTTGAGTTCGCTGTCGTGAATTCGCGACTTCCTCCCTCGTCCCACCACCTCGCCGCCTCCACCTCCACCATCGTTGCCACCGCCGCCAGCCATCCTCTCGCTCACCACCAAATCATCGTCCGCCTCCTCCTTGCACGCCTCCTGCAGCAGCATGGCACTGCGGTGCTGACAGACCGCGAGTTCATCCGATACCTCTGCCCCGAGTCCAGCTGATGCGAACGCATCGCCGACACCACCGCCTCCTTCGCCGCCCCGCCGCTCCTTCTCCCCAAAGAGGCCCCGCAGGACGCTCAGCTCCTTCGACAGGAGGCGAACCCTGGCCGTGAGCCGATCGTTCTCGGCGCGCAGTTCGGCCGCCCTTCTCAGGGTCTCCGCTGCGCGCAGCTTGCTCTTGAAGCGACTCTTCCGAACGGCCACGTTGTTCCGCTCACGCCTCCGTCGATACTCGTCGCTCGCCTTGTCCGGAATTCTTAACCCCCCCGCATCTTTCCTCCTCCGACTCTTCCCTTGCTGCTGCTGCTGCTGATGATGCTGTTGTTGCTGATCCTGCTGATCATGTTGCTGCTGCTGATGATGATGCTGATGATGCTGCTGTTGCTGAACACCGTGCGGTTCCATTCTTGAGTTCACGTGGCAGAGAATCGAATCCATGACGCTGCTGCTGCTGCTGCTGTTGCCGCCGCTGCTGCTGCTGCTGTTGCCATCGTCGATGTAAGATCGCCGATTGGAGGAGGAGGAGGCATCGTTGCCACCACTACCACCACCGCCACCTCCTCCACCACCACCACCACCTCCATCCTCGTCATCAATGGTCAAAGCACTAACATTGTCCACACCGTGGCTATTGCTACCACTGTTGTGATGGTTGTGGTTGTGGTGGTGGTAGTGCTGCTGCTGCTGCTGGTGGTGGTGGTGGTTGAATCCAGGCTGGTTCAGCATGCTCATGAAGTTGCCGGCTGTCTCCATAACGCTCTGCGCGTTGCTACTCTGAATCGCGGTGAAGTATGGCTGTTGGTCACGTGACTCGCTCATGTCCGAATGCCTACTGAAGCTGCACACACTTCAAGAAAAATAATATTTAAACAAAAATAAACCCAAGCAATAGCTGTACGTTGTTAACTTAAGCCGTGCCCCTTGTTTCGTGCGTCAAGATATTTTAAATGTACGTTTAAGAATCACATTGTGGAAGGGAATCTCGATAACGGGGACCGTGCAACGTGTTTGGTGTCACGGGAGCTCCAACCCTCATCCAATCTCAGAATCAGAATGTGGATTTTTACTTGCCGGGGGGAATCCGATGAGCTAAAAAATATATATTTTTCATAGATGTCCAGCAGCGGCACGGGGTAAGAACACCACAACAACAATCTATTTAGAGGGGCACCTGCAGTGCGGCCTATAGTGCATGCCCCTTCCTCCAGCCGTGACGCGAGCAGGCGATTGCGGGAGCTGCGCTTTTAACAGAAAGCTAAACTTAACCCTTATTTGTTGTTGTTTTTGCGTGGTGAGATCAGACCGTTGATGATATCGGTGACATTTTAACAATGCATGGAAAAAATTGATTTTGTGTGTGTGTGGTGTGTATATATATTTATTTTCAGAAGACGTCCAGGAGGATGGAATTTGAGTTGAAAGTCGGAGAATTCGGTGCGGAAATTAAAATCTCACTCCGTCCTCCCCGGGAAACCGGGTGACACGGGGTGGGGGGGGATCTTCGATGGGATCGCCGTCAAACCTGTGAAAATAAATAAACAAATATAATTACTAATTGTGGTTAATCGTAATTAATCATCAATAATAATGGGGTTTTTTTGGGGGTTTGGGGGGTGGTCGCGTAAATATCAAATGTGTCGTTAAACCCGCCACCACCCTTACTCAATGTATTAAATGTTGTGGGGGTTTACTCTCCTCCAACACACAACCGGTATGTGCTGAAGTAGTAACTTGATCGGCACGTTTTGTTTACGTGACGAACCTCACTAATGGGCCGTGTCGGGTGGTGGCGGGCTTAACGACACATTTAGATTTACGCGATCTAACCCAAACAATTAAACTTTATTATGGATAACATTGATCACGAAAGCCTCCTACTACTTGTTAAAGTCATGAATAATCATTACGATATAGCACATTTGCTTCAATTTATACGTAGGCTTTCGCCACCAATATCTATCACGAGTCATAATTCGTTATTGATGTTAAACTTTCGTGGCTGCAGGAATCCATACTCTTTGGTTCTTTCGGTAGAGTCACAGCAGCAGACCATGCTTCCCCACCTGATGACGGACGCATGTGTTGCGCCCGAAACGTCGTGATTTATTTTGTTTTATTTTATACCTACGTGACTTTACCGAAAGAATCAAAGACCATAATTCGTTTTGTGTTTTTTTGCTGGGATTAGGTGATCGCGTGGTTGAATCATGGCAATTTTAGTAATTAGTTTTTTTGCTGGGATTAGGTGATCGCGTGGTTGAATAATATCAATTTTAGTAAGTTGTTTTTTTGCTGGGATTAGGTGATCGCGTGGTTGAATAATATCAATTTTAGTAATTAGGTTTTTTTGCTGGGATTAGGTGATCGCGTGGTTGAATAATATCAATTTTAGTCAATTGTTTTTTTTGCTGGGATTAGATGATCGCGTGGTTGTTTAATATCAATTTTAGGAAGTTGTTTTTTCCCCCCAGAACCCTCCACCACCCAACGTCGGAGCCAATCGATCCGAGCTTTCGTCACCGCGTGGACAAATTACGATGGCAATTGACCTTTGGGGTTTTTGTTGTTGTAAGCGATCGGGATTCTGGATGTAATTTCCAGCGTAAACGTCGAGCCGCCACGGTGGCTATGAGATGTTAACTACCTCGCCTGGTATACAGGAGGCCGTGGGTTCGTTCCCGATCCTGACGCCTGCTGCTGTATATTTGGAGTTGCGTCTCTCTCTCTCTCTCCCAGTGGTCCTCCGCGGGTTTTCCCTTCACATTTAGAATCAACATCGGCTACCGCTATAAATATCCACACGATGATAAGCCCACTTCGTTGAGCTTCTGATAAAGAGCTACATTGCTCCGTGGGCCTTACCTGGTAAAACAAAAATAGTTTAACAGTAAAAAAAAAATCGTCGGAAATCTTTCTCTGAATTTCACGACGTTCCTCCTCCGTTCTAACGCGGCTCCTTTGCCCACAGCCTGTGACGGTAACAACTGCTGTTAGCGAGCAGCACCTCCGATTAGCACGGTTGGCTACGTACGGTGCAAAATAAGTTCAACGCACGTACATACAACACTACACCTCCGATTAGCACGGTTGGCTACGTACGGTGCAAAATAAGTTCAACGCACGTACATACAGAACCTATGAAGGCCAGCACGGCACACGAGGAAGGCGGGTGGCATGCACCACGGCCGACCGCCTTTGTCTTCCCAGTGCTGATGTTTTGCACGTCGCACCGGTGACAGTACCAATCACTGAAGCTCGTGCGGTGATCTGCGCCGCAACCAAAAACACTCCACTCATGAACGTCCAATTAAATGCTCAGAACTGAGACAAAGGTAACTCTCACTTCTAACCAGTGCCGGATTAAGCGAGTGCGGGACCTGTAGCATATGTTATGGAGGGGCCCTAAATTTTGAGAAAAAAACGTAAATATTAAAACACACGCATTTTTAACTTGCATAGTAAAGTATTTTTTTTCATTTGCTATACGGCCAGAAAATACGACAAATCGCTAACCTTAAACACCCAGTCGTTCATAAAAGTTTAAGGCGGTATAGTACTATAGTAATCGAGCAAGTGCAGAATCACTGAACCGGAATTGATAGCTTGAAAGCGTTTAGCACGAGGCCCTTGAAAGTGCGGGGCCCATAGCATATGTAGCTACTTTTGCTACCAGGATAATCCCGCACTGCTTCTAACCTACATTGTTAGCGAGGGCCCATTAAGGCCGATGCGACACACGAGGGAGGGGGGTGGAGTGATGACCTAAAGGCGGGCCTCGTGGCCGGGAAACGACCGCAGAGATCACATCCAAGTTCGACTCCAGCTCTTGAACCCAATGCACAAATTATAAAGACAAAGATCCCCCGCGTAACCTTCGCTGAATGTTAGGGCAAGTGCCGTTCGCGCAACGCCTTTAGAGGCCGGCACGGCACACGAGGGGGTGGGTGGTCAGCACCACGCCCGGCCGCCTTTGTCCCCCTAGCGGCGGTGTTTACACACCGCGCCGGGTACTCGTTTGAGTCACACCTGTGCTGCGCCTGTAAACACCTTGACCGCTCTGCTCCGTGAGTCACGTTGTGGCGCGTGGGTTCACTCGCAGGTCATCACCATGACCCCCCCCCTCACCCCTCCCCTCACTCACTCACACCCCTACTGCCCCCACACTCATAACCACTCACACCTCCACTCACCTAACCTCCACTCACCCCTGCTCACCCCGTCCTCTCACCTCCACTCACACCCCCACTCACACCTCTCACTCACCCCTCAACGAACCCCGACTCACCACTCAACTCGTCCCATGCACCTCACCCCCGACTCACCCCCTCCCCTACTCGCCCCCAACTCACCCCCCCCCCCTATTCACACCCTACTCACCCCGCCTTAACCCTGTGTCGTAATACCCGCACGTGCAACGGCAAACAAACACACAAAGAGGCCACGTGTAGCCTGCACACGCTGTTAGCGAGCGCCTATTGATAGACGGGCGCGTGGGGTACGAGGGGGTGGTAGCACCAACGCCTAGCCCGCAGACTAACTCACTCTCACTTACTCACACAGACTAACTCACTCACACAGACTAACTCACTCACTCTCACTCACTCACACAGACTAACTCACTCACTCACACAGACTAACTCACTCACTCACTCTCACTCACTCACACAGACTAACTCACTCACTCACACAGACTAACTCACTCACACAGACTCACTCACTCACACAGACTAACTCACTCACTCACACAGACTAACTCACTCACTCACACAGACTCACTCACTCACTCACACAGACTAACTCACTCACACAGACTAACTCACTCACTCTCACTCACTCACACAGACTAACTCACTCACTCACACAGACTAACTCACTCACTCACTCTCACTCACTCACACAGACTAACTCACTCACTCACACAGACTAACTCACTCACACAGACTCACTCACTCACACAGACTAACTCACTCACTCACACAGACTAACTCACTCACTCACACAGACTCACTCACTCACTCACACAGACTAACTCACTCACACAGACTCACTCACTCTCACTTACTCACACTCACTCACACAGACTAACTCACTCACTCACACAGACTAACTCACTCACTCACACAGACTAACTCACTCACACAGACTAACTCACTCACACAGACTAACTCACTCACACAGACTAACTCACTCACACAGACTCGCTCTCACTTACTCACGCTCACTCACACAGACTAACTCACTCACTCACACAGACTAACTCACTCACACAGACTAACTCACTCACACAGACTAACTCACTCTCACTTACTCACACTCACTCACACAGACTAACTCACTCACACAGACTAACTCACTCACACAGACTCACTTACTCTCACTTACTCACACTCACTCACACAGACTAACTCACTCACACAGACTAACTCACTCACTCACACAGACTAACTCACTCACTCACACAGACTAACTCACTCACACAGACTAACTCACTCACACAGACTCACTCACTCTCACTTACTCACACTCACTCACACAGACTAACTCACTCACTCACACAGACTAACTCACTCTCACTTACTCACACTCACTCACACAGACTAACTCACTCACACAGACTAACTCACTCACACAGACTCACTCACTCTCACTTACTCACACTCACTCACACAGACTAACTCACTCACTCACACAGACTAACTCACTCACACAGACTAACTCACTCACACAGACTAACTCACTCACTCACACAGACTAACTCACACTCACACAGACTAACTCACTCACACAGACTAACTCACTCACTCACACAGACTAACTCACTCACACAGACTCACTCACTCACACAGACTAACTCACTCACACAGACTAACTCACTCACACTTACTCACACTCACTCACACAGACTCACTCACTCTCACTTACTCACACTCACTCACACAGACTAACTCACTCACTCACACAGACTAACTCACTCACTCACACAGACTAACTCACTCACACAGACTCGCTCACTCTCACTTACTCACACTCACTCACACAGACTAACTCACTCACTCACACAGACTAACTCACTCACTCACACAGACTAACTCACTCACACAGACTAACTCACTCACACAGACTAACTCACTCACTCACACAGACTAACTCACACTCACACAGACTAACTCACTCACACAGACTAACTCACTCACTCACACAGACTAACTCACTCACACAGACTAACTCACTCACTCACACAGACTCACTCACTCTCACAGACTAACTCACTCACACAGACGAACTCACTCACTCACACAGACTAACTCACTCACACAGACTAACTCAATCACACAGACTCACTCACTCTCACTTACTCACACTCACTCACACAGACTAACTCACTCACACAGACTAACTCACTCACACAGACTCACTCACTCTCACAGACTAACTCACTCACACAGACTAACTCACTCACTCAGACTCACTCACTCTCACAGACTAACACACTCACTCACACAGTCTAACTCACTTACACAGACTCACTCACTCTCACTTACTCACACTCACTCACACAGACTAACTCACTCACTCACACAGACTAACTCACTCACACAGACTAACTCAATCACACAGACTCACTCACCCTCACTTACTCACACTCACTCACACAGACTAACTCACTCACACAGACTAACTCACTCACACAGACTCACTCACTCTCACAGACTAACTCACTCACACAGACTAACTCACTCACTCAGACTCACTCACTCTCACAGACTAACTCACTCACTCACACAGTCTAACTCACTTACACAGACTCACTCACTCTCACTTACTCACACTCACTCACACAGACTAACTCACTCACTCACACAGACTAACTCACTCACACAGACTCACTCACTCTCACAGACTAACTCACTCACACAGACTAATTCACTCACACAGACTAACTAACTCACTCACACAGACTAACTCACTCACACAGACTCACTCACTCTCACTTACTCACACTCACTCACACAGACTAACTCACTCACACAGACTCACTCACTCTCACTTACTCACACTCACTCACACAGACTAACTCACTCACATAGACTAACTCACTCTCACTTACTCACACTCACTCACACAGACTAACTCACTCACTCACACAGACTAACTCACTCACACAGACTAACTCACTCACACAGACTAACTCACTCACTCACACAGACTAACTCACACTCACACAGACTAACTCACTCACACAGACTAACTCACTCACTCACACAGACTAACTCACTCACACAGACTCACTCACTCACACAGACTAACTCACTCACACAGACTAACTCACTCACACTTACTCACACTCACTCACACAGACTCACTCACTCTCACTTACTCACACTCACTCACACAGACTAACTCACTCACTCACACAGACTAACTCACTCACTCACACAGACTAACTCACTCACACAGACTCGCTCACTCTCACTTACTCACACTCACTCACACAGACTAACTCACTCACTCACACAGACTAACTCACTCACTCACACAGACTAACTCACTCACACAGACTAACTCACTCACACAGACTAACTCACTCACTCACACAGACTAACTCACACTCACACAGACTAACTCACTCACACAGACTAACTCACTCACTCACACAGACTAACTCACTCACACAGACTAACTCACTCACTCACACAGACTCACTCACTCTCACAGACTAACTCACTCACACAGACGAACTCACTCACTCACACAGACTAACTCACTCACACAGACTAACTCAATCACACAGACTCACTCACTCTCACTTACTCACACTCACTCACACAGACTAACTCACTCACACAGACTAACTCACTCACACAGACTCACTCACTCTCACAGACTAACTCACTCACACAGACTAACTCACTCACTCAGACTCACTCACTCTCACAGACTAACACACTCACTCACACAGTCTAACTCACTTACACAGACTCACTCACTCTCACTTACTCACACTCACTCACACAGACTAACTCACTCACTCACACAGACTAACTCACTCACACAGACTAACTCAATCACACAGACTCACTCACCCTCACTTACTCACACTCACTCACACAGACTAACTCACTCACACAGACTAACTCACTCACACAGACTCACTCACTCTCACAGACTAACTCACTCACACAGACTAACTCACTCACTCAGACTCACTCACTCTCACAGACTAACTCACTCACTCACACAGTCTAACTCACTTACACAGACTCACTCACTCTCACTTACTCACACTCACTCACACAGACTAACTCACTCACTCACACAGACTAACTCACTCACACAGACTCACTCACTCTCACAGACTAACTCACTCACACAGACTAATTCACTCACACAGACTAACTAACTCACTCACACAGACTAACTCACTCACACAGACTCACTCACTCTCACTTACTCACACTCACTCACACAGACTAACTCACTCACACAGACTCACTCACTCTCACTTACTCACACTCACTCACACAGACTAACTCACTCACATAGACTAACTCACTCTCACTTACTCACACTCACTCACACAGACTAAGTCACTCACTCACACAGACTAACTCACTCACACAGACTCACTCACACAGACTAACTCACTCACACAGACTAACTCACTCACGCTCACTCTCTCTCACACAGACTAACTCACTCACTCACACAGACTAACTCACTCACACAGACTCACTCACTCTCACTTACACTCACTCACACAGACTAACTCACTCACACAGACTCACTCACTTACACTCACTCACACAGACTAACTCACTCACACAGACTCACTCACTCTCACTTACTCACACTCACTCACACAGACTAAATCACTCACTCTCACTCACACAGACTCACTCACACAAACTAACTCAATCACTCTCACTCACACAGACGAACTCACTCACACAGACTAACTCACTCACATAGACTCACTCACTCTCACTTACTCACACTCACTCACACAGATTAACTTACTCACTCACACAGACTAACTCACTCACACAGACTCACTCTCACTTACTCACACTCACCCACACAGACTAACTCACTCACTCACACATACTAACTCACTCACATAGACTCACTCACTCTCACTTACTCACACTCACTCACACAGACTAACTCACTCACACAGACTAACTCACTCACACAGACTCACTCACCCTCACTTACTCACACTCACTCACACAGACTAACTCACTCACTCACACAGACTAACTCACTCACACAGACTCACTCACTCTCACTTACTCACACTCACTCACACAGACTAACTCACTCACTCACACAGACTAACTCACTCACACTTACTCACACTCACTCACACAGACTCACTCACTCTCACTTACTCACACTCACTCACACAGACTAACTCACTCACACAGACTAACTCACTCACACAGACTCGCTCACTCTCACTTACTCACACTCACTCACACAGACTAACTCACTCACTCACACAGACTAACTCACTCACTCACACAGACTAACTCACTCACACAGACTAACTCACTCACACAGACTAACTCACTCACACAGACTAACTCACTCACACAGACTAACTCACTCACACAGACTAACTCACTCACTCACACAGACTAACTCACACTCACACAGACTAACTCATTCACACTGACTAACTCACTCACTCACACAGACTCACTCACTCACACAGACTCACTCACTCACACAGACTCGCTCACTCTCACTTACTCACACTCACTCACACAGACTAACTCACTCACTCACACAGACTAACTCACTCACACAGACTAACTCACTCACACAGACTAACTCACTCACTCACACAGACTAACTCACACTCA